>NC_068382.1:22196526-22796526 GCF_023724105.1 Carassius gibelio
ACAGTAAAGGGGTCCTGAATCAATGGGGAGGGGAGATAATGCACATGGGAGCATGAGAGAACCATTGTGGAGTGTCTTGTTTGTTTGACATGACTAAAAGCAATTGTGACAAACTTCCCCAGACAGGCCACCATCGACACACTGGAGATCTGAGAAAGGCCCTGCATTCGAAATGATCAAAGTGAGCAATTTATGCAAAAGATGAAACGCAAATAAAAAAATGAAGCTTTAATGCTAGACCTCAATGAATGGCCAATATGGAGAACGATATTTGTTGGCATCTTTGTTGAACCTGATGCTGTAGTTATGAATTAAATCAATCAAAAGTGACAGGGAAGACATGTATAATATGACAAATGATTCTGATGTTCCACGGTTTGCACAAAAATCTTAAACAGAAAACACAAAAATAGTCCAACATTGATGATAATAAGAAATGTTTCTTGAGCAAACAATAAACACCACATTGATTTCTGAAGCATCATGTGACACTGAAGACTGCAGAAAATTCAGCTTTCCCATCAAAGGAATAAATTACATTTGAAAATATTAAAATAGAGAACAGTTGTTTTTAATTGTTATATTTCACATTATTACTGTTTTTATCATATATATATATATATATATATATATATATATATATATATATATATATATATATATATATATATATTTCTTTTTTTTTTTTTTTTTGCAAAATAAATGCAGCTTTGCTGGGCAAAAGAGACTTATTTCAAAAACATTAATAAATCTTACCAACCCAAAGCTTTAAGTAAAAAAATAGAAATACATGTGTAATATAAATACAATAGCTAGCCAAATATTGACCCCTTAGTTGTGTCTAATTCAAGAGGCTTTGACATACTTTATAAATCAGATGCATTCAACTTTATTTTTAATTTTTTTCTACTTTTCTGTTTCTCTTTTTTCTTAGCCGTTGGACTATGAGACCAAAAAAGCATACACATTTAAAGTGGAGGCCTCCAATGCACACCTGGACCCACGGTTCCACAGTTTGGGCCCGTTCAAAGACACAGCGACAGTGAAGATAAACGTTCTGGACGTGGACGAGCCTCCCGTCTTCAGCAAACCCTCCTACGCGATGGATGTTTATGAGGACACGCCACAAGGCACCATTATAGGAGCCGTGACAGCACAGGATCTCGACGCAGGAAACAGTCCAGTCAGGTATTCAAACACAACACATATAAATGGATAAGGCTAGCTGCTAGGGGCTGGTGACCAGATGGTTGTTAGTTCAGTCCTTGCAAGGAGAAAGCTATCACCATTGTGCCTTTGAGTTTTAATTTTTATTTATTTATTTTTTTTTCATGGAACAATTAGCTGTGTGCCGATAAATAAATAGTATTTATATAAAAAAAAATAATAATACACACATATATATATATATATATATATATATATATATATATATATATATATATATATATATATATATATATTATTTTTATTATAATTAATTTCATTTTATTTTAAAAAGAAATAAATCTGTATGCATGCAAACATTCCATCTCACACATCCCTATATATTTGTGCACACTAAAAACAGCTGGTAAAAAGAGCAAAATGATAAAATATTTACCTTTTTTTATAACCCATTATGTTTTTGAATTGCACTTCTTAAGATTGCTTTTAAAGTTTTACAAGAAGACAAACCATTGATGCATCACTGCGGGGTCCCAAAACTATATCTAACATCACAAGTTAGTTTATTTCTCTATGAATATTTAATTCAGTATACCGTGAGAAAGCAAAATGGACAAAGGAAAGATTTGTATTAGTGGAAGGAATTTGTTTCCTTTTTGTTTCGGCCTTTTCCGATTTATTATTTAGAAACATTTTGACATTGCTCAATGGGGATGTGCACTTTCTCACTGGAAAACAATGGTCCCCAATGAGCTTCCGTGCAAAGTGAACAACGCTTTTAAAATACGTCTGTACACACCACACATCCACACACCATTGCAGTCCGCAGAGTGAATTGCTGGAGACAAAATAGCTAAAGTGCTTTTTGGTATCGAAGGTTTCTAGGACTTCCTCCAAAGCTTTTAGGTTTTCTCCAAGCTTCAGGGGTCAAGGGAAGAGCCTCAGAGAGTTTAGAAATAGATGGACTTATGAAATCAGTCAATTTGTCCGAAGCTGTGTTGGTCATGTACACGACTGTTCACCAAACCTTTCTAGAAAGAAGAGGTCAGAGCCCCACAGTGAACTAAATGGACTGAAACTCACACTTAGATTTCTTCATTTATAAGAAACTTTTAAAGGGGGGGGGGGGGGTGAAATGCTCGTTTTCACTCAATATCCTGTTAATCTTGAGTACCTATAGAGTAGTACTGCATCCTTCATAACTCCAAAAAGTCTTTATTTTTATCATATTCATAAGAGAAAGATAGTCTGTACCGATTTTTCCCGGAAAAACACGACCGGCTGGAGGCGTGACGTGTGGGCGGAGCTAAAGAATCACGAGCGCCAGTAGGCTTTTGTGTTGAGAGAGCTAGAAACTGTGAAATTACCGTGAGGGAAAAAAAACTATCATCCAAAACAAACCATGGCTAACAGTCAGATTCAGCCGTTTATTTATGATCCAGAATCAGATCCCGAGGCTGAGGCTGAAACTGAACGAGAGCAGCAGCAGCAACGACTCGCTCAGAGCGGGGCTCGAACCCGGGTCTCCGGCATGGGAGGGGACGCACTAACAAGGGGGCAGAGATATTTTAAGCAGTTTTACTCACCGCCTGTGGTTCCAACACACGATCGTGACCCTTTTCCGATAAACAATACGCAAATCCGTCGTCAAACTGGGCTTTGTTTGTAAAACAAGCATCTTCGAAATGCAGGGAACAAACAAAAACACTTGCACAACTCCGTTGATGCTCTGTAAAAAATGCCATCCACTGGTCCCTTAATGCTGTTTTTTTTTTTTTTTTGGTAATCTGTGCAGGCTTGTCTTGCCCTGGCAACCAAAAACACACTTCTTTTGTGACATTTCGCAACGCTCTCTCTCTGATCAGTGAATGTCTGTGCTCAGCCTCTCTGTGCTCTGCTATACGGGAGCGCGCGCTCTTCCGGGAGAAGTGCCCTTAGCACCCATATAAGGAAATTCCGCTCCATCTAACGTCACACAGAACCATACTCGAAAAAAACTTTCCGAAACTTGTGACAAACCGGAAGTAGTATTTTGGGAACAAAAATACTCCTTCAAACGTACAACTTAATTTTTGAAACTTTGTCCATGTTTAGCATGGGAATCCAACTCTTTAACAGTGTAAAAAACTCAGTATGCATGAAATAGCATTTCACCCCCCCCCCCTTTAACCAAAGTGACTGACAAATGAGGAAATACAACATAAGAGATTCGTTCTAAGGAGGAATTTACACTGATCAGAGAAGAACAGACTAGAACCAAGATGACGGTGAGAAATACTGAAGGAAAAGTCAAAAGTGCTATATATGGAGATTGCATAAACTGATTAAGGACAACATGAAATCAAAACTTTTCATAATTCAATCCAAAGGAAATAAAATATTCATTTGAAAACTTCTAGCAAAATATGTACTTCTTCTTGTAGAATTGCACTTGTAAATGCATAATATTATTAAAGTAAAATGGGTTTCGAACTGCATTTCATGTTGATTTTAGATCAATTTGTCCTTATGAATGTTTGTTTTTAACATACTCAGCTTTTCCACTGGGATATTTATCTCATTACACATTTAGATCTCGGGCCCAGCAAAGCTGCAATTTCAGATTAATCGACCAACTCCTCTTGCTTCCTATTTTTCCAAATAAAACTTATGAATGTTTCATCTGTGAGTTAACATTTTAATATACTGACACCGAACTGATTGCATGACCCCTGATTACAGCGACTGTCTTGTTCAATTCACTATCAGTTAATTAGAGGTCAAATTCAGGAGATACACAGTTATTTGACTGACTCTCACATCCTCCTACAGGAATAGAATAGAATAGAGAGTTATGTTAGTTGTTTAAATAAGACAAATATGATGTTCTGCTTCATCTCTCCGCACAGCCAAGGGTCTGTGGAGCCGGTCTCTAACTACTTTCTACAATTAATAATTTGTTCATCAGTCTGTTTGTTTTGTAATGTAGTAGTCTTGTAAAGATTAATGAAGCAGCATATTGAAATTCTGTTTGAAGCTTTTTTTATTATTATTTTCATTTGGCAGCAGCATTTGCGGTTCAAAATCTTTGCTCTGATAAATTAAGGTAATCATGAGCTAATTGGAAATCAACCAAGAGCTTTTGTGGCTCTAAAAAAAAAAATAATAATAAATAAAAAAATACCATAGTGCCCTGATAGATCATTAAATAGAACATGAAGATTATTTTAAACATTAAAGCCTTCTGATCTTGTTTGAACTTCATATTAAATATTTGACTTTCAAAAACAATCCCAGAACATTTTAGTCTTTCTTCTTTTTCATACATGATGCCACATGACTCTGAGGATTCTTAGAAATCTTGTCTTTTCCCAAATGTTACATGTTCTGAAATGTGCTATGTTAACACAAACTGATGAGTCAGTTATAAGCATTACGTTCCGACAGCTGCAGTTGCTGTAAGGTATTTATGATGGTATTATGATGAGAATCAGGCCTCCTAACGCTTATGGATCACAACATCAAAGTCTTTTGTTGAGAATCCAATGCAAATGCACAAAATCCTCAAATGTTTTTAGTTGACCACTTTTTGAGTGAATTTAACAAGGCAGCCGCTGAAATGTGGAAAACAGCGTAGCATCTCCCCTCACCCAGTGCTCCCACTTTATTTCTCTTTGCTCAGTTCTAGGTCAAGCCACGAATAAATAAATAAGTAGCGTTGAAAATATCAGCCCGCATTAATGCGTCAAGAGTTCAGAACAGGTTTGTAAAAGTGTTTGTGAGAGAATGAGTCCAAGTCATCAACTAGAACATGAAGAAGGTCAATAAAAACTGAACTTTTTCAAAGTTATTCAAATTCATGCATAATGGGGTGCAAGGTCTCACGGAGACACATGTAAAGTACCCCCTGAGAATGGTTGCGGTGTCTGTTAACAAGGCTGCTATTCCATTACACCGATGTTCACAGCTGTTCAAAACTGGACCCACACACAGTCATTCAGAGTGCACAATATTATCATGCCAGCTTGTCACGTGACTAATGCTCCCCAGGCGCCGCAGCAAACATGGCTGCCCACTGCTCCAGGTGTGTGTGTGTGTGTGTGTGTGTGTGTTCACTACTCACTGCTGTGTGTGTGCACTTAGATTGGTTAAAGGCACCATGCAAGTCACTTTCATTTCAATTCAAATCAAACATAATGAGCGCTGTGCAAAACTGGAAACAAGAGAAAATGAGAAGAAAAAGTAATAATTACTCTTGAGTATCAGTATGATCATCTCTTGTAGTACCTAGCCTAGTTAATGTGAAAATGCCCCTCAAATGTAATGTACAGTATGTAAGGGCATGTTTACACTTGGAATTGGTTTGATTAAAATGAAGAAAACAAACTCAACCTTCAACCCTAAAATGGTTGAAAAAATTCCTCTGTTAGTGTGGTTCATTCGAATAAGTGTGAATGCTGCCATATGAACCTTAGTGCCCACCAAACAAATTTTGTATTTTTTTTCTGGTTTTTCAGGTATTCCATCGACTGGAAGAGTGACCTGGACAGCTTCTTTGACATCGATCCTGTCAGGGGAACCATCTCCACCAATGAGCTTCTTGACAGGGAGAGTATCGCCCAGCACAACATTTCAGTTGTGGCCACTAAAGTTAGTAAGTATGGCTGTGAACCTCAGAAGTGATTCGTAGAAGTTCAGTTGTCTTAAATGCTGGGATTTTTTGCGATCTGATTTTTAGTGTCCCATTGCAGCGCAGTCAGCAGCGCATTGCATTAAGTCTGCTTTTTACAAGCATTCATAAAATATGACAACTCTCCTGGAATATGTATTATTACTACAGTGTCTTTCCATTCAATTCAGTTCAAAATTGCTTTATTGGCATGACTTTAAATGATACAGTATTGCCAAAGCTAAGTATACATAAACAAACAAACAAAAAAATATATAATTATAATTACAATTATTATTATTATTATTATTATTATTATTATTATTATTATTATTATATCTACCTGGCTAGTTATGTGCCTAAAAGTGATTTGTTGATGTCATTAAAAAAATCTAAGTTTTAAATAAGTTAAAGGTTTGCCACATAAGAAAAAAAAATGCTTCATGCTTGGTAAATAATAATGTAATCTGAATTATAAGATAAAGTTAAAATTATGGCATACTAAGTAAAAATTATATTCATATATAATATAATATTATATTATCATATATAATATAATATATACATAAATGCATGCATGTATGTATGTATGTATGTATGTATGTATATATATATATATATATATATATATATATATATATATATATATATATATATATATATATATATATATATATATTAGTGCTGTCAATCGATTAAAAAAAATTAACTAATTAATCGCACAATTTTTTTTAAAATGAATCGCGATTAATCGCGATTAATCGCAATTAAAAGACTGAAACTTTTTGGATATGTAAATGTCAAATGTAAATAATTAATGTAAACTCAAGACAAAGAAACTATTTAAATTCAAAATATGATTGTTTATTGGAATTTTTGTTTAACTTGTAACACAGATTTTCTCATGTAAACAACATACCTGCAATAAACCATCAATATCCTCCAAATTAACTGTTGGCTTGAAAGCCATATTTATTACAGAAATAAAAACACAGGCATGTAAGTACCATTTGAATTTCAAAACAATCAATGCCAATAAAAAACATTTCCATGTTGAATTCTAAGTGGACTGCAAAAAAATTCCAAAGTATAGATATTGCCAGTGCTTTAAGTGGGCCAGTACGCACCAGTACTCAGTACCGCCACTTCCAAATATAGCTCTTGAGCGTACCGCCACCTCTCCGTGCGCCCAGAACGTGCTTGTAGCGTACCGGTACGCTCATTTGGACATCTGTTTTAATAGAGGTTTTAATCTTTTACCTGCACTGCCGATTTTCAGAGCGCCCTTCACAATGCAAGCTTCCTAATTCATCCCACCCAGAGCAGAAACTACATTACCCATTCACCCTTAAGTTATACAAGTGAATAGCGCATGTGTCGCTTTTCCCACTGTTAAGTGTCAACAACTCAACGTGGCCGGAGAAGGTGTGTGAAACTCGTTGTGAGTTATCCTAAAGCAAAATCTTGAGTATTTATTGTCTGATAAACATTAAAAACTGTCTGCGGAGGTTGAGTCGTCCTGCAGCCCCCACTGGCTGTTCATTGGCTGCAGCATCTTTTTTCTAAGTTCTAAAAAAATACCGTAGACGGCAAGGCACAAATTTAGATATTCATTTATCTAATTAATCTATAGCCTATGCACAAAGACAATATGATCTTTTTGTGCCCTTTTTGTTTTAAAGCTTGATGAAGAGAGAGAGCGCAAGTTGCTGCAGCTGTGAGGAGGACAGTGATGCACGCGTACAGGAGAGATTGACAGTTCGCGGCACTGTGTACAAAAAATACTCCGCTACACAATTATTTCGTTATTTTCGTTTAAGCTTATTAACGTTAGCGTTACAGAAAGGTCTGATTTACGCACTGTTACAGTCATTGTTTTTTTTTTTTTTTTTTTAACAATGACATTTGAGTTCATGATTTTAATGTTGCTGTTTCTTGTGGCAGACTAAATGAAGAGTAATGTTTCTTGTGGCAGACTGAAGAGTAATCCGGCAGAGTTTTATACTGAAACTTTCCGTCTAAAAGTCCTTCCTTGGTCTTATCCATATTTCTTTGCACGTTGAACACACATAGGCCACAACTGGAAATAAAAAAAACTGCAACCGCGTTAATTGCGTTATTTTTTTTTAACGCGTTAAATATTTCAAATTAATCGAATGCGTTAACGCGCTAATTTTGACAGCACTAATATATATATATATATATATATATATATATATATATATATATATATATATATATATATATATAGTGTTTATGATTTAATTGCATTTACTAATTAATAATAATTTCATAATTAAACAAACCCAATTTTTTTGTCAATTGTCTTTATCTGATAATTACTGCTTAGAATGTCAGAATTTTTATTAGTTTTTTACCTTTTGTCATAATTTCCACTTTTACTTTATAATTATGACTTTCATCTCATAATTTGTACTTTTTGTGTAGTAATTATACTTCTTCATTCATAATTCTGAAATCATGATTTATTATTATTATTATTATTATTATTATTATTATTATTATTATTATTATTATTGGGCTGAAATGCGCTTCCAAACATCTAATTTAGAAAACTAGTGAGATTATTGGGGGGAAAGGTGTTTTTACATATTTACTATTTTAGGAAGTAATCTGAAAGGCGATCAAACACCAGGTTCGGAGATGTCATTGCTGTAATTGCGTTTGTGTCCGAAAAGATCTGTGGACTGAATCACCACGTAAATAAGCAAATCCATCGTCATCAAGTCGTCAAATCCGCTAAACAGTCCCCAACGCCATTATCTTGGAGAATATGTGGTGCTCAATCAAAATAACAAAAGCGGCGACTCGCATTCATTAAGACGGAATGGGGATGAGAGGTCATTAAAAGTTGAGCCTTCATCACCATGGTAACAGATATTACTCACTGCCTCTCAAGGTTGCACTGGTGATATGCTAATTGTGATTTCTAAAGCTAATTTGGGTGAGATTTAACACAAGACAGGGCTGTTCAACTTCACTCCTGGACTGCAGTGGGAATTGTCCACCCTGTGTTAGAAGCTCCTTTTTTATTCATATTGTATTCACTATCTGTCTTTTAGACAGTTTTACATTCTGTTCCATTGACCCAGATGGGTTCAGAGAAATCACAGAAGCACATAGTCTGATAAACTAGGCCATCTCTGCTATTTTTGGCTTTCTATTATATATTACATTTGAAACATCATTTCGCACAACTGTGACTGTATATTTCATATTTTAAACTTTTCCAGGCATCCAAGTAGAATCGTTTATTTTAATATGTAGTTTTGCATAGTCCTAAAGTCGGTCAAAACTTTGTTGCCCACTTTTGACCATTTGGAGTTGTTAACTATATGAGCACAAAAGCATTTAACAAGGTATTTTTGCTGTCCTACGGCTTATAAATGCTCATATCACCAGTGTGCCGTGTGTAATATCCTTACTAGCATTATACAGTGTCTTGTAAAACATGCTTGACAGCTTTTATATCTCTCAGAACCAGTGATTATGAGGTGCGGAGAACACCTGTTCAACACCATCACAGGCTAGTCTAGCATAAATCGCAGCTTCTTGTTATTCTCTTATTTTTTAATTTTTTCCTCCCCTCTTCTGTGCTTTTTAGGGGCGTTAATTTCACACCAGGTGGAATTCCAGATGTTCTGGAGCCTCAGAATCATATTGTACTAAATATGAAAGTGCTGAAGGAAGCACGAGTCAGCACACAGTCTCCAAACTCTCCATGCTTGTTGCACATCATGAAAACTTCAGCCTTTAGTTTCCATTAGGACAGCAAACATACACTCAATTTGCATAATCCCTTCTGTGATGCTCATTACAATCGAGTCTGCTACGTTAGCTGAAGGAAAAACTATTTTACAATACAGTTAGAACCGATGTTTTACAAAATGTGTTAAGCAGACCGAATTGTTTGCTCTGTTTACACCTCTGACAGTACCAGTGAACAGGGCCACGATCAAAACTGGAAATTGTAAGGGGTGTCCTCCTATAGGCTGTTGTAGGCCTACAGAAACTGTCTGTCAAACCTCCAAACAAAGCACACTTGTTTTGATCGAAATAAGATGCACCTTTTAAATATGTGATTAGAGCATTTTCATTTGTTTGAAGCCAGGCCAACAATAACCATCAAAGTACAAAAAAAAAAAAAAAAAAAAAAAGAGTTGTTTCTGTCATAAGAGCTACAGCAGCGAAATGGACGATATCTCCATTATATTACAGCGCCATCTAGTGTTAAAACCCGTCATTCAAGTCGTTACGTTGAAGCCATAGTTGGCTAGACTTGAAAACTGTTGTTGTTGTTGTTGTTGTTGTTGTTGTTTTAATAATAATAAAAAAGTGCACTAGATTTTAAGAAAAATATTGTACATTTTTGAAAACGTAGCATTAGCATTCTGCAACAGTTCATAATTTTCATATTAACCTTGATGCATTAATTTTAAAACATAAATATAATAATTCATAGTCTTTTAAAGTGTATTTTGTCTACTACATATGTCCACTTCAATAGAATATATTTTTACATTTTCCAGAAGAACTTTTTTTATTATTTAAACCTAATATATATATATATATATATATATATATATATATATATATATATATATATATATATATATATATATATATATATATATATATATATATGAATATATAGTTTAAATTACATTTAAAAGATGCCAGTCTAATTAAATTGTAGTTTTGGGTCAAGGGTCACACACTGAGTTGTTAACAATAACAACTAATAATTAAAATTATTGTCATAACGTATTGAAATACAGTACGTTAAATGTATACAATTAGAAAATTATAAATGTCACTATATTTTCAGTATTTTTGGTTATCTGAACATATAACATATGTTTTGGACTTGTTTTTAAAACAGAAATGATTTGTATTTAACTTTTAGTGAGCCAGAACCTAAAAAAAATAAAAATAAATAATAATAAAAAAAAAAATCCTGCAGTGACTACACAAAAAGTAATTTGCTGCAGGACATTTGGGGCAGAAGCACAGGACCTGGAGAATGATGATGTGTCAGATCTCAGATAAATTGTAACAACAGTATATATATATATATATTTTTTTTTTACTGGACATCAGACACCCTGGAGCTTCTGAAGCTAAAGTAACAAACAGCTGCACACAGACACACACACACACACACTTTCTCTCCAGGAAGATTGCTCATCTCGATCAAGGTCGCTCAGGGGTCTCAGCTCTATACAGGACCCCTGGGAGGGATGAGTTCAGATCCCTCATTCTAAGCCTTCTCTCCTTCCCTGAGCTCATCTGACGGATCTGATCTATAAAAGTTTATTCCACACTGATGTTCACCTCCACACTGCATGCTCAGAAGAATTCAAACAATATAAGGAAGACCTGTTCGAAAATCAACAGCTGTGACCTTGTGTGTCTGCTAGAAGCATCTTATTTTTAGACAGATTGTTAGCTTATTTTCTTACCCACTAAATGAAAGCCTACTTTTTTATGTCATTTTAAGAATAGAATAGAATAGAGTCGATTATGACTATGACTATGGAGTCATATTTAAAGCCCTTTTAAGTGTAGAACCACATGATGGCAGTATAGTATATTAGTGGTTTAGAACATCAGTTAAGTAAATCACTCTCAGTCTTTGTTCCCGGTCCTGTCTCTTGGTTCCTCAACAGAAAGCTGATGTGATATGCCAGCTATGTAATGATTTTAGTAAATAATTGTGGATTTATTAATGGGACATGGTCAATTCAGTCCCAATTCTAGCAGTTCTTAAATTGTAACAAAACTGAATCGTTTAAAAACGTATATTGATGATTCTTTTCTAGTCGTCTTATTTGGATATTGGGCTGCTTGAAAGTTTTTAAATGAGAATTTCTTCATACTGCACAAACCATTCAAAGGTTTAAGGTCAATAAAATGTTTTAATGTTTTTGAAAGAAGTTTCTCAGCGAGGCTGTATTTATTTGATTAAAGGTTCATTAAAATGTTATTGGAATTTAAATAACTGTTTTAGTTGAATATATTTTAAAACTGTAATTTATTCCTGTGATCAAAGCTGAATTTTCAGCATCATTACACCAGTCTTCAGTGTCACATGATCCTTCAAAAATAATTCTAAACATTGCTAATTATCAGTTTTATTTCAAGATTATTTATATGGAATATAAACACAGTAAATGTCTTCACTGTCTCTTTTTAATATATCCTTGCTTAATAAAAAAAGAACAAACAAAAATAAAAAAATAAATCAATATTTAGAACATTATTTTATAAGTTATTATTTTATAAGTCTATAATTTTGGTTTAATGCATGATGCTTATACAGTAGTGAGTATTGTGTGTGATGATAATGATATGTTCTGCAAAAGAAATACTGTAAAATATCTGACATTATAGTTAACAGACATGCCAGATTAATTTGTTTTTTAATAAAAGTATAAATGGTTTCAGATTCTTTAAAATCAGAAATGTTTCCATAACTGAAGAACGAGAGTGAACTTGTGCATTGCTCATGACATACAGTGTGCTGTTGGTGGTAATATGTGGTGTTTGTGTGGTTTGTGTAGATAACCCAGTGCTGACCAGTAAAGTGGCTGTCACAGTTCATGTGCTGGACATTAATGAGTATACACCAGAGCTGGCCATGCCGTATGAGACCTTCGTGTGTGAGAGCGCCAAAGTCGGGCAGGTGAGCCAATATAAATGGTTGTGTGCGCATGTGTGTATGTTTGCATGTCCAAAACCAATTCTGGTCTAATGAGCCATTTAAGATGATGTACGACAGACTCCAGACTCTGACACTCTCATTAAATCCTGAAAGTGGAGTATATCCCTGCTTTAGCCAGGTACAGTGTGTGTGTGTGTGTGTGCCAGAGCATTTCCTAATCTACTGTATCTTACCCACTTACACTGAACCGCTGAACCTCAGAATAAGCAGGAAAACCTGTCTGAAAACATGCTATGAGTTATTTTATACAATATTTTCTTCTGTTGCATTTTTATGCAAAATATTTATTTGTATCTTAAAACAAAAGTAAGTAGTTTTCCATTTACTTATGTGTTTGAAGTGGTATTTAAGGGATTGAGGTGTTATATATATATATATATATATATATTTTTTTTTTTATTATTATTTTTTTCCCCAGTTCTGCTTCACTAGTTTCCAGGAAGAGAAAAAAAAAAAAAAAAAAATATATATATATATATATATATATATATATATATATATATATATATATATATATATATATAAATCATGGATGTGATGCTTCGGGCCAGAACTGTATGGTTTGATTGATACATTGGACAGGTAGAGCCTGGTGATGCATTAGTGTTGCGCTAATGGTCCTACCCAGCATGCACCTGTGGAGCTGGTGACAGCCCTGTAACAGGTGAGGCCAGCGGGAGGGTGGGCAGTGTGGACGTCTGCTTGTACTGGTAAAGCGCAGTGTGTCATGAGTGCTGGATGTGAAAGCAGACTAATTGAATTTAGATGCAGAATCGACAAGAAAAACCACAGGAGCACTTGAGTAAACATTACTGAGCTCATATTGCCGGCTGCCACTTATCTTCATGCACTTGTGACCCGTCCTGTTTCATTTAATGGTGTGCGTGTAATTGTTTCATATACATAAAGCACTGTAAAGTGGATGGTTTTTCTTCTAAGGAATATACAGTATTTTATGATTGTACGTATATCTCCATTAATTAAGAGCAAACACTGACTCTGACTAATGAGTTTTCTATACTAATGTTTATTTAATTAACATGTTTAAGATATTAATAATTTCTGTTAATAATGTATACTTGTTATATGCCTGCGTGCACTAATAACCTTCATAAATCATTTAGAAATTTCATAAACATTAATGTTAGAACCATAAAATATTTAAACAAGCGACCATTAAAAGATGAGTTATTTACTGAGTAATTTGTAGCCACATTCTGGGTGTCCAGCAGTGATGAAGTATACCACCAGAGACTGATCCGTTAAACTGAAACCCTGATCAATAATCTTTTGAATAACTTTAGGTGATTCAGGTCATCAGTGCAAGAGACCAGGATCTCCCTCAAGCCGGACAAAGATTTTCCTTCAGATCCCCTCAAGAGGGAGTGAAGACCAAAAACTTCACCATCAGAGACTTTGGAAGTGAGTAGCAATAGATAGCCTATACTAGTAAAAAGATTAATAATTGTATGTTTTTTTTTTTTTTTTTTTTTTTTTTTTTTTTTTTTTAGTGATGAATAAAAAATTAAAAGAACAGCATTTATTCAAAACATAAATACTTTGTCTTTACTATAATTTTTTAAAATCAATTTATCAATTTAATAATTTTTATATTAATTATATTACTTTATTTAAAAAAAAGTACTGACCCCAAACCTTTAAAGAGTATTATATACTGCATATGTTTATTGCTCTTTGTGCCTGCAATCCTTAGATTTAAAATATTTTAATTCATAGAAAAGGCATGAAACTTTGTTTATTTAATTGTTTATTATTATTATTATTATTATTATTATTATTATTATTATTATTATTATTATTATTATTATTATTATTATTATTATTATTATTATTTTCATTGTATTTTTTCAATCACAGCTATTCTGCTACTACATTGAACAGCTTTCACAGCACATTCTGTATACATCCACTGTTTTGGCCTTATGGAATGCCTGTCCTCACTTCAGGCATGAATGCTCGCTTAAAATGTGATTTACTAGGACAAGGTGACGGTTTCTGCTGAGGGCAGTTCAGGAAAAAGAGAAGAAACAGGCTACCTGTAACATGCAAAAAAAAAGAAAAAATGTTTAAATGCTCACCTGTCAAGAAAATGTAGCCAGCATAAGTCATAGCGACAGGGTCAGATGGGCTAATCGGAGTTCATAACCAGCAACTTGCAACAGCCATAATGCCGACAAAGTCTTTTGACAACATGTCATTTCTCTGAACGCTAATACTTAAAGCTACTTCACTCTAATGTTATAAAACATGAGCAGCTACATTGTTTATTGCCATTTAACCTTTTATGGCTGGAGACTGGGGGTTTCACTATAAGGACAAACTCTTGTGAAAACCAAAACTGTTTACTTATTCATTTTTGGACAGAATGTCACATTTTTAGACACTAGCTGCACTGACATGACATACAGCCAAGTATGGAGACTCATTCTCAGAATTAGTGCTCTGCATTTAACCCATCCAAAGTGCACACACACAGAGCAGTGAACACACACCTGGAGCAGTGGGCAGCCATTTATGCTGCAGCACCCGGGGGGCAGTTGGGGGTTCGGTGCCTTGCTCAAGGGCACCTCAGTCAGGGTATTGCCGGCCTGAGACTCGAACCCACAACCCTAGGATTAGGACTCAAACTCTCTAACCACTAGGCCACTAAAAAGATGACTGCACAATGATGCTGTAAGAAGATATAATCGTGCAATAATTGTGTATAATCGTAACTCTCTCTATCCTCTGAATCTGTTGTCATATGAATCGGTTTGTTCCATAAAAAAAAAAAAATCATATAATGGAGAGAAGTCTGATTTCATTTATTGAATCAGTTTGTTCAGACTCTTGTCAAAAGCCCTTTATGCCACTTATAGCTTTCTTGTAGTAAAATATTTTGTACAATTCTGACATATTTTGTTTCATCATGTCTAGTTTCATTAGTTATATTTAGATTAGAAGCATGATAGTGTCGGATTCGGTTGTAATAGTGTTTGGAACTGAGTCAGAGAGTTGACGCAGCCTTCAGAAAGTTCTCAAATCTCAGCTGACCAGAAGAAAGTAATGTTACTGTAGGTCAGAAGGTATGATGGGAAAGTGCTTTTCTACCTCCTGAAATCATTTCAGATGAATGTTCAGGCTCAAACACTCTCCACACAGAGAAAAAGCATATTATTTAGAGCCCTGAGGGGGATTGAGCACTCAGCTGTAGTGTGATGTTCCTGTTCAACTAGACTCAGAGCACACTAAACACCGGATAGTTTGTTCACTATGAAAAATCATGGAAGATCTCTAGGTGTTGCATAATATCATTTGTGATGAAAGATGCAACAGTTATGCTAAATCAATAACGCTACCTTATAATGACACAAGCACCCTTCCTGTGGAGCTCTAGGGCTCTTAACAAAGTCATTGAACAATCGATAGCTCTGCTAGTTTGTAAACAAATTCAAATTGTGATTTTGTCTTTTGGGGTATGATGTAAACATTAAGCTTAATAAAAAGGAAAAGTAATCTCTTAAGGTTAAAGTAATCTCTAATAGGATTTTTTTTTTTTTTAATGTACAAAAAAAAAAAAAAAAAACTATTTTAAAAATATAAAATGCAATAACAATATATACATTTTTTTTGATGTTTAATATAATTTGATCTTTTTAAATACAATTTTAAATAACGTAAAATAACATAAAGCTTAATATATTTAAATATAATTATTGAAATTGAAATATAACAAATTAAATGAATAAATATATATTAAAAAATAATAAAAATAAGGACACAAAAATGCACGTCCTAAAATGTCAGTTTTTTTTTTTTTTTTTTTTTACTCAGATAACACTGCCGGAGTCGTGACCTTGCGAGGTGGCTTCAAGCGGCGCTCTCAGGAGATCTACCATCTTCCTGTGCTGATTGAAGATGGTGGCCTCCAGACTTTGAGCAGCACCGGCACTCTCACCATCCGCGTGTGCGGCTGTGACACCGATGGATCTTTATTAACGTGCAGCGCTGAAGCCATTTTCCTCCCTGTGGGCCTCAGTACCGGAGCCCTGATCGCTATTCTGGTGTGCATCGTCATACTGCTGGGTAAGCAAACATTCATCCATCAGAGCATTAGACAGTGAGAGGAAGAGAGAGAGAGCGAGCGAGCAAGCTGCCTGTCCAGACTCCATATACCAGATGTGATCCTAATTCTATTTGGAATGAAAATGCATACTGCAAATCAAAAGCCGCCGGAACCTCATTTTGCTAGAAAACTAATCAGACGCTGATAGTGTACATCATAGACTTCTGAATCACATTTCAAATGCCTTTTATTAAATGGATATTTTTGGAAGGAAACGCTTGCTTACATACTAAATACTGTACAGTATATACAGTTCTCACATGACCTCACCACATCTGTCACATGACCTTGGCAATCACTTATCATATACAAACAAATCAAGAAATAATAATTTTCTTCTAGTTTTTCCATCGCCAAAGACATTAAAGGTCATGTCGAGTGCATTGCATTATGGGATACAGTATTCTGTACATTCAGTAGAGTGAGCAGTGTTTTTTTTTTTTTTTTTGACTGATGTTATACTAGACGTCATCTGGGTATTGTGTGCATGCAGAAAATGTGTGCACAGCATACATATTAATATAGGTATTGTAGAACATCATAATTAATTTGTGATTAAAGTGGTTCTGAAATTGCACACTTTGAACTTGAACTTGGTCATGAAACACCTTCACAGTTGTTTTTATTTCTACAGCAAGGCGTATTTTAAAATGAAAGTATATAATAAAGAAAACAAAATATTGATTGGAAAATGAAAAGGACAAGAATGATTCACTTGGTTTGAGGCAAATGTTTAAGAAAGAAGTGGATTTTGTTCTTCGGTTAAAAAAAAAAAAGTATGGCAGCTTACTTCTGCCATGCAATGCAATGCAGAAAATAATAATAATAATTTTTGAGTTTATATCTCACAATTGTAAGCTATAAACTAGTAATAGTGAGTTTATATCTTGCAATTTTGATTAGTTTTCTCAGAATTCTGTGTTTACATCTCATAATTGTGTCATTTTTTTATGAATTCTGAGTTTATAATCACACATTTCTGACTTTTTCTCTCTCTCAGAATTCTGTTTACATCTCGCAATTCTGACTTTTTTTTTGTGGAATTCCAAAATACAAATAATAATAATAATAATAATAATAAATAACAATTGTGACTTTTATCTTTTAATAAAGTCAGAATTATGAGTTTATATCTCGCAACTGTAAGTTTCAAAGAGAATTGCTGGGGGTGGGGGGGTCTGAATTGTTAGGAAAAAATAATCTATTGTGGAAACAAATGTGCATTTAAAACACATATTCCAAATTCATGAATATTTTGTTTTTAGCCAGCTTTAGGCTGTTGCTGGATTGCAAGTATTCATGCTTTTTTAGATAGAAGTAACATAGGCGGCTCTGAAACTCTCTGGGGTGGATTAATTAAAACACACTTGTTAATTAAGTTCCACTTTATTGGCCGTTCTTGACAGGGAAAGGAGGAGGATAGTTGGATAAGGCGAAGAAGCACAAGTTTAAACTAGCCTTATCTTCACCCATCAACGTTATAGTAAAAGCCCTAAATCTCTGAGTGTCATCAGCATCAGATAGCAGGCTAAATCACTCTGCATGTTAACTTAACCCCCAAGGTCTAGACGGGGACATCTCTGGAGTTATAAACCCAGTTCATTTGCATATGGGATGTGCGGGAAGTTGAGGTGGAGGGGTGAGGAATGAAATGGAGACTTTTATGGCCTCGTTTCCATGGTAATTTGTGTGGGCTGGTTGGTCATTAAGTAAGAGCGTGCTCAACAAAATGAGGTTAGCACTCGGCTGTCCTCGCATGCACCTCAGACACAGATCTCAACTCTAGTTTCAAATGATGTGTAGTCCACCT
The DNA here is from genome assembly GCF_023724105.1 of Carassius gibelio. Lineage (NCBI taxonomy): Eukaryota > Metazoa > Chordata > Actinopteri > Cypriniformes > Cyprinidae > Carassius > Carassius gibelio. Next base: position 22,215,023 of record NC_068382.1, read on the forward strand.
CATTGTCATAAGATAAAATTAAACATAAAAATGACGTCACGCAGATCATCTATGCATGTGATTCATAAGCACATGCACACATAGGTCTTTTCTTTTTTTTTTCTTTTTTTTTTCAAATTATCTGTCTACAGAATCTATTTATTTAAATTTCTGTACCTAAGAAATGACTTTAGTTTTGAGCTGACATCACAGATTTCTCTCAAGAGTATGGAAGTTTGTTTCCACCACAAGATAATAAATGGATAAATCAAAGTAATTGCAAGTTTTTATCTTACAAATCGGCCCTTTTTTTCATCTCGCAATTCAGAGATAAAGTATCAGAATTTTAGGATAGTGAGATATAAACTCTTTTGCAAATTTATATAGCAAGTTTACACTTGCAATTTTGAGGTGGAAAAATATCAGAACTATGAGATAAAACATAATTACCTTTTGTATTTTTTTATACCATGGCAGAAAAATAAATAAATAAATAAACAGAATTGCTAGATGTAAACTTTAAAGGGGTTTCCATATTAAAGTGATAGTTCACCCACAAAAATGTCAATTCTGTCATCATTTACTTACCCTCATCCCTCGTGTATTTTTTTGTTTTTTTTCTCCATACATTGGAAAACAATGGGAACTAAAATTGTTTGGTTAGCAACATTTAAAAAAAAAAAACATAATGGAATGTCATGAGGGTGAGAAAATGATGACAGAATATTCACTTATGTGTGGAGTACCTCTTAAATTCCTACACTACTTCCAGATGTAAAATGAATTTTAGTCCTAAAACATCTGTCATTTTGATGTCTATTTGGCATCCGCACTAAACTATCACACCACTGGTCTTTTTCCATAGCATGAGAGCTTATATTTAAGTGACTTCTGCAGTGCTCTGAAGACTGACCTGTCTCTCAGCTCCGTTTCTGCGAGATACCAGCAAGCACCTCTCACAGCATCACTGCGTCCTTGCTAAAGGAGGCAGCCAGGATCACAGTCAGCACAGAGAGAACACATTGTCACGCTGGAGATTAGCCATTATCAGTGCTCCATTTGTCAGACTGACCCATTTCCCGCTCCATGGATGCAGTCATGGCAGACAGAGCGAGAGATCAGCTTCCCGAGGATGAGGGCTTATCAATCTCCAAACCCATATTCTGTGTATGCCAGTCAAATCACAAGAATGAACTCGCAAAATAGGCTACATGTTTGACATGTTTGAATTGTTGAGAGTTGTAGTGCAAATATTTGTCCCTTGGGGGCGCTGTCATCTCACAGACACACTTTTAGTCTTTGTTATTAGTTTTCTAAAATTTCCCTCAGATTTGCTGCAAACTAATAAACATATACAGGTGTTCGCCTATGGACTTAAGACTCCCTACATTGGAGCACAGTATGAGACACGGTACAGCAAGTGTTGATCAAGGCTCGTTTCCAAAACCTAGTGAGCTACCTTCTAAGGTTGCAAAGATCCGAAATGGAGCTTGGAGGGGCCAAATAGAAACAAAGTACACAGGCAACAACTCAGGTGTTGGGATTGAAATACATATCACACACAAATGTGACCCTGAACCACAAAACCAGGCTTTAGTCTGTAGTCGCTGGGGTTATATTTATTGCAATAGCCAAAATTACATTGTATGGATCCAAATGATAGATTTTGTCTTTAATCATTAGGATAGTAGTGATCATGTTCCATGGAGATATTTTGTAAATTTCCTACCGGGGATATATCAGAACTTAAAGTTTGATTATCTATCTATCTATCTATCTATCTATCTATCTATCTATCTATCTATCTATCTATCTATCTATCTATCTATCTATCTATCTATCTATCTATCTATCTATCTATCTATCTATCTATCTATCTATCTATCAATCAATCAATCAATCAATCCATCCATCTATCTGTCTATCTATCCGTCTGTCTACTGTTCGTTCTATCATTCTATATATCATTCTTTATTTTTTATTGTTCTATCATATTTTCTTTCTTTCTTTCTTTCTTTCTTTCTTTCTTTCATCTCTGATCATTCTCTGATTATATTATATGTTTATCCTTGCAATGTTCTATTATTCATAGTTTTTCTTTCTTTTTATATTCTATTTCTACCTATATATTATTATATCTATCATTTTACTTAGTATTATATTGTTCTGTCTATCCATTTAATGATCTGTTTTTCATTGTTTTTTATCATTCTATTTCTATCTATCTATCTATCTATCTATCTATCTATCTATCTATCTATCTATCTATCTATCTATCTATCTATCTATCTATCTATCTATCTATAGTTCTTCTGTGGCCAGTCAATAACAAATGAATAACAGTAGAGGAGTGAGATAGTCACACATGATGGGTGAGCGAGTCCATCAGATGGAGGGCACACATTACTGCTGCAGCTTTCGTTCTGTCTCTAAATGATGACTGCAGTCAGGAGCTGTTTGCCAATCATGGAAAACGCTGACAAATGAGGGGGTTGTCCCCTTGATTGACGAAGAAGTGTGTTTCCACTGGCCTCTGCCGTCGTTCTGCCTGCCTCACTCCCTGATTGTACAGACAGCATAACGAGGACGATTTGAGTCACTCGTAGAAAAATGAATGGGAAACAAAAAACAATGCTCAATACAGAGGCTGTAGGAACAGAAAAGTCTTCTAATTATAACAAACTTATCACCTGCGTTTTTTCCGTCACGTACATTGGCTTGACCGAAAAGCACACGACTAAAATGTTGTGATATGAATATGATTTTTTTATATATATGAGATTTATACAAAGATGCTAATCTTTCCTTTCTGTTCTGCTCGTGTGTTTCCTGCAGTGATCGTGGTTCTCTATGTTGGGGTTCGGCGGCAGAAGAAGAAAGAGACTCTCATGACGTCCAAAGAGGACATCCGTGACAACGTGATCCATTACGACGATGAAGGCGGGGGCGAGGAGGACACGCACGCCTTCGACATGGGCACCCTCCGCAACCCCAAAGTCATCAAGGAAAATATGTTTCGCCGAGATGTTAAGCCAGAGTTGGGTTTGTGTCCACGGCGGCCAGTAGTCTCGCAAAACAGCGCTGACATCAGCAACTTCATCAGTCTGCGATTGCAAGAGCATGAAGGTGACACTTGCGCCCCGCCGTACGACTCGCTGGCCACGTACGCCTACGAGGGCGAAGGCTCGGTGGCCGACAGTTTAAGCTCTATAGAGTCTGTAAAGGGTGAACCGGAGGAGGACTACGATTACCTCAACGAGTGGGGGCCTCGCTTCAAAACCCTCGCAGGGATATTCGGAGAACGATCAGAGAGCCAATCAGACGTAACATCCAGCACCACCACCGAAAACAAACACTGATGTTTTCTTTTCTTTATTTTTTTTTACACTGGGTTCGAAACAAACATAGATGTGTGTTTAACTTTGACATCTGACCAGATTTCATTCTATTATTTTGAAGTATTTGAGAGTTTTAATTTGCCTTGATTTCAATCTCAAAACGCGAGGATAAAGGAGGTCAGAATAAAAAGCAGGCTTTGGATTATATGTAAATGAATGATGGAGGTTTTTGGTCATATTTATTCATCTTTGCTTTTCATGAAAAAAAAGAACATCATAGAAGATGCTAAATGTTTCTGACATCCTTAAAAAGTGCCTCAATGGAGTCGGTTTGTTATTCTTGTTTTTATGGTTTAGCTCTGTTTCGTCACTCTTCTTAAGGATGAATGGCGTCTCTAACCAAAGCTGACCATGACCTGGATTTCAAGCTTCGGTGGAAAGGGTTGTGAGGAGGAAATGTCTACATGGGCCTTGTCTGGCCAAAGATATTTTTTTGAATGTTATTTATGATTCTATTTATTTATCTGTGAGGCTGATGAGACGGGTTGTATCGTTTTGTTATGTATTTATCTATTTATCATGATTTGAAATCGAATATGAATTTCTTATTTTTTTTGAAGACACAAGGATTTTCATAATTATTTTCTCCTCGCGAGGACCTGGACGTTGTAGTCCCAAGAGGAACTTGTATAGACTTGAACTTGTTGTAAAAAACAATAAACAATAAACACTGTTTTCTTAAATAAACACAACTTTGGGGAAAAAAATCACTGCTTGAATATCCTCTGGGTTTGTGTGCACTTGCAAAATGTAAGTCCTTTTTGTCAGTGATGGATCGATGATAGAACCTTTCCACTACACAAAATATTCTTTATACTGATAAGATAGACAAGAGTTATACTATTTCAAACAATCTACAGTTTAAAGAGTTAACTAATTTAAATTTGAATAGCAGAGTCAACAGTAAACAAAGCTAATTAAAATTTGCTCATAATGTGCCATTTTATCCATCATTCATGGGACATGAACTCAGACTGCTGTGAAACCCTCCGAGTATAAATCAAACATCATCATGCAGGCAAGTCAATGGTGAATCTCTCTACCTGTTGCTTTTGTATTACTTTGCCTCGGGGCATGATCTAGGGCACTCTATGGATATGCAAATGAGCCTGTCGTTACTAATTTGCTTAATGACTCTCTCCATGGGGAAGTTTTACAGTGAGCTCTGGAGCTTATTAGATGGCAGGAATCTACAGACACTGGAATCGCTTCAGATGTTGTGGATAGATAGTGTACAGTAAGTTTATGTACAATAACATACAGGAGTTTTCAGATTTACATTTAATCATTTAGCAGACACTTTTTTTCACTTTTTGCAGGTGTGGAAAACTGAAGTTAACATACCACAATTATATCTTATGGCTAAAAACACAAGTTTTGGAGATAAAAAATCTGAATATTTAATGACTAAAGCACATATTTATAAAAAACTTATTAAGTCTAAATTTTCATTAGTGTGATGCACAAAAATTATTTACACACATATAAATCTAAATATAAAATGTTTATAAATATGAAATGTATATGTATGCAATTAATCTATATGTGCATAATTATCATAAGAATAATTTCACAATGCAAGAAATCTTAAAGGTCCTAAAATAGGTTCCCTTTCCTTTATGCAAAATAACAAAAAAACAAATAAATATAAAAATAATTCATTTTATTCATGTGGTTCAAAGTGAAAGTACTGAAGGTTGGCACTGAGACCTTCCCTTGAACCTTAACTCAGACACTCATTCTGTCTCTCTTTCTCAATGGTATTTAAGTCCTCGTGGCTGCACAGGGGGTGGATGGTTATGATTGTGTGACTGTGTGTACTCATGTGCCTGTGTGTTAAGGTAAAAGGTATTTTAATTTTCCATTTGATGTAAATTACGTTCAAATCTCCTGTCCTCGTGACGTTTAAGTCACTCTCTGAAAATACTTAATCATGTTTCCAATCTCTCTTTTTCTTCTTTGCTTGCAATGCTCTTCATGCTCCATATCCAGAATCTACTTAGAATGAGCTTCAATTCACATGCCATAATCTACAAATATTGGATTTCTAAACTACATTTGTGAGGACAAACTGTTCTCGGTTGTAACTTTGACATGACCCAACACCCTGATGCAAATATTCTACAGTTTATTTTAGGCTGAACCAATATCGGAGGTGAGTTTGATTAATGCATTTTTGAGTTTAAACACTAATAGTCATATTTGTGTTTTTCCCAGCTTGTACTGGGGTATGAATAATTAATATGATTGTATTGTTTGCCTGCTAGCCAACTGTATTTCCGTCATTGATTCTGTAAAATTTAGTAACTTTTTGTGTGATGCCATAATGAGTTTATTTGTTCATCTTAAAATGTTCTTGTGTTTCACATGCAACAAATGAGTACAAGCACTTTGTTTTCTGTAAACTGTACATTTCTCAAAGAAAACATAAGATGAGGAACTTTCAATACTCATTCTACACAAAGATAGCATCACTATACTACATGCATATTCTTTTCGCGGCTGCTGTATTTCTAGCAAAACTAATCCTATTGTGATTCACACCTTTACAGTGATATAGATTTTGGCCATGCTCACCCTGCCTCTCTCAACTCCCTTAATCATGATAATGGAAGATGAAACACCATCATATGTCAAAGTGTTTCATACTGCTGGGCTTCGACAGAAGCAGGTCAATGTCTAAACATCATTTTTTATCTTGAAGTGTCTGGTAACACATCTATTAACTTTAATATATGTGGCAGGGAGTGTTTCCCTGCAGAAAAGGTCATAACCTTGTCACTCGATAACAGGCGTCTTGCTCAGGAAACACTAAGTGCCCCGTGACCAGTCAAAGAATATATATTGGTTTTATTACACGATCACATATTTGCAGAATGACAATGATCCAAGCAGCTGTCGGATTTATTCACAACTTTCCTATTGCCCTTTTAATATTATAAATTTGATTCTTGTCCGTTAAGCTACACTTCTAGCCTGCCATGTCCCTATGACATTATGCAGTAGCTTGTTAATAGCTAAGTAAAGAAATAAAGTTTTTCAAAGCTGTAATTCTGTTGTAAAGCATGTGATCAAGTCATTATCTTTAGTAGAACAGCTACCAAACCAGAATTCCTGAATGAAACCTTTTTAATTAATATTTTTTTTATTTTTATTTTTTGCACTGTAGTAGCCTATGAATTGCTTCAAAACGGTTAGCAAAACCAAAGTAAATCGGTTCGCGATTCATTTGAATCATTCATTTGAGTATTGAACAGTTTGAACAGCACACTCGCTGCTAACGTACTGAATCATATGAACGGCTCATTCACTCAATGACTCATTTGAACAGCTCTCTCACACAGTGAATCATTCACTCAACTCTCTCATACACTGAATCGTTTGAAAGCGGTTTGTCGTCCAGCAAACGTTGTCCGTGCTTTAAGCCAAAGAGAGAAGGAATGCGCTGCATAACGTGGATATTAACCTACAGCCCATTGAAAACAAAGCCTAAAATATATATATCGTCTGGCATCGATGAAGAAGGTGTTCACGAAGTTCTACACCTGCACTACTCTACAGTATAGGTAAACTGTTTTCGACCAAAACACGTACTATCATCTATCAAAACAGTACACGAAAACACTTGACATTTCAACATAACATGGCATTGCTATGTTGATGTACCTGTACAGTTTTAATTTCGTACTATTACTGATAAAGTTGTGTCGTTGTATAAAAGTGTTGTATTGTTGTAGCATCAGCAGTGATTCAGGATTTCATTGACAATACATACCATGCCGGTTCTTATGAGAATAGTATATATACTATTTGGGACTTAAGAGTAAACATGACATGCTTTAACATGCTTAAGGAAAGTAGGTGCATTTTCTCACAGTTTCTTTATTATTAGCTAAACAGTATAATTTAATTTATGCATGCCATACCTCACAGGTTATTTGAGTAGTACTGCACATACATTTTAAAACAGCATCTCAAACGAGATGGATGAAATACTTTTTAGCAAAGTCCCTGATTATTTCAATCCTTAACAGGTTGTGTAGCATATTTCGGCTTGGATTGTTTAGTCAACCTGTCACAAAATAAAGCAGGTTTGCAAAAAGTCTTTAAGTGTGTGTCAATGAAAAACTATATTAGACCAGACGGCAAACCCACAGTTTGCAGCAAAGCTCCGTTTCTCATTTCACCTGTAAAGAGACCATTTACATAGAGATATGGCTATAAAATCTAATTATGAAATCACAATTAACGTTATAAGTTAACTTCATAACATTTTAGACAGAACAATGAAGCAGTAGCGCAGCATGCAGTGGAGAAGAAAGGAGAAAGCTCAGCATGTGTCAGAAAGACAAGTAACAGACTTGTGCATGGCACTTAATGTAGCAGGTGATTTTTGGTATGATCTCATCCTCTCCTTGGATCATAATTGTGATCCTGCTGTTTCTAGACTTCGAGCAGACAGAACAGAGAGCGCTTAGATCACTGGCTCTCTGAAGACACTGGCATGAACCAAACTGAAACATGGTACCACAGTAGGAGAATGTTTGATTATTTTGAAAGCTTGACACGTTCAAGAAACTATTTAATGTCACTTAATTCCCTACTTCCATTTGCCTGACCCCTGGGGTTTGGAATAATGACAACGTGTCTGTCAAACTAAAAAAAACATTGATTTGTGTGATAAACAAAACAATTTTTATTTTATTTTTCTCATTCTTCTGAATATGTCAATTTATTGCTCAAATTAAATGTCACTTACATACCCTTTGACATCAGATCTCATGATGAAACGTTATTGATGTCAAACCTGATGTGACACATCTAATGCTGACGCGTTTGATTTCAGAACTGCAGTGGAGGGAAATATTTATGATCATTTTATTTTTTTATTTTATAACTGAGGTGGTCACTCTAAACTCACTATTGTTCTAAAATCCAGTATCAAAATCAGTGGATTCACGGCATTCTTTGTAAATGTTTGCATTTAAATAGTTTCTAAACTTTAGAGAGGTACGGTGAAAATTCCAAGACATTGTACAATTTCACTTTTTGGAATTCAGTGATATTTGAATTTGAAATTAAATAAGCACTGGCCAATTTATGTGCTTTAATCGTACATTTATATGTTTTTGCAGCCAAAACACCTTTTAAAAGTAATCCTGGCATTTTAATCCTGTAATCCTGAATCCTAAAGTCGAAACCATGACATGGAAGTTACTTGAACCAAAACAATTATATTGTGAGAAATAAACCCAAATAACTGAATTCAGAATGATGAAAAATAATAATTTATATCACTATTTGTATGGCATCAAAACGTAATATCTGTGTAAATTAAAACAAACTGAAAGTTGAGCGAATAACTCCCTACACTTTTAAAATGATTGAAATACAGCTTGTAAAATTAAAATAACTTGGAAAATAATTAATTCAAATTCACTTGCTGATCTGTCTATTGTTTATATATTATATGAAATTATCTATATTATAGATTAATGTTTTTGACATTTTTCAAATCAACACACCTCCTTGAGCATTACAATTCAGCAAATTTCTAAATCTAAAATATGACTTCAGTTGGTTAATCATGTGCTTCGAACTAATACAATATTTCAGACTCACTTGAAGGGCACATATAAGAAATAATAAATCTATTTATTGTTCAGTTTAAATTAAGTTTATACTTCAAAAATTTAATGTCAAAGTCAGTGTGTTATGTGCAATTTCTTTGTAATTATTTTTATATATATATATATATATATATATATATATATATATATATATATATAATTAGAGTGTTGTTTTTCTCCACATAGAGAATCAGAGATATGATTAAAAATTATGGTGAAAATATATATATATATATATATATATATTATATTATATTTTTTTTTACTCAGAAATTACTAATAAATTTGAGTTTCTTGATTCCTATATGAACTTGAACTTGTCTTTTTTTAATCTTTGTTTACAAGGATCTTAAGGCACGGGTTTACTTTCTCTCTCTCTCTCTCTCTCTCTCTCTCTCTCTCTCTCTCTCTCTCTCTCTCTCTATATATATATATATATTAGTGGTGGGCCGTTATCGCCGTTAACGTGCTGCGTTAACGCGAGACTCTTATCGGGCAATAAAAAAAAATATCGCCGTTAATCTATTCTCAATGTTCGGTTGAGATCTGGGTCTATAATAAGCAAGCTATTATGACTTTCACCTTGATATTTTATATAACCGACTGGCTGAGGCCAGCCTAAAAAGATGCTCAGGACAGGTGACGGGCCACTGCTGTGCATCGCCACAAAAGCTTATCTTTTTCACGTTTTTATGTGTCGATTTAAACATTAAAGCATCCAAACACGAAAATCACACAGAAAATCAAGACACGGAAAATCTGAACAGAGTAGCTGGTTCCTCGCGCGCTGTGTTCGGTGCGGAGAGAGAGAGCGAGCCACGTATCACGGACAGCGACACTAAACCGAGTTCTCTTCTGCGAAGAGAAAGGCGTCCCAAAACACTTGAACATCGAATTTGCATTTGTGCCGACAAATACATACAAAATATGTCAAAATATCCACCTTGGAAATTATGCTCGAAAAAACTATCAGTTATTTCTCAAGTGAAAGTAAACAGTTGAGGGAAAGAATGGGATGTGGATGCGTTTATCGTCTCTTAAAGTGACCGCGCCTAATTTAGCGACTGGCTGCTGTAATATTAATCCAAGAAAATGAAAATGAAAATCATTCACTGCTCTTTTCACTGCATTACTTTGTAGTTTTGACAGTCAAACCAAAAATTATTCAGACACCAGATATAATTTTTGATATATATAGCAAAACTGTAATAATGTGAGAAATGTTGAAGGTGTCTGAATAAATGTAGGTTTGATTGTATATTAAATTTTTACATTGAAGACTATCCAGTGCTAATTTACATTTAATTATTTGGTTTCTGTACCTTGACTCCTACAAACTTGAAAAAAACTTCAACATGGGTGTGAAACAGGTGTAAGGTTGTTTGCACATTGTGCTATGTGGAATTAGTTTACAGCTTTTTCAAGCATTTTGTGATGCATTTTGGAAACAGGAGATGAGCCCCTTTTCTAATGCACCACCTAGCTTGATAAACCCCTCCTCAAAGACTTACTGTTTGTGAATATTATTTGGGTAACACACATATTCTCTCTCTCTCTCTATATATATATATATAGAGAGAGAGATATAAAAGAAAATAGTTTATTAGTAATTTCTGAGTAAAAAAAAAAAAACAGGTTCACCATAATTTTTAATCATATCTCTGAATCTCTATGTGGAGAAAAACAGCACTCTAATTATATAAATTAATGATAAATGATTCATGGAGTGGGTGGAATCGCGGGTCCAGTAATTGGTGACCTGTGCTCTAGTGAGTAGTCGTCTTTAGTCTTCCCCACACTTCCACCTGTAATTACCTCACTAATGACTGTGAAGCTAAACAATGATCTGTGTTTAGTTTACCACACTGCTAATCAGGTCTATTGTCCAGGGTTACGTCCTCAGTGCCACACTACTTGCAGTAGTTCAGTGTCACTGCTTCTGCCAACCACCTGCGTCATGTGGCTTCATCACTGATTATGGATTTACAGGTCAGACTCACAAACATTCCCTCGTATCCCACCATGTGATCCCATCGTACGCCTCGGTCCTTCACTCTTTTTACGCACTGGCTGTCCGCTGATGGAGCCCTTGCAGTAAATTGAAAAGAATGACGGTCTGACAGCTTGATGATAGTAATTATCTTCTCAGCACTGGCTGTAACATTTTCACAACGATCAAAGGATGCGACGAGGCTGGTGGTTGAATGGGCCCTTTCTGTGTGAAGTGCTGCTGCTAATTTGGTAGTCACAAAAAATGCTGTCCCTCTGAAAATGTAAACACTGAAGACAAAAGAAACCTACAGGCTATCTGCTTTACCGCTGAGTACTGATTGTGTGGTTTCAAAATGTAGGCAATCGTTTCGTCCCGGAGGCAAATAAGCAGACACCCAGGGGTCAGAAGACAGGAAGAGGGGAATTAATTGATGTGTTCTCAAATTAATTTAAGATTTCCAGATAGTCCCACCGAGCAATTCTCTCTCTACGCTGCGTGAGTGTGCTGCTGCGTTCTTCAGATGTTGCTCCCATGAAGATGGATAAAAAATCATGCTGAAGACAAACCTAATGTGTTGTTGTTGTTTTTTTCACATTCATGTCAGTGTGTATATATATATATATATATATATATATAATTTCATTAAACAATAATAATACTTCTTTTTTGTTCTCCCTTTTCTAATGGTAATTACTGGTTTAAATTAGATTCTGGGCCCCATGTTAAATGTCATGTTTCTGCTCAGGTGGCTGAAGTGTCTGCCCAATAGATTTGGATTTTGCTCAGCAAGAACAAAAATTAGAGGACACATTGCCAGGAAGCATCACTAATTTGGTCACTGTTATTGGCCAATGGAGGGTGCTGTAGTGTTTCATCTTCCAGACAAAATCTTTCCGTTGTTGATGGTGTTGTTGTTGTTGTTGTTTTTTTTTCTCTTAAATCAGGTGACTCAACACTAGCTAACCTCCAATTTGATTTCTGCAGCTGTTCCCATGGCAATCGGTTGCTTGTGGTTTAAAAGCTTGTCTGAGTGAAATAGTGTATTTGATAACTTGGCTGTTAGCACAATGTGTACGGAATACACTTAATGTCAGCATGTGTTTGGGGAAAACTTTTACCTTCACATTGCTGTACGTGTAATTGTAAAAGGAAAAAAAATAGGTTAAGTGTACAGGATTCAGCGTGCATTTGTGTGTGTACAGGTGTTTGCGTTTGTACAGCTAGCTGTCTAATCCTTTTAGACGGCTAATAATTCCAATAGATTAGATCCCTGAAACTGTTTTTATCAACCTCTTTTTATCCCCAGACATGTCACTATTACTTTTCTCTGTTGTATAAATATGGCTTATAGTCTGTCATCTTCCAGGGTACTGAGTGGAAATCACTGGAGACTGAACCACTGTTATTTTCCAGGCACAGAGCAGTGTTGCCAGATCAGGTGGACAATTAGCCAAAAGCTCACCAAAACCCACTCAATCCAACCAAAAAACAAAAACAAAAAAAACTTTTAACTGTCAATAAAAAGTGATAGAATTTTATCACCATGTCAATCAAGGTTGATAAAGATAATTTTGTAACTCCTTAAAATGAAGATAAAAAAGTTATATAAAAAAGATACATTTCTGAGGAAAACAGATCAAATCAGGTCTAATACATTAAAGAGAGAAGATATAAATGTCCAGGTAGTCAATATGTGAAAATGGCATCAAATAAATTAACCAATACTATCTGAAAAAAAAAAAAAAAAACATGCTTCATTTTTCAGTGTTCAAGGTCAGAATAAGCCAGTTTGTTGCCAACTCTCTTGAGACAAATAAGCAACTTCTATCCACTTATCAAGCATCCACTCATCTCCAATCATCTTTGAGCATAATAGGATTGGAAAAATAGAAAAAGATAAGAGCTTTAATGGGGAGCTTTAACATAGCCTAATAAAATATATTCAAACCAAATGTATATACTATAGGCCTACTTTTTATAACTTTTTATTATTATTATTATTATTATTATTATTATTATAGTGAGTGACAATTTATACATTATAAAAACATTGTACAAATTAAACAATTACCTTATAAAAGAAAGCCATCCCATTCCTCTATTATTCTGTCTACTAGCTTCATGGCTTGGATTACAGTGTCACACACCTTCATGTTGAATGTGATTTTTCTCCAGTGAGCAGGAGGAGGGGACAGAATGTTTGATAAATTACAGTACAGCCCTTATATCTTTGCACTGATTGGCTACTTTGAAAAGACAGTCTATCAATAAATTCAATGGAGAATTTAGATTGAAAGTCACCAAACTGACTCCAAACAAGGCCAAATATTGTCCTTTACCAGCATGATCAAATTCAAAACCGGCCAATCTGGCAACACTCGCACACAGTCTTATGAACAGCAGTCTCTATGGGTGCTTTCACATTCATTGGTCCGAACCAAGGGCAAACAATTATACATTGAAGCATTTTTCAGCTTTTTTGGTTCCTTTTCACACCACACTGATTGCTTTGGTCCAAACCAGTTGAAACGAACCAAAATACAGTTACATGACAACATCCACATCACTCATTGGCCATGACGTATTTCCTAAACTGCTTTTCGATTGGTCAGAATTTACATGCAGGAAAATTCCAACATAAGAGGAAAAGCCAGCAAACACTATGGAGAGACGAATGCGCAGGCTGGTTTTGTCCCTGCAAAGAGTACATATATTACAAACAATACATTTCTATAATGAAGCGCAGATGCAGCTTGAAAACAACGTTCTAATGCAGTGCAAACGGCATCAGGCGTGCATTAATTCTTCTTAACTCTGACATGGTCATCTGACCAAATTTCTATGAGGTTCTGCACCTCCTCACTACTCCAAGTTTGTCCACGAGCTGCCATGCTAAAGTGTAAACTGTCAACAAACACTTCCTCATCCCATAATACACAGCGCAGCTGACTACGGCAGCTGGTTTAGTCCAAAAATTATCAGTACTTTTTGCAGTTGGGTCTGTTCGAGGTTGGATCACGTTCTCACCACAAAAGAACCGCTCCAGTGTTCGTTTGAAAGCGCACTGAGAACACCTCTTCAAGCAGGTCTTGGTACGCTTGTATGGTCCACCTTTGGTGCCCACCCGAGTGCGAGTTGCTGCTTTCACAACTGCCCAATCGAACCGCACCAAAGCGGGAAATGACCTCTGGTACGATTCAACCGAACTAAATGAGGCAGGTGTGAAAGCACCCTATATGTAACTAAACTAGAGATTGAATGTTGTAGAACATTTTTACTTGAATTATGTTGTAGACATTTAATATGCCTGGCCTGTAAGAGGTTGTTTGGAATTCACCTTTAAAAAAAAGAGGTTTGTTATAAACTTTGCCTGCTAACGTTAATAAATCAGACATAGAATGTTACTAGCAGTATTGATTTAGATTTTTTGAATTGAATGTTGAGTAAACTTTATTCTTTGACCTTCATAATATCAATACCGTAAATGTAAGCGTTGTCTCTTGAAGTGACATTGGAAAATTCCCACTGACTTAGTGGATATTGTTTGTTATTGCAAATCAATAGCAGGGCAATAAAGTTTAATTGATACAGTCAGGAAGGTTGTGGAAAGGTTGTTGTGTTGTCAGAGTCTGAGATGTTAGCAGTTTCTTACCATTTCAATTCATCCTGACATGTCAGGGTCACTTTATTTATCTGCACTTACAGGTATTTGGTGGCAACGCTGTATATATACATGTTTGTATGATTGGATTGGCAATGAAATGGACAATAAATAAAAGTTTAGAGGCATACAAATTATCTGGAGAGTGATTGGAATTAGAGTTAGGTACCACTGCAGGTGGCTGTGTTAACATTAAATAATTCTCATATAAAATATTTATTTATGACGTAAACCCTGAATGAATACAGTGGTGATTAAAATTAGAGAACAGCCTACAATTTCCTAAATGTTGACATTACCTAGTCATATTTGAAGTTATCCTAACGGGAGTAAAACAGAACCAGTTTGTTTAAGTACATTTATTGAGTTAAATATATTCTGAAGCACAGCATAAATACTTAAATGAGACATTTGAAGAACACTGATCAAAATTCGAGAATATTTTTAAATACCTCCCAGTTATTGGTGTTAATCTGGCAGCTATAGTGTTAATTATCTGACAAACCCTGTTTAACTGGAAGTTAAGAAGAATTTTCCAGTTTTTACTGACTTTGCAAGATGGTGAGCCGTTCTTAAGTGACTGAATCCCTCTGACAACAGATTGTCCAAATGAAGGCTCAAGGGATGACCCTTCCAGCCATAGCAAGAGAACTCGCCCGTTCCAAAAGAAAAATAAACGATAGGGCAGGATAATGCAGAAAATCAAGACTGCAGCTGGAATTGCTTGCCAGTTCAGTGCTGAACAGGGTAAGAATATGTCTCAGCAGACAGCGTCTCAACAATCTGGACTGAAAGCCCACTTTGCAGTGACCAAACTCATCTTCAGCAGAAAGAGTCAAATGGGTGGACTAACGTTTGCTAAGGAGCAAGTTGTGTGGACAGAGGAGAACTGGTCCAAACTTGGGGATGTTTTCTGCAGCAGGATTTGGGCCTCATACAGCTACATGGCAGAGTGAATGCAAATGTTATTCAGAACATCCTGCGGCAGTTCCTTCCCTGCATTCATCGCCCAGTCAGCCAGCAATTTTCAAGCAGGACAATGCCCCCTGTCACAAATCCTCCTGTTAAACTTTTCCCTGAGCTCTCGGGTTCCCTTTGTGAAACTTTGGGAAGGTATTTTTTATTTTTATTTTTTTTTTCACAAATAAGGTCATAGCTATTAGATCTCAGAGGTCTCTGGTTATACATTGTCTAGGGTTGCCAGGTTTTCACAACAAAACCGACCCAACTGCTAATCAGAACAAGCCTAATCGCGTTTTGAGGGGGATCCCTCAGTAAAAATCATATTCCAATAGGGTAATACAATTTTTTTTGTTGGGTTCCCACAAAAGGGGCTAAATATTATGTTATTGGGTTTGCTTTAACCTGCGAAAAAAAAAAAAAAATTGACAACAGTGTTAAAGTAGGCAAATTCCATGGGAAAATTGCAGACAGAACAGACAGAAGAGAGAAACATACTTGGAATTAAAACTTTTTCTGATTCTGAAAACTTGCTGATACAGTTTGCTAGCACTCGTCTGAAACAAGACCAAATATACCAGCAGAAATGAGATGCACCTCTGCAAATATAACACTTTTGGCAGCGTGACACACCAGGCCAGCCCTCATATCAGATGGGGTGAGCTGAAAATGATGTGTTGTCATACTTGTTACAGAGTCAACAGAGATAAAATTATAAAATAGTTTGTGTTGTTATTCTTGAGAATATTTGCCAATGATGTAGTTATGCCTCTGAGATACAACAGCTTAATAATGTGTTAAAAGTGAACGTGTGAGGCTGAAGATGCCAATCCTGAATGGAATAAAAGTGGGGGGAAAAAGAGAGAAAAAAGCATGCACTCTATAGAGATTTATTATTCATATTATTACTTTATTTAGCAGTAGCCTATTTATTTCAGGTTTTAGTGTTCTTTTTAAAACATACTGTATTGATTTGCAATATTGTTACTTTTTCTTATTGCATTTTTATATAATTTATTGTCGCCTTGTTATTCAGTGACATGAACTTAACAGATGCTTTATTATTATTGGCTGGAATTTCAAGAGCAATGCATCGCTAAAAAATGTAAATATTTGAATAAAATTGAGTATGACTGCACAAAATCGCAACAAATATTTCACCAGTGAAAATGCAAAGTTTCAAGTTCAAGCTGTACTATTTCAGTCACTGGAATTAAGCTTTTTAATGTTTGGCTAGAAATGCTGAAACAGCTGTCTTAACAGAGTTGTATATGCCATCCATACAAAAATGAGTTAGTATAATTTGTTTAAAGGTCACCCACATTAATTTACCGTTGTTCCATATGGAGCTAAAATATGGGGAGTGTATTTAGGTCCTTAATTAAAGTAGATCAAAGCTGAAAGAAGTGTGATATTCTAATGTGTTATTCATTAAAAATGGGTGGAATCTCAATGACACATTTTCAACACATTCAAGTATTCTGTAAGTTAAACACTTATTAATGACTTGTGGTTAAAAGTGAGACTTCTAAAATTAAACGTGCGTTTTGAAATTTGAATGAAACCAACCTAAGGAGGATGGCTGCTATATGAACATCAGTGTAGCAGAGAAACGAACTAAACTTTCATTTTTTATTTTTTAAGTGTGAAAGTAGCTTTTCTGCCTTCAAAACAACTGTTCTTTTTCAAGTTACTTTTTCCTCTGTGCTTTTGGTCACATTGTATTGCACATAGCTTTACAGCCGAGCTAGCTAAAGTAATAATCCAGAATGAGTGAAATGCTCTTTCTATTATGTGTAAGCACCAAATTTAATTTATTTATTGTTTTTAGTGAATCTGTTCATTCGTGTGGTTCATGTAAATGACCTCGTGGAAAATCATTCAACAAGTACCCGTGGAGATGTTTCTGTGTTGCTGTTTTTTTACATAGTGAAATACTTTACTGCTCCTGTTTGTCACTATTTCAGACAATTAAATAATTTAGGGCAGAGGTATGTGCACTAAGTGCAAATAGTATCAAATGCTGTTTGCATTGTGCAAATAGAAATAGATGCTATGTAGAATAGCACTAAGTGTATATAGAAGTTAGATGTTATTTGCGCTAATCTAAAATAGTTTTATGCAGTTACTACTGAGTGCAAATGGTGCAGTAAAATATTTGTATAGTCAATAGCAAAGCTCCCTCTTATTTTTTTAATGCTGAAAACCAATGCTTCCACTCATTTAGCCACTCAGTGGGCGGAGCCGCAGTCACTCCGGCCAACAGTGATGTCATGTTCATACCATCTTTAAATCAGGGGTGACAAACTCAATTCCTAGAGGGCCAGAGCCCTGCAGAATTTAGATACAGTAATCCTAATTAAACACACCTGATCCAACTAATCAAATCCTTCAGAGTTATTTGGCAAGTGGATGGTAAGTGTGTTGGAGTAGGGTTGGAAAAAATACTGTGCAGGGCTCCGACCCTCCAGGAATTGAGTTTGACATCCCTGACATATATTTAAGATCTTCATTGCCATGACAGATAAATTAATAACAATTACATAAGTTTAGCTACAGATTCAAAATAGCTTCTCCAACACTTTTATTCAGAGCTTACTGAAGGCAAGAAAAACCAGTGGGAAAACGAGTGAGAGATGTGGATGCAGGTGAGCAGCTTAAGTGACTGAGATGGAAATCAGTCAGAGGAGATGTATGCAGGGAGAAAGCTCTGGAAATGTCTAAATTATATGGAACCAAATCACAGTTCCAGATAAATATGAAGAAAGACTTCAGTTTGTACATGGTAATGCATGATTTTCACTGTTGACCCAAGTAAGTGTCCAAGAACATACATGCAAATCCATCAATCTGCAATAAAATGTTGTCATTACAACTAAATGGAAATAGCGCTTTAGCATATCTTTTGACAATAAAAGGAAAGGATATTTTCTAGCCACAGAATGATCCTTTAAAGAACCTGAGTTCATGAAAACAACCGGAATCCTTAAAATTCCTGGTCATGTGATTCCTGCTGCATTGTCTTCATGAGTCTGAAAGAGTGACTGAAGCGTTTCGGTGACCTTTCGGTCCCGTGATTGCTTGCAGGTGTGTTTGCATTATCATTCAAATCTACTTTTGCCATTTTTGTCCCCATCATCTCTTCCCACTCTCTATTTTTTTTTTCTTAGATCCTTCATCCGCCAAGTATTATCTTATTGAGTTTCCCAGAATGCCGAGGGAGTTTGAAGGCTGTAGGTGGAATGAGACATTCAGTGGTTGGCTGCCTGTTGTTAGCACTCTGGTGTATGCTGCTCCATCTTTGCTGTCTCCTTGCTTTGACCTTTGGCACTAAAAGGAAAACAGGAGCTCTGGAGTGCAGATGCTAGGGAGTCTTTAATAGTCTTCTCCACCAAAGAAAGTCAATTTTAATTTTGAGTTAAAAGTGACATATTAATTGACTTTTTAATGCACACATGGCATAAATATACTGGATGAGGCATAAATACAAGACATGCATTGATTAGTTACTTATTTTTTTATCAAACCACAGTAGAAAGATTTTATTTTAACAAAAAATATGATTACAATTTAAAATTATATTTTATATTATATTTTAATGTTATAAAAAAAAAATTGTTTTTGTTTTTCTGCGATGCAAAGCTGAATTGTCAGCATCATCATTCCAGTCTTTAGAGTCACATGATCATTCAGAAATCATTCTAATATGCTGATTTGGTGCTAAAGAAACATTTAATGTTATCATATATTTTGAAAACTGTTTTTGTGGAAACTAAAAAAAAAAAAAGGATTTGAAGAATAGGAAAAAAATAATAATAATAGCATACACTTTTCAGCTTTACAAAATATATCAAGAAAAAAAAAAGTGAAATGTATTTTAACTTGGAACAAATCCTATTTCTATAGATACACTTATTTTTTTTTCTTTAAAAAAAAAAAAAAACGTTTTAACCGTGTGCCAGTTAAAAAAATATAATAATAATAATAATAATGTTTTTCTTTTCATATAAACATTTATTTGTTTTATGAACACATAATAATCATGCACAGTCTTTTTAATTGGTTGACTATGGTAGTGCTGTTCTAGCTGGTTAGCCTATAGGTTTTTTATTTTTATTTTTTAACCTTTTCTTTCTTCACTCTGTCTTGGAGAATTGGCAGCCCAATATTCATTTTGACAGTGCCAAGAGTGTGCATGTATGAGCTGGTATTAAGATGCAGTGCTCGCGGTGAAGAAAATGGTTTGATTCTATAGAAAGTGGCAGCATTCATTTGTGGTGATGACAGCATGACATTGCGGACAGGGGCATGTTAAACTGTAATCTGTTGAGTCACAGCCTGTGGAGTTGAAGGGAATATGAGGGTGAACCTCAAATGAGTTTTACTACAGGAACCTGTCGGCACCCGCTGCGGCGCAGTTAATCAGACTGGTGTGCTTTTCCCATCATGTCACCGGTGTGAATATGTTCACATCCCACGCCATAGCATTATTTCTTTATCTTCTGCTGCTTTAACGCCTTCACGCTGCTTGATAGTGATCTGATCACACGTGCTTTGATCACGGCATGGGCTTTCAGACCGCAGACATGGACCAGAGCTCTCTGAGAGGTAATCTGAAGAGCTCTGCTGATACGTTGCTAACTCGTGCAAGGAAGCCTCTTCCAGCGGGGTTCATTCTGCCAATGCTTTCAAACTGACTTTAGGGTCATGTTCCACTTTTTATCTGGCACTTGGCTTTAACTAAATCAATACCTCATGAATTATTTACTTTCTATTAAATTAGAGGGGAAAAAATGTAGGCTTTGGCTAGCATAAGAATAGATGGCTAGTAATGCATATATATATATATATATATATATATATATATATATATATATATATATATATATATATATATATATATATATATTCACTGGCCACAGGCTTCAGAAACCAATCGTTTAAGAATTGACTAGCATCTGGCAGCCAAAAAATAAAAATTCTCAATTGATGGCTGTTCACAAGTAGAAGTGCTTTTGCATAGTCAGTTTTTTTTTTTTTTTTTTTTTTTTTTTTTTAAGCACCTTATGAATTGCAAATATTTAGTTGCATTATAATATGTTTTTCTTTGACATTGCAGATATTTGGGTAGAATGCATATATTTTTGTCTTAATGTTACTTTTTCATTATCATTAAATTATTCACTTTACATATTTGTTATTATTCTTTATCCAGACTCGTGCATGTCCTTTTTTTTCTTCTTCTTTTTCTTTTTTCTACGCTTGACAACACTGATGTCACATTTTACTGTGCGATTTGACTTTTGTCAAACTATAGTGGAAAAATAGTAAAACTAATAATAGCCTAAATAAATTAATAATGAGTTTCATTAATGTTCTAAAGTCATTTTAATTGTGTATGATCTGTCATTTCTGCTCTACCTCCTGTGCTTCTACTTTTCTTTGTTGGCTGGGAGTGAAATGGAAATGAATGAAACTTATTTGTTCTGTAATTCCTCCAAAAACAAAGCATTATTTGCCAATATTATCTCTAACTTAACTATCAAATATTAAAAACATTTCTAACAGGCTGAGGGGAGCTGACCATTTCTAGGAAGATTCCCTTGACCTTGAATTTGTTCTTGTACATGATTTGTCACAGGGGAGAATGAAATTAAGGATTAGTACAAGAACAAATCCTGCAAACGTGAAGCCGACAGTATTGTCATTCGGCTCATGTTTCTCGTATTCGTGCTGGAATGAATAGACGATTATGAATGAAGTGCTGAAAGCAACAGAGGAGACCCAGAAGAGAAAAAGGAGACTCTGGGAGAGGCTGGCCAGGGCAGATATGAAGATCAGGCACCTGAGCCGTGACCAAAACCAAAATACACACACACACACACTGCCCTCGATGGTCTGCCTCCTCCTCTCAGTCTGCTTTTTCTGGCAATGCCCCTGTAACCTAAATTTGTCCTCCACACACAGTTTCCGAAGGTTAAAGAACAGTAGGTATACAGACTGCTTTGTTGATAAAACAGTCCTTTAACTTATATTGTGTGTGATGGTTAAAGGAATATGACATGAGGGTGTATAAAGAACACAATTTAGTTTGTCTTTAAACTTAAAAAGTAGTCCATATTATTAGATTGTTTTCAGATGTTCTGATTGACAAAATTGAATCAGTTCTCATTCGGTTCACTATACATTCAAATTAGGAGCTACATGTTCGGTTATAAAATACAAGCTGCAGATGTGAGATATTAAAAATATGTTAGTACATTTCTGTACATTATCAGGTACACGTACAGTTGAAATATATTTAAAATGCTGTAATGCATTGCTGTAATTTTCCTGAAATGCAAAGATGGATTTTCAGCATCATTACTCTAGTCTTTGGTGTCATATGTGTCCCTGGATCACAAAACCAGTCTGGAGTACATTTGTAGCAACAGCCAAAAATACATTGTATGGGTAAGTATTGTTGAATTTCTTTTATGCCAATATTAAGTATAGATCATAATCCATGAATATATTTTGTAAATTTCCTTCTATTAATATATTAAAACTTAATGTTTGATTAGTAATATGCATTGCTAAGAACTTCATTTGGACAACTTTAAAGGTGACTTTCTCCATTATTTAGATTTGTTATTTTTGCACCCTCAGATTCCAGAATTTAAAATAGTTGTATCTCGACCAAATATTGTCCTATACTAACAAACCGTATATCGATAGAAAGCTTATTTATTCAGCTTTCAGATGTTCTTTAAATCTCAATGTCGAAAAACCCATATGGTCCAGGGTCACAAATACAGTAATCAATCAGAAATCATTCTAATATGCTGGTTAGCTACTTTGGAAACATTTAACATTATCAATACTGTTTAGAGTATATAAAATATAATATTTTGACTGCAGTATATGCATGGTTTTAGTCTCTTTTGAAAGGTGAAACTCTGAGGTGTGTTTCTAAAGAGAACAAACATCAGAATCACTGTGATTTTTACTGGTATTGGGTAATAGATATTTGAACACACTACAAAAAGAAAGAAAATAAATATTTCACCTAAATCAATGTTTGTTTTGTTGTTGTTGTAAACGTATGTCTGCAGATGACTATCACACTCACACTATTTTTTTACCAAAGGTCAGGGAACATATTTTGGATATTCTATAAATAATTTAACATGCAGTTTTAACAGATTAAAGGTGGATCATGAAAGTGCAAGATGAAAACCCATTAAATTGTCTTTTTTTTTCACCAATATAGACACTGGTTCCTCTTACTGACTTGTATATATGATGAACATGGTGTTCTGTCTACATAAGAATGGATACAAAGATCGGTGAAAATAAATGAATAGCAAGCAGTTGTATAACTTGTTAAACTGAAAGGGGAAAACTGAACAAGGTGTGGGAGGCAGACTGTCTTTGACTTTCATTAGGTGTAGGCCCAGTCCTCAATCATTTCACCCTTCACTCACGCTGTGTGAGTGTGGCCTATTCCAGCAATCAATAGAGGAGGAAAATAAGCCTGACTCTTTGTCACCAGAGATGGTCCTTTTGTGTTAGTAAAGTAAACTCTTATTTTCTAGAACAAACATGGTGGCCAATATAATTAATATTAAATATTACACTGTTATACATTCTCCCCATGCATGCATATATATATATATATATATATATATATATATATATATATATATATATATATATATACACAGTATATTTTGTACACTAAAAGTATCTTGGAAGTATGACATTTTAAAAGCACACATTCTAATGTATGTATATGTACTGTACACATTTTCTAAACTTTTACTGTGTTGATGCTTTTAAATCCCCTTCTTGTCTTTCACCCACACACAATCTGTTATTCTGAATTTGGCATACAGTAGACTTCCTACATACGTTCAGTGCACCAAATAGCAGTAATATAAGCACATGATCTGCCGTTAGTCAGTGACAAAGTTATTTTGTAGTGAAACAGACAGAAATTTACCACAGAATAGAAATTAATGAAGAATGATGCTGTTTTTTTTTCTTTCTTTCTGAGCTTGACCCCTGCTGCCCTTATTCACTTTTAATACAGAAATGCCTAGCATCTCCTTTAGTGTTCCACAGAAGAAGAAAAATCACACGGGCTTGAACACTCTGAGGATTAGAATAATTAGTGCCTTGGTATCCATGAAAACATATTATTATCCCTCACAAGAAACATGCACCTTTAAATCGCTAATTACATGGGATTACATCACTGCTTTTGTGGCCGAGCTTGTGATCTCTCTAATGAGAACAAAATGTCTGTGATTGGTGTTCGTGAGTGTGGTCTAACAAGCTTGTTAGATGTGTAATTAGTAGATGTGTTCAGTGTTCCAGTCACTTATACTGTGTACAAACACGAGCGAGACCGGTTTCTGTGGAACCGTCTGAAGGGGATATTGAAAATGGTGACACGCTGCTCAATAAACAAATAGTGTCTGGGATAGTTTTTTGTATGTTTTTGTTTTAGTAATGTTCGAATTTCTACTTTACTCACCCTCATGTTATTCAAAACCTGTACAAGTTTCTTTCTTATGATGAAAACAAAACGAAGATACTTTGAAGAATGTGTTTAACCAAACAGTTGATGGTAGCCATTGACTTTCATAGTATTTTATGTATTTATTTTAGATATTATAGACGTCAATGGCTTGCAAAGTCTTTTAGAAACATTTGTATTGCTCTTTTTTTTCCATCTTCTTTTTTTAGGTTTTCATCTAATGATTCTATTTATTATAATATTATAATAAAATTTTATTTCAGTTAGCACAATCTATTTTGAATAGTTTAGTTAACAGCACATCCTCTTGTATTCATGGGTCATTTATATGATACTATTATTTTCTGCAAGCAAGTATCTGTTCAGTAACTGTTTGATGCATAATGCGTAAGGAAACACCTGTTTTAATTTGATTTCTGGATCTTCCCAACTTTCATTATATTAGATTAGATTAGATTAGATTAGATTACATTAGTTTGTGTTTGCAATAAATGTAAACATAAATATTATATTTCAGTTTTATTAAATTATTAGTTACTTCAGAATCAGAATGAGCTTTATTGCCAGGTATGTTTACACATACGAGGAATTTGTTTTCGTGACAGAAGCTCCGCAGTACAACAGAATGACAGCGACAGAACATAAAAAACATAATAAAAGAATAAAAAAAAAAAAAAAAAAAAAAAAAATACAAATAAGTAGATACTTGTGGATGCACCTTAATTCTAATTATGTCTAAACACGCTCACTAATTTCTGTTGTGTTTTGTGTATAAAGATAGTCAAGAAGGATAGCTATAATGATTATAGCGTCCACATCAACGGAAGATAACGTTCTGTTTATTCTAAACGCAAGGTGAACTTATGTCGCCTGCCACTTTAAATGCTCAAGCTCTGGATTGGATTTCAGTATTTTGGTCATTCATCAGCTAGAAAAAAATCAGAAACACTGATAAAAACTCTTAATTTACTGCTTATTAAAACCCCTTTACGTGCAAACATCGCTGACGGCCCCAGTTTATTATTGTTTCACTTTCACAGCACATTAAACATCACTCTCTTACTTGATCTGGACAAACTGTGCATCAATTGAAAGTTTAAAGACTCTAGCTTCGATATTTGACCAATATTTTGATAAAACATTGTTGCAGTGACAGATATTTAGTGATTTATGTTAGGAGTGCAAAATAATAAATCCGTATTATGCCCCATTTTGAATAGAAATTCACCAATCACTCATATTCAGTCACGTCAAGAGCGGTTTATTTGTGTTCACATAGACTCACTGAACAGCGTCAATAAGGATTTATAGACCAAAGATGCATATCTGCGGAGATATATGGATATATTTACTGATGTTTACTTCATATTTCTTCAGACAGAATCGTCATTTCTATTCATTTTTCACTGATTTACGCAATCTGATGATAAATAGCCTCTGCCAGAGCCGTCTCTGTTTGTTTGCTTCCGTGTACTCGAGCTGTGACCCAGAAAGACTCTGATTGGACGTTTGGGTTGTCAATCTGACAGTCCCAAAACCAGACAGCGTCAGATCGTGTCACATGGTTCGTGAACAGTTCCTGGTTCATATCTGCTCACAACAACACTGAAACACCTCTGTATACACGAAATATCCGAATAATAAACCCGCGATTACGATAGAAAAGCTTGGTATGAGATTTTCTTGAGATCTGGGGCATTTTATAAAATATACAAAAAAATTTACATGTGAAATGCTAACTTGTGCAGCGATGAAAAAGGCTACAAATAGCATATTTTTACAATAGTAAACGACCAAATTCCACCCCTGATCGCTAAAGGAAGTTATTATAAACACTCGATCGGGGTTTAAAGTGAGTTTTTAATAAAAGTGTACTAATAATTTCATAAATTGTCTGATGTAGCTTGATGCTAACATTAGCACCAATGCTACTAATAGCAGGTGCTTTTCTTCTTCATAATGCATTTTTGTCTCAATAATTCGCATCAATGTCGTAAGAAAATGTTTTGTTGTATTTTTATATTAAGACTTTTGATAAATAAGGGCTAAATGCAAAGAGAGACTGAAGTGAGATCGCTGCTTTGTTGCTTTGTAAAGCCTGAAAAACCACAATCAAGGCTAATAAAGGTGGAATAAAAACAAAAGAATAATGATAAAAGAACAATGCGGATAATGTGTCGTACCTGGCGGAGGTGTGAAAGACTCGTTTGGTGAGAACAATACAATCATGATTCGGGCAGTTTTCACAGCCAAACACACATATAAAACACACATCAGTGTTTACATGTGAGATCTTACAGAGATGACAAGGGCCATAAATCAATCTGATTTGCCTTCTCTAAAAAACACACATGACATGGCCTTAGAAAATATTTCATAAAATTCACAGTTTTACAGATTAGATTATGAAATTTCTAATGAAGTTTTGAAAGACTTGTGGCTTTAGCTACACTCTATTTCTAAACTCATATCTTACATCAACACATTTTTTAAATACATTTAAAAAATATGTTTTTAATATATTTATTTTTGTTTTTATGTTTGAGCTTATATATCTCTATTATCATAACAGTCTGAGTGATTCTGATTCCTGAACAGTAAACTTTAAAGTGTCAGCTTTGTGAACATATGTTGAATATGTATCTAGTCAGAAAGAATCATGAGCAGAAACCTTTTTATTTTGGGTATGTCATTTCTGTCTCCATGCCAAAAAAGGAGGTGCCTAGAAAGGGGTTAATAGTTAGTAAGGTTGTAAAGTTTTGGCATATGGTGTGTTTAAGGTATCTAAAATATGGCCATGCACAATGAGGCATACATTTGTGCTTTAGAAGTACTAATAAACAGCCTATATGTATCAATATGTATTCATGCTAATAAGCAACTAATTAATAGTGAGAATCAGTCCTTAAAATAAAGTGGTACCAGAAAAAAAAAAAAAAAAGAAAACATTTCTTCTGAAAGTGGTTCTAATCATATTGCTCCTCTGTGTTGTTATAGTTATAAGTGTGGACTTTCCTAATCTCAAAACATTAGAAAGATTTAAAAACTAATTTAGCTACTTTTATATGTATCATCTTTTGGTGTAAACGGGTTGTAAAATCTAAACTAGAGTTGGTTGTGATTATTGAGTAACTATTTATTTTAAGGTGTCCTTGTTACAGTGTAATTATACATAAGCTATAAGGATTTGGACATGGCTTTGGGTTACTTGCATGTAATTATGCATAATTAATTGTTATTATAATGTAACGTGTAAAAGGACACCTTTAAATAAAGAGTTCTCAATTATTGCTAGCACATTTAACATTAAACAGCATCATTTGACGGTCTCTTTCTGCAGACTGGGCCACAAAATAACTGCAGTTGAGTATTGAAGCCCTTAGATGCTGTCGGCTCAAAAAACACGTACTACAACTCAACAGACCCACGAGACGGTGAGGAACAGCACTCTTGTATTTCAGCATTTAGCCCACCTATGGTTTAAGCCTTAAAAAGCCTGGTTGATCTATTTTTTTTTTTTTTTTTATGGAGTCTGTTACATCCCTTTCCAGCTGGTTGAGGCTTATGCAGGGCATGACTACATAATGGTTATGTCATTATGTAGTCATGGCCATCTGACATTTAAAGCGTTTCTCCCTGTCAGCCAGTTCCTGAGTGTCTGGCAGGAAAACAAGATGGTAATGTGTATTTATAGAACTGCGGAGTGCACGGAGCTGAGTGGAGGTGTGTGGCCGATGTGATTGTTTGACCCATGGTCGAAGGGAAGATTTGACTGACATCTTGAGCCATTCCATTCACAGTGTAGATCTGCTCTGCTGAGGGCAAGAAGATCCTTCGCTTTTGACATAAATGTGTATTCCTTCTGAAGACAATATCTGACGTCAGGGTTTCATATATCTTTCTATTTTACAGCCATGGTATGCAATTGCTGCATCCTTATTTTTTATTTAGAGTCTCATTTTTTTTTAAAGCATGAGAAACTAACCTTTTAAAATGCAAAAAATAAATAATAATAATAATAATAATAACAATGTGGGTGACACTGCTGGAAAGCTTGTTTTAGCTTGTGGCTTTGTCTGCGCATTTCTGGTCTTCCACTTCCAAGAAGCATCCGGAAGAAGAACCAATATTTTATTTATACTTACACAGAGCGTGACCCTAAGAAAACCCAGTGCCACCGACAGTGGCAACATACTAGAAGAAAAAGGAATGACAAAGGAGCATTTTGAAATTGCATGAGACATAAAACTGATGAAAGAGTTGAGCTAAAGAGTTCATATCTCAGCACTTAAAAGGTGACTGTTCTGTCCTTAAAATCACAGAAACATAATCAAAAACCACCTCAAAACTAATATATTGCTGATATTTTATTTTCTGCAATACAATAAAACGGTCATTTAATTTCCATAATTTATATTTGATGCTCTCTATATTTGCATAAAGCCATAATTTAAGAATTGGTGACCGATATCACATTTTATTTGTGCTTACTCATTGCATTTTTATGGAAGCTTGTTTCTGTCATAGATGAAAAAAAGGGTAATTGCGTTATTTATTTACAGTTCTGATTTTATATTTCATAATTTTAAACTTGGAAAATAAAGTCTGAATTGTGAAAGCACACAGGATTGCAAGACTTTTACTTTTTAGTTTGTGGCCGAAAAAATAAATAAATAAATAAATACATAAATAATGGAATTGTGAGAAGTAAACTTGGAATTCTGAGGTCATATCTCACTTTTTATTTTTTTATTTTGACCCCTCATTATTGCAAGAAAAAAAAAGTTAAACAAACAAAAAAGAGCTCTTGTTGTTTGAATTGTGAACTGTCATCGTATAGATATTCAACAACAAAATAATCTCCTTTAATGAAGAAAGTAACAGCATACAGGTTTGCTTGGAAATTAAAGTCAGTAAATAATGACAATATTACATTTTGTGATTGACCTTTTTTGTCTTGTGTAATCTTTTACCATACAGTTAATTTTATTTCTGCATTTTTTTGCCTAAGTATCTATTTAATATTCTATCTTTTTATGTTTTTCATTTTGTCCTAGACTTGTGTTTGTGAGTGAATTGTTTAGCGCTCTGGCTCACAGCTTTCCCTGATGGGTCTTGACACCTGAAGTATTTTCTCTTCAGAAACGTTTTTAGACCTCTTCCCATGCCCAGTGGGGTTTTTCTTGTTTTCGTTCTTTTTCCCATCTCGCCATTTTTGACTAAACTAAACTAAACACTGATATTCAATTGTTTGTCTCGCAGACCTTCACAGGTTTTCATTAAGCATTTCTCATCTCACAAGCGACTGGTTCAGTGCAGCAGGAGACATGGATTGGCCCCTGCAAGGCTTGTTTTGTTGGGTCATAAAATCATTGTCAAACACCAGGGTAATTTTCACAATCGTTGAGATTTCCTTTAATGGGAAGTCGCAGTTCTCACACTCTAAAGAGAAGAGAGAGCACCTCTTTGATATTTGAGAGCCGAGAGCAATCATTGAGTGCAATCATTTAAATCAATGTGAATCCCCATTCACAATCCATTATACTTCACTAAAATATTTCTAAAGGAAACAGAATATTTATCATGGGAATTTTAATTTAATTTTTTTATTAATTAATTAGATTGTGAAAAATACATAATGTATACATTAGCTTGTAGCATATGCATGTATGTTTATTACATTTGTATTACATATTCATGTTTTTACTGATACAGTATTGTTCAAAATAATAGCAGTACAATGTGACTAACCAGAATAATCAAGGTTTTTAGTATATTTTTTATTGCTACGTGGCAAACAAGTTACCAGTAGGTTCAGTAGATTGTCAGAAAACAAACAAGACCCAGCATTCATGATATGCACGCTCTTAAGGCTGTGCAATTGGGCAATTAGTTGAAAGGGGTGTGTTCAAAAAAATAGCAGTGTCTACCTTTGACTGTACAAACTCAAAACTATTTTGTACAAACATTTTTTTTTTCTGGGATTTAGCAATCCTGTGAATCACTAAACTAATATTTAGTTGTATGACCACAGTTTTTTAAAACTGCTTGACATCTGTGTGGCATGGAGTCAACCAACTTGTGGCACCTCTCAGCTGTTATTCCACTCCATGATTCTTTAACAACATTCCACAATTCATTCACATTTCTTGGTTTTGCTTCAGAAACAGCATTTTTGATATCACCCCACAAGTTCTCAATTGGATTAAGGTCTGGAGATTGGGCTGGCCACTCCATAACATTAATTTTGTTGGTTTGGAACCAAGACTTTGCCCATTTACTAGTGTGTTTTGGGTCATTGTCTTGTTGAAACAACCATTTCAAGGGCATGTCCTCTTCAGCATAGGGCAACATGACCTCTTCAAGTATTTTAACATATGCAAACTGATCCATGATCCCTGGTATGCGATAAATAGGCCCAACACCATAGTAGGAGAAACATGCCCATATCATGATGCTTGCACCTCCATGCTTCACTGTCTTCACTGTGTACTGTGGCTTGAATTCAGAGTTTGGGGGTCGTCTCACAAACTGCCTGTGGCCCTTGGACCCAAAAAGAACAATTTTACTCTCATCAGTCCACAAAATGTTCCTCCATTTCTCTTTAGGCCAGTTGATGTGTTATTTGGCAAATTGTAACCTCTTCTGCATATGCCTTTTTTTTAACAGAGGGACTTTGCGGGGGATTCTTGAAAATAGATTAGCTTCACACAGACGTCTTCTAACTGTCACAGTACTTACAGGTAACTCCAGACTGTCTTTGATCATCCTGGAGGTGATCATTGGCTGAGCCTTTGCCATTCTGGTTATTCTTCTATCCATTTTGATGGTTGTCTTCCGTTTTCTTCCACGTCTCTCTGGTTTTGCTCTCCATTTTAAGGCATTGGAGATCATTTTAGCTGAACAGCCTATCATTTTTTGCACCTCTTTATAGGTTTTCCCCTCTCTAATCAACTTTTTAATCAAAGTACGCTGTTCTTCTGAACAATGTCTTGAACGACCCATTTTCCTCAGCTTTCGAATGCATGTTCAACAAGTGTTGGCTTCATCCTTAAATAGGGGCCACCTGATTCACACCTGTTTCTTCACAAAATTGATGACCTCAGTGATTGAATGCCACACTGCTATTTTTTTGAACACACCCCTTTCAACTAATTCAACTAATTGCCCAATTGCACAGCCTTAAGAGCGTGCATATCATGAATGCTGGGTCTCATTTGTTTTCTGAGAATCTACTGAACCTACTGGTAACTTGTTTGGCACGTAGCAATAAAAAAAATATACGAAAAACCTTGATTATTCTGGTTAGTCACATTGTACTGCTATTATTTTGAACAATACTGTATATATATTATATATATATATAAATGTTTATATCTATCATCTATTCATCCATCCATCCTAGGAGAAAAAAAAAACATCCACAAACGGTCATTTACTACTTTAATTTTAAGACATTTCATGATTAAATGTGACTACCTTATATTTCCACAATGGCTCTCTCCTTCAGCTAAAATTGTGCATTACTACTGTTGCAGAGCAGGGTATTTATTATTTCTTCATGACTAATCATAAGCCGAGTTATGAAACTAATAATAGTGTGCCTACAGCCCTTCAGTTTAAAAAAGCCGTAATTTTCCTCTCGAAATTAAACTGTTTATTGCCATTTAACTTGAAAACTGCATTTTGCAGTGCAGATTTTGATGGTGATGATGATAATGAAGAGGCAAATTTGGCGTCCGTGTCGGTTCCCTGCGAGCATATTATTTCCAGGATGTTATTGTTGCCAAGAGCGAAGCTTTAGAGCAGCCAAGCTTGCAAATTACATTTTGTCATATGATTTTTCTGCAATACTGAACCCTTTTGTCCGCCTTAAGAGCTTGATGAATTGAATTCATATTCCTTGTGAATTATAAAGAAGGAAATAAAGCCTTTAATTTGGGAATGAAAGACTGACAGATGTTCATTTTACAGATACATGATACATGTGCATTAGAAACATCTGATGTCACACTCCAGATCAGCAGGTCCATCCATCCATCCATCTGTTGTTCTAGCTATCCTATCTATCGTTCTAGTATTCTATTGATCACCCTCATGTTCTTCTGTTCTGCTGTTCTGTCATTCTGTCTGTCACTGCATCGTTCTATCTGCATTTCAGTTGTTCTTTCAGTTATTCTATCATTCTGTTGTTCTGTCTGTCATTCTGTCATTCTGCATGGTTACTAGGTGGTTGCTATGTATGTTTTCTTTTCAGCTTCTTTCAATTCTCCTGAGGATCTTTGAGAGAGGCCACTTTAGAGGTTTCTGCTGTACTGATTGATTTGCATGGCAAACTGTTAGGTCAAGTTCTGTTATTCTCAGCCATCTGATGGTGTAGACACAACATTTCTCGGAGGTCAAAAAGGAAACTTCTCAATATTTAGAGTATGCAGAAATGAAAATGGGAAACACGTTGTCACTAAGCCACGGACTGGACTGAGCCGAGCAGAATAACAATCGCTGTCTGAGCTGAATAAAGAAGAAAGGTGCGTCACTCCTTCCAGCCATTTATGTTGTACAACTGCTGTACTAAGAAACTGGAATCTCAATCTCTAAGCTGTGTCCTTGGAAACACTTTGTATTTGAGATGAAAATCAGATTATTGTTTGCCAAAGTTCTTTAACGACTGAAGAATGGTGCACACGGCCATTGCAAAAATAAATAAATAAATTAAAAAAAACAACAACAAAAAAACAAACATTCCTTTCAGGTTGAACTGGAAAAGCAACTGCGATAGAGATTAATTTTTAGTTTATAATGATCCCAGAATGATTATAAAACAATTAGTTTTGACTTTAAATTCAGAGCCATTTGACTTTGTTATAAAAGGCTGATGCACACACACCTGTGACTGTACATTTTATATTAATCAGGCAGATTTGGCAAAAGCATAGCATATTCTGATAAGAATTAATGAATGTATTTATCGTTCAATCTATTTACCATTCTGTCTATCTATTTGTCTGTCTTTCTATCTATTGTTTTGTTCAGACTGTCTGTCCACATTCGATTTCTGTGCATATCCGACTGGAATCCGGTCTTATTTCCAGTCATTACACACGTTTCAGTCTGACCAATCTGGTCTGATTATTTTGTGTACATTTTTTTCGGTCATGTTTTCTATTCTATTCCATTATATTTCATCCATCCATCCATCTCCTATTCTATTCTATTCTATTCTAATCTATTCTATTCTATTCTATTCTATTCTATTCTATTCATACATCAATACATTCATTCTATGCCATCCATCCATTCAGCCATACATCCATCTCTATTCTATTATACCCTGTTCCATCCAGCATTCTATTCTATTCTATTCTATTCTATTCTATTCTATTCTATTCTATTCTATTCTATCCACCCATCCAGTTCTGTTCTATTCCATCCATTCATCCATCCATCACTCTATTTTGTTGGATGGCTATATACTGCACACATTATATTCAGTTTGCAGATTGTTTGCCAACTGTAAGCAGCCTACAATTAGGCTAATAAACCACAGTATTTTATTTGGAAATAAGTAGGCTATAGTGTATTCCTATAGTATTAATGAATGCATTATTTTATTAAATATAGCTGTATTTTACCTTATGTTGGTTGGTGCCAATGTTCTGTTGCTTCACATTGTGGATAATTTGTTAATTTCATTTAATTCTCAAACTCGGGTGGTTTATTGCTTTGTTAAATAACGAGGTTTCCCCCAGCTATAATTAATTTAAACTTTATTGCATTTCCACTTTGTTTCTCCATCTTTGAATAGTTTAATTAAAGCGGAACACTTCAAATGTATGAATGTTTTAGCAAAAATAATAATAATAAAGTGTATGACCTTATGAGGTTGCTGTGATTTTGCCAATTAAGACATGTTACTGGATCAACATGTTTTGATGATCCTGGATCAACATTATTATCAAAAAATATAAACTTAACCCAATCCCTGCCCCTAAACCTAACCCTACCCATAATTTATTCCTAAAATCAATGGGAAATGATAGCTGATTAACAAGAGTGTAGAAGCTCCTAATCCTGATTTTAAACCTAAAACAGATATTTCTTGAAAAGTTATATCTCAATTCTGATTGGTTGATTGGAATGTGGTTCCAGGATCAACAAGGATGTTGATCCAAGAACAGGTTTTACTTGGTGAAATCACGCTCACCACCCTTCTGAATAGGCATTTTGGTGGATTTAACATAGACGTGGACATGACTTGTGTTTAAATGGTCAAGAAGCTCATTGGTCATTTTTCTTCACCTATAGCCTCTATTGCTATTACACTGAATTTATCTAGTCGAGTCAAGTAGACCGAACTATGGTGTCCCATGGAAGGAGGAGACCACCCCAGTAGACGCTGTCTCGGGCTGTAGTTGTGAATATTGCCTTTGGTCAGAGGTTAGACCCATGGAGAACATCCATTAAAGGGTCAGCAAACAGATGGCAGTGATGTTTGAAAGCTGTAACAGAAGGTCGCTTTGCAGTTCAAGCTCTCTGTCACCCTTCCTATCCGCTTGCCAGGGAGAGCGTGGAGAGTATTCATAACACGGAGGGAGGTAATCGCCTTCACACTGTGGGGTCTGGCTACAGGGACATGACAGAGAGCTTGGGATGAGACAGATTTGAACCCGGGAGGTCGACTGTAGTGGATAAACTTATGTTTGTAAGTTTTAAAAGAGAATGTATAAAAATGCTTTGTCATTAGGTCAGCCTTCAAGTGACTGACATTGTTTTACTTTCTGTTTGTATTTTCTACACTTGACAAAGAGTTATTTGACTGTGATTGTTATCCTCAAATGAAGATAATTCTTGGACAATACTTTATGTAACTAAAGCATTGTATTTTACAGTGCATGAAACGTTAATGCGTTAATTTTGTATTAATGCATCAGCTGTTTTATTGTGTTATTGTAAAATATATATATTAATTAATTAATTGAAATATTATATATATATATATATATATATATATATATATGTGTGTGTGTGTGTGTGTGTGTGTGTGTTTGTTTTTTAATTGAATTGCTGTTATTAATGTAATGTCATTAATGTTGAATACTTAATTTATTTGCATTTTTATTTTATAAATTCAATGTATAAATTGATGAACCAATGACAATTTTTTAATAGTAGTAGTAGTAGTATCTATTATTATTACCATTATTGTTTTTGCCACTATTGTTTTTATATATATATATATATATATATATATATATTTTTTTTATTTTTATTTTTTTTTTTTATTTTTTTTTTTTTACAATGACTATTTTCATATGGGTTTGCAATGATTACAGACTAAATGATTATTGAATTTTTAATCCTGGGTGAACTGTATATATTAGGTTTATAAGATTATGTGAAATATTAATATTTCTACTAGAGCCCGACCGATATATCGGCCGGCCGATATTATCGGCCGATATGAGCTAATTGCATTTAAATCGGCATCGGCGTTCATAACGGCCGATGAAACATGAGAAACAGTCTCATGCTTCAGTCATGTTATGAGTGTTGCATAGTTTGCCCACCAGTGGGCGGTCTGCAGCTCCAGAGTTGCAACAGCGCCAGAAATCCACAAAGAAGAAAGCGATCAGCCAAGCCACCCAGGTGAGTCTGTCGTTCGTCATGTGAAATGATTGTAGATTTAGTTCATACACTGTATATAAAAACGGTGTGGTAGTTCTAGTTAACGGTCCTATCATTATCACTTCTAAATATTCTGTAACATCACTTACAGCCGCTAATGCATTGCGATATTAGATTAGCCACAAAGCTAATACCATGTTTATCAGTGGAAGAGCGCGAACGTTAATAAGAGGTCGAACTATAATGTTAGCGTTTAACTTATTCTTATTCTATTGCGGTGTGTTTCCCACATAATGACCGCGTAATGGGCCTTTCACACAGGACGCGGTATGCACAGCGCTTGCCCCCTGGGTTTAGCATTGCCCTTCAGATACAACGCGATTTGTGCTGCGCTGCGCTATGGCGTAGGCGGAGTTTTAAAAACTTTTAGCGGGAGCTCTTTCATAGTCTGTTGTTCCTCCTTTCGGTCAGCAGCAAACATGTATCTGTCCCGTTGTAAGAAGCGAGCGATAGCGCTAGTCCTGCTGATGAGAATTAAGAGAGAAGCAAGGAAGAAGAGGCTACCCTCAGGTCCAGGGAACAATTTGGTGAATTCAGGCTGGTTACGTTACTCTAACGCTAATATAGCTTCCTTTTTAGCAGGCCCCTTGAATGCTTGCTATTAACTTGTTTGAAGGTGGTTCTTCTCAAAATTGACAGCGGTGTGTTCATGACACTAACGTTAACCATTCAACTTCGAATTGATTCCGTAATCTTCCGGTAACAGTAGGCTAACTTTACGTTCGCCAGCGCATGACGATGTTTTTATTCAGACTGCACAAAGAGAAGAGGAGAAGATAAACGGGTCCGTTGTGAATGTGTCTGTGAGAGCAAATATAGTGTAGTTACAGTAACTACAGTAGGTGCGTCAGAAATGATTAAACCAGATGGGACATGTAAATAAATGTGAGCTGAACAAGCGCTTTTTTCTTTTCTTTTTTTTTCTTACATATTGTTTCAAAGCAGCTTTACAGACATAACAGGAAAATGTTGAAATAATAGTGTTAAATATAAGGAGGTTAATACCTATTGCTTGACATATATATATATAATTTTTGCCTATGTAGGAGATCCCTGTTTATTA
The DNA here is from genome assembly GCF_023724105.1 of Carassius gibelio. Lineage (NCBI taxonomy): Eukaryota > Metazoa > Chordata > Actinopteri > Cypriniformes > Cyprinidae > Carassius > Carassius gibelio. The sequence continues at coordinate 22,251,916 of NC_068382.1, forward strand.
TTATTATAATTCTAATGATGACATGTGTAATGATATATGGTGATATTATTAATACACATGCTTATTCTTTCTTTGTCTCTCTTTCTGCCCTACAGATGGCTGAAAAAGGTGAATGCTGTAGCAGCAAAGTGTGGGACTACTTCTGCAAATACTTTAACTTTAGTATTATAATTTATTTACAGTACACACACAGACTGTTAAAACCAGCTTCAACTGGAAGAAAGTAAAAGTGTTAAATGTTTAAAACCAGACTGTTTTTTGATCATTAAAAAATATATACTTTTGATGTGCAATTGTTTAGTGATTGAGACCGTAATCTAAGGCTTTTTTTTAACATAATCCCTTCTGGAAAATGGTTTATACAGCCCACATACATAGAACAGGCAGATATTTTGCTATTGAATGATGTGTAAGTGCAGCTTATAGGAAATGGGTCTAATATCCAGTTTATTTTCAAAATCAAAATATCGGCTTATAAATCGGCTCTTTTCGAGTTAATATCGGCATCGGCATCGGCCCCCAAAAATCCATATCGGTCGGGCTCTAATTTCTACAATATTAAATTGTAAGGAAACACTTAAGACCATCTTATGTTACATTATTGTACATTTAGTCAAAACACCAATATCTGCTGAGTGTATTGTTTCAAGTGCAGTCATTTGTCTTCATTTGTGGCCGTGACATCACTACAAAAGATGATTAAGTTGTCCTTTTGAATGAAGATACTGAAGAGAATAGTGCTCTGAGTCATTACATTGTGCCTTCTCTTTATAGCAGGACATATTTTATGTATCGCATTGTAAAAAATGAGAAAGGAAAACTGGGTTTCTGTCACCCCTCATTGGCTGCTGGTCTATTTCACACTGAATAGTTCTTACTCACTATACAAACGCAGGTGCATACGGACCGAATCAGCTTATATGACCAGACCTAAATTACTGTAGACTTGTGGAAAGTGGCCAGGCCTGTGTAAGGAAATATGAAACCAAGTGACATCTGCTTACAAATGATGCTCAAGCTTTCCCCAGAACTAATTTCACTTGTGCAGAGACATGTGTGCAGTGACTTTTAACTATTCCCAAAGTGATTTTTATTAAATGTATGAAAATATTTCCGCCAAAACCTTCCGAACTATAGGCAAGGTTCATCATATAATATAAAAGAGAATTTTGCATAATAGTTTCTGTTTAACTATGGACAACATCGTTTCAATCAAAGTGTCTCAATTAAGTAAATTTAAATTCAGTTATTTTGTGACTTATTTCTGCAGTTAACTTTGACTTACTAGTCAAATTCATCAGATGTTTGAATTCACTATTATTAAATGTATTTTTGCCAATGAGTTTTTATTAAATATGAAATCATTATTATTAAATACAGTATTTGAATTAATTTGTAATTTTAGTGGCTATATGAAATAATTTGTATTAAAAAAATACATATTTCATATATTAATGTAATATTTTATTAAAATATGTATTAATATTTTACAGTATTTAGTATTATACATAATGGATTTATATATATATATATATATATATATATATATATATATATATATATATATATATTTATTTATTTATTTATTTTTTAATTGAAGTTACTTTAGTTATGTTTTGAGAATGCATGAAGTCTCTTTATTAAAATTTGTTAAAATTACTTTAGCTGTTATTTTTAAGAAATACTAGAAATTTTTACAAGTATTTTTATTGTAAACGTTAACCTTCTTTAATTTAATAAAAAAAAAAAATATATATATATTTTTTCCCTGGAAAAATTTGCTTGTGCTATTCGTTATTGTAATATAATTTACTTTTTGATATTTTATCTAATGCGACAATATTCACACTTTTAAGCGTGACTCAAGTGTCCACATCAATTTCTAGCTCTAACTTATTTTATATAACTTCTTTTATTTGGTGTGTTGTTAAATAATGTCTTCTATTGGATCCAGGTTTCATTATGTATTTCTGACACTGAGACTTACTGAAGTCTGCACTTTATTTGAGTTGCAAACTTGCATTGTCACTGAGCACAGAGGACATTTAGACACTACATTGTCCTATGGGTCTCATTATCTGTGGCTAGCAAGAGTTATTGGTTCACATCTTTCTGAACACACACACAAACAGACACTTGCGTATCAACTAGACACAAATGTATTCTAAACAGTGGAAAGGTCTGACGCTAGCAGCGGTAAACTCCTCCAGAAGGTGAAGTCATTACTCAGCTTGCCTTAGGGCCATGTTGGGCATATTCTTGTATTCCTAACTTGACCAAAAAATAAATAATAGCCAGCGAAATAAAGGAGTAATTTTCTCTCATCATCCGCACCATTACCAGTCCATTTTGAGATGGAGGAAGGGAGGAACCGCTAGGGGTGTGTGCATGTTGTGTATGTTTATGGAAATAGCTTACGGATCTACTCAGCCAAGCATTATAAGGCTAATTTAGAAAATGACAGGCTTTCAATTTACCAAGCAGACCTAATAACAAACCTTACTGCATTGCCATGGCAACATATCCAGAATCAATAAGCCTGCCTGACCTGGATGGAACTGGGGTGGAGGAATACGTTGTGCTTGTGATATAACAATAAGATGCGAGTGAGGTATACGAGTTCAAGTTCTATCGGACAGGCTCTTAAAGTTTAACATCAAGTTGATTAGGTCAATCAGATAAGCGTCATTCTGTCTGTATAGCCTTGTTACAATAAGCTCACTTCTCTGCTAAAAACTAGATTGACTTACTCCCCGTTTACTCCTGGTATTAAGATGCATTTGGTTGATTCCTTTGAGGGAGAAAGTCTTTGGCGTCGATCTAATGTTGTGAAATACACTCATCAATTTACTTATGAACGTGAAAGGAGACGACTGAAAATAATACAGAGAGCAGCAGCTTTCAGTTTTGCTCTGATAGCCACAAAACTACTCCAAACACTCTGGGTTTGTGTGAGAATAAGAAATGGCAAGATAACACTGTGCTTTATTTAGTTAGTTAGTTATTGCCTTTATTTCTTATTGTATATCAATGTTTCCAGGTTCGGTGAAACTAGCTGAACACCAGTTTGACCAGGCTGGGGAGAACAACTAGACCAGATTAACCCTGCTAATACAAGCAAACCAACTTAGGCTGGTTTAAGCAGTTTTTTCCCCCTCCAGCAGGGAGTCCTGCCAGCAGTTTAACTGAGAATTTCCATGGCCTAGATTCAAACAAACTAAACAACAGATGCTGTTTTGCATCCATTTGCTGAAACTAAACGGTATTTTTAAATAGATGGCCTGATTTAGCACTTAATCAACTCCTGACAATCATTAAAGTAAAAGACTGGCTGATTAATGTGCATTGTGTATTCTAATGATCCTATAGTGTAGTGCTATGGTTCGTGCTAATAACCATAACCATAATTCCCAAGCATAGTTGGTACATATTATGAATGTAAAACCATAAAAAAATGAATACAAAGATCACTTTCAAACAACTCAAAGTATTGCATAAATAATCGTTATTGAATATGAGCTACAGTTCGTACACCAATGTCATTGGGAAAGATATGATATGAAAACCATTTTGTGAATGTATATGAACAGACAGATAAGCAGACAGACGTATAAAGTAAACAGAGTACACAGTGTGGATTGATGTAAGCAATGTCTCGTGAAAGCTCATTACACTTTCCGCCTGTAGAGTTGGAGCGTGTTGTGGGTGTAGTGCTAGTGGAATGAATGGAGGTTAGCCGTTTCGCCTGCCGTGTCAAACGTCACCGGTCTGCTACCAACATGCATCATTGGGCCTGATATTAAGCATGGGAATCGATGGAAATGCGTAAAATGCTGAGACACACAGACTCGCCCCCTCAGTATGCCTTGAACCAAAGACCTGTGTGCCAAACGGAATCATTCAACAGCAGATATTAAAATATAATCAGGTCATTTGTTTGAGGCAGAGCACTGGTGCACATCAAATAACAAGAGAAGCTCATGAGACCCAGATGTGTTTTATTAATTGTTAGATTTTTATGTGTCTGCCCATCCCAAAACAAAACTCTGCATATGGTTTATGCTCTGGATAAATATTTTCAAGTTGATTTAACTGGTAATGCTCTTTCCACAATTGTTTCCTAAAGCAGCTTTACAGAAAAACATGATGTTAATGTTTCATATTTCTTAATATGTCAGTAGCATTTAGCAGATTAGAGATGGGGGATGCATTTTGCCACTAGGGCTGGGTATCGATTCAGATGTCCCGATCGATTTGATTTCATTTCACAAGCTCTCGATTTGATTCCCGATTTTTTTATGTAATTTCTTTTTATTAAATTCAATGAATATAATTTTTATACAAATGCTATTGAAAAATAAATAAATAAATAAACAGTAAACAGCAGTTTACAAATGACAAAAAATTTAAAAGGAAATTAAGAGCCACAGGCCTGTATTATTTTTTCTTTATTTATTATTATTATTTTTTTTTGTATAGGGTGCTTTTTTAAACAATAAAAGGGCCATATAAAATGTTGTTCTTAATTTTGTCGGGTAATCAGATCAGGCATAAAGCAGCTTAATTTATCCTAATCAAATGAGAAATAATTTTAAAATGAAAAGGGAAACAAATGCGATTATTCCTTTAAAAATAGAGAATTATTCATATGTATTAGTTGTCACATTGAGTCTAAAGACTTCTTAAATAGTAATATATTTTTGACAGTTTCTTCACATTTAAATAAACTATTATTTTGACGGTTTGCCGTGAGGAACTTGCAGCCGCTGTGTATGTGATATGACTGTAGTTTTGTCAAATTAAACAATAAAATTCAATTGAAGTGTCTCTCAGAGCACCTGGGGATGAAATTTGTGTATTCATATCATCATAGTGAGACGACAGAGGCTAAAAACACAGCTAGCGTCGTCCGCGCTTGTGTGAACAAAACCATATGTCATTCATTCATTCATTCATCCATTGAGAAAATCATGGCATATTTACGCTTGATGTCAAATGCTTCCACAGATCACGCTCCAGTATCTCATAACAGTGTCTCCGCCATGATTAGCACTGAATGAGTGACAGGCTTTCTGTTGTGACATTGCGCAAGGTAAATAAGAGGGTCACATCTAGTAGAGGAGACTCACATGAAAAGATTCACATTTATCAAATCTTCTTTTAAATATTGGCTGAAATTAATATCGGAAAAGATCGAATCACGGCTTTTTAGAATCGATATCGAATCGGCGTCAGTTTAAAAAAAGATCAACTTCTGCCTGGAGAAACCATAGACCATCTAAAATAATGCTGTCATAAGGCCCCTGCCAATGCAAATTCAGTTTGTGCATGAATATAACTGAATTTATTCTGTCTGGGTTTAATTGAAGCTAGATAAATGATTTTCGCATTTAACACATACAGTCTGACAGATTTGCTCAGTGTGAGCCAACAGCTGCTGCTGGTATTGTTTGTGGAAATGCACAATCATTGAGAAATATGCACAGATGCTTTCCAACAAACACTGATGTCTAGTTATTCATCATATTTCCTTTCTTGTCTTGGCAGACACTTTGAGGGGCAAGCTATTTGGAAGAGCCTGTATCTTGTAATGGCTTTCTGTTTGTATCTATGTCACAGGAAGTGCACATATTGTCTGTGACTTTGACATAAACAGGTTGCTAACCAGGCTAAACCTCAATCTAATGAGAAATTCTAATGTAATTATATACTGTATCATTGTAGTCCCCACACTCTCAGAAAAAAGGTACAAAGCTGTCACTGGGGTGGTACCAATTTAAAAAGAACCAGTATGTACACTTTAGGTACTATGTTCTTTTAAACTATTATTATATAATTTTATGGACTAATACGTAGCTACCATTTAGGGGTAAATAAGGTACAAAGACATACCATCGATCTTTTGTACATTAGGCTAGACCATAAGCCTTAAAGTTCTGCATAATTAGGGGCGTGGTTACTCGAGTGACAGGTGGATTGCCATAATGCAATGACATAATATCAAGATGGTGACGGCCGGTCTTCTTACTTTAGGCTTCAAAAACGCACTTCGATAATCTAAGGGTGAGGTCACGGACACTACATCCATGTTTCTATACAGTCTATGGTTGACACGCATTCATAAAAATGATGCACTCCTCCTTTATGTGTTTTATGTGTTATTGGCACAGTTTCATCAATCTGAGAGAAATAACGCTGGTATATACTGCACATTATCAGCAACGCAGCCATTCAACAGTCAGATATCCATTACAGTCCCATCAAGAGTGATACCAATGTGATTTCTCTCAGATTAGCCTGCATTCAACTTTCAGTCCATGCTGTTTCCACTAGATTAATTTGCTTTTCACAAGCACTCAATTGCCATGGAAACTTGATGGTGGACTGACCCAGCATGGTAAAGACACAAGTTTTGAATGCACTGAGATTTACCACTGTATTTAGTGTAGTGTATTCAATCCATATAATATCCATTATTTCCAGCACTATTACAATTTCTAATTTAATGCTTTTTATTACCATAATGATGTAGTTCCACCAGCTGGGGCTAATTGGCTTTGGCTTATCGGTCAGACCTTGGTTAGTACCATACCAAAAGAAAATCTTGTATCAGCATATCATAATCCGTTCTCATTTATCAAAATTTATCAAAAACAATGTTTGGAGGTTTGGACTTTTATTCTGATGGCACCTATTCACTGCAGAAAATCCATTGGTGAACAAGTGATGTAATGCAATTTTTTTTTTTTTAATCTGTTCAAATGAAGAAACATACTCATCTACGTCTTGGTTGGCCTGAAGGGGAGTACATTTAAATCCATTTACATTTTTTTGGGTGACTTATTCCTTTAAAGGAACAGTTACAAAAAATAAATGAATAAATAAATAAAAAATAAATAACTTTGTAATCGTACTTTATGTCTTCTGTGAAAGGAAGGAGATGGTAATTTATGCTGTCACAGAAATACATATAAAAGTAGTTAATGAGACACCAGCATATTTCATGGCATGCAGTATTTTATTTTATTTTTTTCTCCCCAAACTTGATTAGAATGGTCTGGTCATTTGGTCACAAGAATAAATCGTGCTCGAGTCCAAACCGATGAGGCTCATTTCAATGTTTTATTATTATATTTTTAAATAGATTTGAGAGCACCAGTCAGGACTGTAGATTATAGAATATTATATTATGATTCCAGCCTACATTTTTTGTTTCTCACATTTACAATATGGCACACAAGTTGGACTAGTTTTATGAGACTTCAGTGGTACTTTAATGCTGTTTTTGGAGCTCAGCAGCATAAATCACCATCCACTTTCATTGCATTTTGACTTGGACATTCTGCCTGACATCTCATTATGTGTTTCAAGGCAAAGAAAAGTCATACAGGATTTTAAATAACATGAATGTGAGAGAATAATAATAAATATTACTTTTTGAGTCCGCTTTTCCTTAAAAACAGCTGTACTTGAAACTGTACTTAGGGTTTTTTTTTTGCCTTGCCTTACTAATTCACCTAATATTCTGATAAATAGCAAAACATGCTGGAATATTAAGATCGAAACAGTAAAACAGCAGACCTTGTAAAAGCATAGATTTGTTTCAGTCCTTGGGGCAAGACTGAAAAAAACTATCTTAAAAGGGCACGGCTGAAGAAATTAGGACACATGGAAGAAAATAAGAATGATGTTATTATAAAAGCCTTTTATACACAGAATGTTTTTTTGTTAGTTGTTTTATAAGAAGGCATTACTTCCCTGATTAGATGAACTGATGTACTTTCCTCAGGTTATATTTTTGATTATTTAAAAAAAAATTTTTTTAGAATTTTTCATTATTCTCTACAGAAGTGACCATTTGCCTGAAATAACAATGTGGGTCTTTAGTATTTATATTTTAAAGGGGGGGTGAAATGCTCGTTTTCACTCAATATCGTGTTAATCTTGAGTACCTATAGAGTAGTACTGCATCCTTCATAACTCCAAAAAGTCTTTAGTTTTATTATATTCATAAGAGAAAGATAGTCTGTACCGATTTTTCCCGGAAAAAACACGACCGGCTGGAGGCTTGACGTGTGGGCGGAGCTAAAGAATCACGAGCGCCAGTAGGCTTTTGTGTTGAGAGCGTTTGGAAGTTGTGACATTACCTTGAGGAAAAAACCATCATCCAAAACAAACCATGGCTAACAGTCAGATTCAGCCGTTTATTTATGATCCAGAATCAGATCCCCAGGCTGAGGCTGAAACTGAACGAGAGCAGCAGCAGCAACGACTCGCTCCGAGAAGTGCCCTTATAAGGAAATTCCGCTCCATCTAACGTCACACAGAGCCATACTCGAAACTTGTGACAAACCAGAAGGAGTATTTTGGGAACAAAAAATACTCCTTCAAACGTACAACTTAATTTTTGAAACTTTGTCCATGTTTAGCATGGGAATCCAACTCTTTAACAGTGTAAAAAACTCAGTATGCATGAAATAGCATTTCACCCCCCCTTTAATGTATATATTTTTTTATTATTGGGAACAAAGAGGCTAAAGGCTCTTAAGGTGAAAGTGGTTTTGGAACTGAATAACCACAAACCCATTACAGTAGAACCCAAGAATCAGTAAAAATTACTATAAACCAGTCAGTTATGTTTGCATCATACTGCATGCTATTCGTTTCCCAGCCAAAGTGTTTATGACTGAAATAATTTGATTAATATATTAGCTGTAGAATTTCATAATTCATTATTGTTGCATAAAATATTTTATTGTTGTAAAACAAAATGAACGAAAAATTTGTGAATAATATTCAGTGTTCAAAATAAGGGGCAAATGCAAATGTAAAAAAATAATAATAATAATAATAATTAAATAAAATAAAAAGCTTTTTTTGTTGAGCCATGCTATCCTTTAAAATGAAAAATAAAAATAAATCACGTATACTGCGGGTCAGCATCTTAATTGTATGTTACTGGATCTAAAACAAATTAACTGTAAATACAATGGTTATCTGCTTTGATTATTATATATTTTTTTTTTTTGTGGAAGGCAGTGTTTGCAGTTCAAAAGTACTGTCAGTCAATGTTGTTCTTGTTGCTAGTGGCATTGTGCATCTTTTTTTTAATGCTGAAAAGCACCTCTCATTTTGGAGAGGTGCAGCTGTCCTGAAAGGTACCTCTATTGGATGATGGAGCATGACAGCATTAGTTACAAGATCGTGGCATTCATTTACACGTGCCAGCTCATGTGTTGTTCATTACATGCCTTTCCAACCAGAAGGCAAGACATGTTCTAGGGCGAGCCCAAGGACATTTTCATTTCACATTCTATGAAGTGGACGTGCCACTGCATAGAAAATACAAATCAAACCTTCCATTTTGATCTAAATGCAATTACCACTGAGATGCTTACTATAACTGCAGAGCTAGAACCAAAATAATCTCATTTGCAGGATTTTATATTCCCATTTTTGTAGTTTTGTGTATTTGCATTTCTGAATGAAGGAATGAATGAATGATGCATTTATATAGTGCTTTATTGTGTATTGTTTTACACCCAAAGCGCTATATAATCATGTAGGGGGTTTCTCCTCAATCACCACCAGTGTACAGGATGATGCGACGGCAACCACAGGACAACGGTTCCAGTTCGCTCACCACACACCAGCTACAGGTGGAGAGGAGAGAGAGTCATAGAGCCAATTAAGTGGTTGGGGATTATTAGGAGACCATGATTGACAAAAGCCATGGAGCAATTTGGCCTGGACACTGGGGTTACACCCCTAATTTACGAGAAGTACCATGGGATTTTTAGGGACCACAGAGAGTCAGGACCTCGGTTTAACATCTCATCCGAAAGACAGTGTTTTTTTTTTTTTGGACAGTATAGTGTCCCCTCATCATACTGTGATGTCATGTCATGTCATGCAGCTTCTCCAGAACATGGCGCCGGCAGCAACAGAGAGAATAATTAGAAGTTATGCCTTCTTTCTTTGTGTGAACATTTGGGCGGCGTATTGCAAATCTTCCCACATTGTGACGTAGACGTGTTAGAATGAGCAGTTTTAGGTAGGCGTGGTTGACTATTAACTTTTATAAAGAATATTTCTTTGTATTTGAGACTTTAGTCTTTGTAACTTTACAGATCTTCTGTAACACTCCAAAGAGAAAGGAAAAAAATCACATAATATGACCACATTAATGGAAAGTTCAGTGTGTTGTTTAAAGGGGGGGTGAAATGCTATTTCATGCATACTGAGTTTTTTACACTGTTAAAGAGTTGGATTCCCATGCTAAACATGGACAAAGTTTCAAAAATTAAGTTGTACGTTTGAAGGAGTATTTTTGTTCCAAAAAAACCTCATCCGGTTTGTCACAAGTTTCGGAAAGTTTTTTTCGAGTATGGCTCTGTGTGACGTTAGATGGAGCGGAATTTCCTTATATGGGTCCTGAGGGCACGTCTGCCGGAAGAGCGCGCGCTCCCGTATAGCAGAGCACTGAGAGCACAACAGGCATTCACTGATCAGAGCGAGAGCGTCGCGAAATGTCACAAAAGAAGTGTGTTTTTGGTTGCGAGGGCAAGACAACCCTGCATAGATTACCAAAAGAGAAACAGCATTAAGGGACCAGTGGATGGAGTTTATTTTTACAGAGCATCAACGGAGTTGTGCAAGTGTTTTTGTTTGTTCCCTGCATTTCGAAGATGCTTGTTTTACAGACAAGGCCCAGTTTGACGCCGGATTTGCACATCGTTTATTTCTTAAGGATAATGCAGTCCCAACGAAAAAGGGTCACGACCGTGTGTTGGAACCGTAGACGGTGAGTAAAACTGCTTCAAATATCTCTGTGTTGTTAACTTAGCTATCGGCGCGTAAGCACATCAAGTAAACAACATGCGATGTTGTCATCAAACTGCACTTTCCACATGTACAGCTTAAAAAAATTAAAAAAAAAGACGACATAAAGTGGAACTTGGTCATTTTCCAAAACCGCTAAGCAAATATATACAGTTTCTGTACATACCACATAGAGACGCCTTTGCTGATGCTGCTCTTGTTAAATTTCAGCCTCTGGATCTGTGTCACAGCTTCCAAACGCTCTCAACACAAAAGCCTACTGGCGCTCGTGATTCTTTAGCTCCGCCCACACGTCACGCCTCCAGCCACTCGGGTTTTTCCGGGAAAAATCGGTACAGACTATCTTTCTCTTATGAATATAATAAAAATAAAGACTTTTTGGAGTTATGAAGGATGCAGTACTACTCTATAGGTACTCAAGATTAACAGGAGATTTAGTGAAAACAAGCATTTCACCCCCCCTTTAAGGAATATTATGTCAAAAGTTGTAAAAGAGATTTTAGCAGCTTCTCCTCACTAAACAGCATGACTAAAATATATTTATTTATTTTTTTTATTTTTTTTAACTTACCAACCTCAAATTCTTTAATGATAACATATATTTTATCTATAGGTTTGTTCCTTTGGGAACTGAACTCGAGATTCTGAAATTGCTTCCGGTGTGCTTTATAAGTTAAGCTACAGGAACGACTGTACATTTAGCTCCTGTTTCCTTGTAAACTTGCTCTCTCTAAGGGCCACCATTTCCTTTCTTTTCCTCCTTCACCCTTTGAGACCTTCAGGCTGACCTTAGTCACCTCACCTGATTTCCTATTGCTCTGTGGGCCAGATGCAACCTGCTTTTCCATCCTCCCTGGAGATGCAGCGTGACTCCATTGCTTCCATTATTGCCTGCACTCAAGGGCAGGAAACATACACACTTTGAAGAATCTACCATGCTATTCTATCTCAGAGTCTGTCCCTGCGCTTGCCATGATCTCATTGAATGCCTAGGGTGAAAGTGCGGCCACATCAGCTGAAGTCTTTAAAGACCTCATGCAGTACCGTCATGGGCAGTTTTCTTTCCTGTACTGACATATTTCCTATTTCCAGTTCCCACATTGCAGTTTTGATGGCATGAGGTCTTCAAACAGGAAACTTTAAAGATTTAATTTTGACAATGATAAATTAATTTTCCACCCATACTCTTAAAAATGAAGGTTTCAAAGGGTGTTTTTACAGTGATTGCAGAAAATAACCATTTTATGTTCCAAAAAGAACCTTTCAGTGAACGGTTCTTAAAAGAACCAATTATATATATATATATAACTCCATACGAGCAGTTCCAGATTTCTCATTACTATAACGTCCCGTCCATTTGTGATGCTCTCTGCCCTGTTAGCATATACATTCCTGAGTAATAAGCAGTGGTCTGCCATTACTGTTTTCTTGCTGAAGCTGCTGATGATAAAATGTCAGCGCCAAAGAGCCATTAAAAAGTGTTGTGTTCTGGGATGCACCAAATAACAGAGGAGCCTCCATAGGCTGCTGAAGACACGGTGGTTAAATTCAATTTTCAAAAGAAAATGTCCTAAAAAAAAAAAAAAAAAAGTTTGTGCAAACATTTTACGCTGGACTACCTCACAAATGAGGGTCAGTTCAGTGCTAGAGTTGTGCAAAGATTGCTTCTGAAAGAGGGATCGATACTAGCGCTTTGTGCGCAAACGCCCAGACTCCAGACGATTAAGCGTTATATTTTGTTTTCCAAAAGAGCTTCTTAGCTCTCTGTAAGGCAAATGTTGCCAAAGCTACCATTGTCTCTGCCTGTTTTCACTAACGCTTTGACGTGCTACCACAATGATCGTAAATAGGAATTTGGTAGTTAAAAATTACATTTGGAAGCAATGTGAGGTCAGTAACACGGTCACCACCAGTTAAACCGCTTAAAGTTCATTCTTCTGAAAAGGGAGGAGGGAGTACCAGGACATTTTCATTTAAAGGGGGCAAACACAAAAACAGCACACAATTTCAACAAGCTATTAAAAAAAAAAAATAATAATTCTGTGGAGAATTTTGAGATAAAACTTCACATACACACTAAAGGGACATCACAGAACAATTTAAAATATTGTGCTTTCTATGACACCTTTACAGGTTCCTTTTGGTTCTTACCTTTATTTTTGAGAGTACTGATGGTTCCATGAAGAACCTTTCACATCCATGGAACATTTACATTTTACAAAAGGTTATTTAGATTAGTAAACCGTATTTACACTGTACTCAACAAATCGACCATTGCATTTCATTTGAACTTTGTGCCAATAGATCATAAATAGAACAATACATCAGTTTACGGTCATATTTGTCATGCTGTGGCATGCATACATTGTAGATAGCATCATTGATTATAATAGGCTGTATTGTATAGTGATGTGTCGTGTGTGCCGCACCGCTATGGTGCAAACAGTGTTAAAAAATGTTCTTCTAAAAAAATGGTTTCAAGGTTGTTATGGAACCATTGTTACCAATAAAGAATGTTTATTTTTAATAGTGCAGACTGAAGTTTTGTCTTTCTTCCACACTTGTGTTGCAGCTACACAAAGATAACTGTTTAAAGACAACTCTTTTTTTTCAGGTGTGCTGAAAGGTGGCCTGTAAGGACAAGAGCTGTGGAGGTCAGAACGGACAGGAAGCGGCTGTTTGTTTGTCTGGACACTTGTTTGTGAGTCTGGCCATTATCCTCCTCATTAATTCTGATGTTAAATAGCCTAGCTCAAGATTGGGAAGGTTATACTGACCTCACACTTCTCCATAACAGTATGTTTGAATTATTTTAGCCCTCACAGTGGCCAATTTCTTCCCTTTTTTAGGGCAGAGATCATGTTTACACCTTAAACAACAAGAGCTTTGCCACACTGACTTTTATCCACCAAGATGTTTTGTTTGAATGCTGCTGGATTATTTTTATTTTTTTATTGTTTTGCACTTGTTGAACACTATCTGGTTTGATTTAGGCTTTAGTATCTTTCGGGGATGTCCAACTTTCAACTGTTTAGCAATGAAAGCAAAAGTCATATTATTATTTGTTGTTCCTCTTCATGCTTCATGAAGTCATGCTTTTATTTATTTATTTATAATAGTTTTCTTCATTAGACAAACCTTATAATTGCTTGTAACACGATGCGTGTGTGTGTGTGTATGTGTATGGTTAACCTTTTGACATGGTTAACCACCAGATCCACCTCTCAACGCTGTTGGCAAAGGGCATCTCAGGAACTGCACTCCAGTGGTTTGAGTCTTATCTCTCAGATAAGTCCTTCAAGGTATCTTGGAGAGGTGAGGTGTCCAAGTAGCAACATCTACTGGGGTGCCTCAGGGCTCTTTTCTGAGACCACTTCTCTTCTCTGTCTTTATGGCATCAGTAGGTTCTAAATTCAGCTTTGCATCAAGTTATTTTAAATTGTGATTTTTTTTCTCTCTTCACAATATTACTGTTTTGAATGAATTTTTCATCACTTACAGGTTCATCTCAGAAAATTTTAATATCATGGAAAAGGTCTTTTATTTTTTATTTAAAAAAAGCTAACTTTTTATATTGTAGAGTCATTGCACACAAACTGACATATTTTAGTTTGTTTTTGTTTTAATTCTGATGGTTATGACTTACAGCTTAGGAAAATTAAAAAGAAAAAAAAATCAGTTTCTCAAAAAATGACAAAATTTTCTCAAAGATCAATCAAAAAAAAAAAAAAAAAAAAAGATATACGAAGCAGAAAAGTTCAAGATCTCCAAAGCAGGTTTAATTATGCACTATAATTGGTTGGGGCTTCTTTTGCACAGATTACTGCTTCAATGCAGCGTGTCATGGAGGCGATCAGCCTCTGGCACCCCAAAACATATCTGTCTTCGGAAACTTCTTCCAGACTCCTGACCTTGATTTCCAAACGAAATGCTAAATTTACTTTCATCTGAAAAGATGACTGTGGACCACTGAGCAAAAGTAAAGTTTTTATTTTCTCCTTGGCTTGGTTCTAGGAATGTGACAGCTGTAGCCCTTTTCCTGAAGACGTCGGAGCGATGTCACTCTTGATGTGCTGACTCTGGCTTCCACTCCTTGTGAATCTCTCCCAAGTTCTTGAATCAGCTTTTCTTGACAATATTCTCAAGGCTGTGGTCATCCCTGTTGCTTGAGCACTTTTTCCTACCACAGTTTTTCCTTCTAGTCAACTTTTTATGAATATATTTTGATACAGCACTCTGTGAACACCCAGCCCTTTCAGCAATGACCTTCTGTGGCTTACCCTCCTTGTGGTGGCTGTTGATAATTGTCTTCTGGACAACTATCAATTCAGTAGTCTTTCCAATTGTGGTTGCATGTTCTATACTAGCCTGAGATGTACCCAGTAATTATTCTCAAAATTAATCAAACTAATCAAGTTCAAAATGTAATATTATATTTTTTGTTGAGATACTGATTTTTTTTTTTTTTCCTAAGCTGTAAGTTGTAACCATCAGAATTAATAATAATAATAAAAAAAACTGTTATTATTTCAGTTTGTGCAATTAATCTAGAATATAATAAAGTTTGCTTTTTTATTCAATAACAAAAAATAAAGACATTTTCCATGATATTAAAAATGTTTGAGATGCACCTGTAAAAGCAGCCCTGGTGAGCATAACATAAAAAAAATAAAATAATAATAATAATTGTGATGTTCCTCGTTTGTATGTCACTTTACATTGTACATGTAGTGTCTGCTAAATCAGTGGTTCTAACCACGTGTCCTGGAGTCTCCCCAACACTGCTTGTTTTCCATGTCACCGTAATCAAACACACCTGATTCAGATAATCAACTCATTAGTAGAGACTGATTAGTGGAGTCATTAGTAGAGTCAGTAGGTGCGTTCCATTCGACCGTAAGTGTACTGCGAAGTGGACTTCACAGGGTATTCCGCCATCTTAAGTGAGATTCCAATCCGAAGGGAGCGAACATGTTCAGTTCGAAGGGCACTGCGCATGGCACAGGGAATAAGGGAACATCGATACATCACTTCACAGGAAGTGCAGAGCGATTATCCCCCAAATGTCATTGCGCGCAGCACGTCATCACCAGTCAGAACGGCCGTCTTCGCTGTGTTCGTTCATTTTCATTACTGATTGTAAAAAGGTATGATAATGTAAAAGCGAAGAAGCAGATGAGGCTGTGCCATTTTTTTTTTTATTTGACTTTATTTACCTCAGTGTTTACTACACGGCTGTGCGCAGGAAGAAGGCGCACGAGACCACTATGCAATTATATGACCATTTATTAAAAACACATATATACACACTTAACCAAATAAAAGTTTATTTTCATATTTG
The DNA here is from genome assembly GCF_023724105.1 of Carassius gibelio. Taxonomy (NCBI): domain Eukaryota; kingdom Metazoa; phylum Chordata; class Actinopteri; order Cypriniformes; family Cyprinidae; genus Carassius; species Carassius gibelio. Next base: position 22,268,099 of record NC_068382.1, read on the forward strand.
CATGACAGTTACAGCAGGGCTTCAATTCTGTTAATAGTCAAGTAAAAGCAGCAATAGTCAATTAAAGTGTATAATAAAAATAAGTTTTTCATTATATAGTACTCAATGTTTTTTCTTTTTTTATTTGTATAGTGTACATATTTTCAATGTGATTGTAAATAAAAATTAAAATATGAATGTAGTCCTATATATTTATGTTATATCATAATCTGCGCGACCCCATCGTTGACTTTCTTTGATGACGTTTGCAGGGCGTTCCAAATGAGCGGTTATTGCCAGTGAAGTCCACTTCAACTGATATACCGTTCTCAGGGAGTAGGGAGTAGTGAACACTGCGTAGGGACCCTGTCGAATGGAATGCACCTAGGGTGTGTCAGACAAAGGAGAGATGCAAAATGTGCAGTGTTGGGGGGCCTCCAGGAACGTAGTCAGGAACTGCTGTGCTAAATGAATAAATGGAAATGGAGTCTGGTATGAACATTTGATTGAAAATGAATCAAAGTAAAAACTTTATTCAAAACAATCAAATTGATTTATGGAAATGAATTAAACTCTAACAACATTTTGCTATTCAAGTTTAAATTAGATAATAAATATTTATTTACACTCCTTTATTGCCTGTCCGTCCATCTATCCATTTTCCCGTATAAGTGCTGAAATTCTTCATTATTCTCAAACCCCAACAATTTAACAAACATGCTTGCATAATTCATTTGATTTATACAAATTAAATGCTTATCTGAACTGCTGGGTGTGCAACTGTTGTGACTGTTCCTCAATAGAGATGCAATGACATATACTGTAATGTCTGATTAGTGTGGAGATAATAGCCTGTGACAATAGCTTCACAAGATAGCAGCTCTAATGCATATTGACTCCTGGCCATCAATGAGGTGCCGGTATATATATATATATTTTTCACTGTTCTTCTTTTGCTCTGAGGCCTTTTCTTCTTAAAGAGACAGGAGACTTCTGGTGTAACTAGGAGGGTCTGTGAAACAAAAATCTATTAAAATCAGACATTTTGTCCTCGGCTCAATCCCAGGAACTTGGTGAACTTGTTAAGAGAGACAGATGGTTGGGGTGTTGATGTGTGTCTGTGATACGCCAGTCTGTTAGAGCTGGAATTATTTCATGATTGAGCATGGAGAATTTCTACTTTTTTTCTTACCAACATGTAAAGACATGTGACAAAGTGGTAAAAAAAAAAGTATATATATATATATATATATATATATATATATATATATATATATATATATATATATATATATATATATATATATATATTAATTCGGTTTCTATAACTATTTTATTACTTTGAGTGTGCTACATTTTAGGTAGACAACGAAAACATTTTCCGTTTTTCTTTTTTTTTTTTTTTTTTTTATTCTAATACCAAGGACAGTTAAAGTGCTTTTTATAACTACAAACATTCTCTCTAGGGAGGCATTTTGAATGAAACTGAACAGCAACCCTTAGCAGTGACCTAGTTTATTTTCTTACTGTACTTTCCTTATGGCCACTTTCAGCAACAAAATGTTTGACACGCTCAAAAATAGTTTTTCTAATTCCTTATCCTTACCTCAGCACATTATCTCAGTCTGTTACTGTAAAAGTCACATCATTACCCATTGCCTTCATAGCCAGACTCACTTTCAATTTTTGCTTTTGAAAAAATAAAATAAAAAATATTATATTATATATACTATTTCTCCCAGTTTAAGTCTGTGTGAGTAATTTGCTGATAGAAACACCATACTGGAAGAATGTTGATTTGAGAGGAATTGGTATTACAGACGTGACACCAGTGCTGGCATGGCGGTCTGACTCAATTGAGAACATGCATTCGGCGGCAAATAAATTACATTAATTTCTCATTTTCCAAATGTTTCATTAACTAAATTCATGGTGGTTTATGCATATTTGAATATCCTCTAGACTTTTTAATTGATTCATATAAAGGAAAGCTTGAGCCTAAATTGAATTCTAAAGTGCTGGAATTTTTTACTAGTAGCATTTGCAAATTTAAAGGAATATACCATAAAAAAAGGTTTGTCATCTTTTGCTCTCTTTTTATATCATTCTGACATATTCTAGAACTCAAAATGAGATGTTAGGGAAAATGTCCAAGTTGCTCTTTTGGATTGTACACTCAAAAAAATGACTCTTTGGCTGAACATGATTCTTTCATGGACAGTGGTTCCACATGTTTGTACCATGTTATTTGGACATGAATAAATCAAGTTATAAGGACTTGTCTACCTTTAGTTGAGTTTACTCAGTTTGCTTTAGTTCATCCTACATGAAATATCTGAGTAGAGATAATATGTTTACATCATGTAGAACCACTGTCCATGCAAGTTTAGCCAAAGTGTTATAAAAACATTAGCAAGTAAGATATAACTTTTCTTTACACATGATGTTAATTGTTTGCAGTTTAAGGATGTTACTATGTGTACATCATACACTAGCACTCTCATTAAAGTTGCTTTTTTTTTTATTAAGTATTTTAGACGTTCTTTTAACCAGGTCCTCAACCCAACCACAAGCTCCACACTTCACCACAATGGTAACTCGCACAAAATACACCAATATAAAGTCTTTTAAAATGCCCACATAATAGAGCATTATACATGAAAAAGTCTCCTTATTATCACATTTTATTAAAAACTGCATAAAATAACACTTTATTTCAACATTTTCTCTCCCCATATCCAGTCCTGTGCAAAGCATGATGGGAAGTGTAAAACTTATTTTGAGGGACTTGATTGAAACATGTTCTTTCAAAATGAAAACATTATGTTAAACCAACGAGAGACAGTTTTAAGTCAGTTTAACATGACACAATCATGTTGAAATGAAAAATAGCCAAAATGGCATTAATTCAACATGAATTGTTCAGGTAAAGTGAACAAAACTAAAAATTCATTTTTTTGAGTGTAGATTGTGATGAATAATCATCAAGCAACAGAAAATTAATTAATTTAATTTAATAAAACATTAAAGGTACCCTTTTTAAGCAAAGATTGATCAAAACTGACTGTAAATGACATTGTAATGATACAAAAGATTTCAAATAAATGCTATTCTTTTGAACTTTATATTCATCAAAGAATGCTGAACAAAAAGAAATATATCACAGTTCCCACAAAAAAAAAAAAATTATATATATATATATATATATATATATATATATATATATATATATATATATATATTAGGAATATTAAGACATGTTTCTTGAGCAGTGAATCAGCGTATTAGAATGATTTCTGAAGGATCATGTGAGACTAAATTCTTCTTCTTCTTCCGTTCAGGATAGTAGCCAAAAAATGTTTGTTGTTCATTTTGTTCTCCTTCAGCAGCAACTATTGAAAAGAATTAAAATGGATAGCTTTCTCCAGGTACAACAGACAACCATGGTTAACATCCAAAAGCCTATGTGTGTTTAATATTTAACACATTAAATTAGCCAATCCTTTCCAGGGGGATGTGAAGGCACGGCCAGCTTCACAGCATTGTACACGATCAGTAGGGTTCCTTTATTGATCAGATATCAGAGTGAACAGACAGAGAATAAAGGTTCAGCTTGATCTCATTTTTGGACGATTAATCACAACACTTTAGCTTCCTTTATTTCCTTTGATGAACTGTCTTTGTGTTCAGTGTTTGTTTCCCTAGCTGTGATTGTCTTCTGTTAGTAACGACTAGCTCACAAATGACACCTATTGCAAATGTGTCAATGGGTTAAAATTTGTCATCCTGTATTGTCATTTTTAATAGCATATGTACTAGCAAAACTGTTTCACTGTTCAGGCCTGGTTTTCATGCTTCTGGAGCAGAAGTTGGTAAAAACGCACCGTCATTTAAAAATAAGCCTAATTCACTTATAATTATCTTCTTTCCTCCTGCTGTGCTGTATCATCACAAATGTGCTGGCTGCTTAGCCAAATGAATCTACTCTTATTTGATTAATGTTTAATTTATACACTTGCTGGAATACTTTGCAATGGTTCACATGTCAGATTGATTAAAAACCACAATGGGGTAAAAATAATTGCATTAAAATTTAATTTTAAGGTATTAATTATTAAAATATGATATACTTGGTAAGTAAAAAAAAATGCACTGATTATGATTAATGCACTATACTATGTACACTATAATATAGTATTTAATAGACTATCCAGCTTCTGTCTGTCCATTCATCCATCCATCCATCTTCCTTCCATCCTTAGTCTGTCCATAGATGCATTCATTCATTTGTCCAACAACATATCCATTAATAGATTTGTGTAGTATATATATACAATACAGACCAAATTTTGGACACCCCTTCTCATTCAAAGAGTTTTCTTTATTTTCATGACTATGTCACACTGAAGGCATCAAGGGCTATTTGAGCAAGAAGGAGAGTGATGGGGTGTGCGTCAGATGACCTGGCCTCCACAGTCACCGGACCTGAACTCAATGGAGATGGTTTAGGGGTGAGCTGGACCGCAGACAGAAGGCAAAAGGGCCAACAAGTGCTAAGCATCTCTCGGGGAACTCCTTCAAGACTGTTGGAAGACCATTTCAGGTGACTCCCTCTTGGAGCTCATCAAGAGAATGCCAAGAGTGTGCAAAGCAGTAGTCAAAGCTAAAGGTGGCTACTTTGAAGAACCTACAATATGACATATTTTAAGTTGTTTTACACTTTTTTGTTACGTATATAATTTCACATGTGTTAATTCATAGTTTTGATGCCTTCAGTGTGAATCTACAATTTTCATAGTCATGAAAATAAAGAAAACTCTTTGAATGAGAAGGATATATATATCATTATCATAGTGTTCCTGTAGCTCAAGTGGTAGAGCATTGCATTACCAACCACAATGTTTGCGGTTTGAATCCCAGGGAACACATGTTAGGAAAAATTGTTAGACTGAATGCAGTGTAAGTTGCGTTGGATAAAAGCATCTGCTAAATGCAATGCAAATGCATTTTATGTAGCCTATATGCCATTTTTTTTCTGCACATGTTGCCTTTAATAGTGCCTTCCTTTTCAGAGTGATTCAAGTGATTCAAAGCCATCATGCCGTACGCGTTTGAAGTGTCTCAGCAGGGGATTGGGCAGGCCAAAAGAGAATCGCTGTACGTACCATGGTTGGTGTATCGGGGTTTTTCGGTTTGGTTTGAATATCGTTACACGCCTATGATTTTCTCATAAAATGATAACCCAAACCTTCTCAGCTCTCTGTATAGTGGGACTGCTGTGGCCTTGTCTCTGTCACATGCTTCCCCGTACTCTGCATATTGTATTCGACTGATTCTGCAGGGGCTGAATTGCGTATAATACATGCTCCTTATGTGTTGGGAATGCTCGCGTTTGGCACAAACCCCTGGAGGAATAATTACAGACCGTAGTGCTCGCACTTTTTAATTTCGCCTTGCAATGTGGAGCAGTATGGGGGAGATCTCCACAATCAGTTAGAATTTTTACTGTGATGAAAAACTGTTGCCTACTGTACAGAAGTAGAAGATTTCCTGAAGGAAGTATCAGTGCATGCAATAATTATGTGTTTAATAGCTATTTAGCCGGTTAACAGGAGCAATAAGGTAGCTAATTTTCCCAGCAGGGGAAATATATTTTTAGATGTTTCCTTGAAGGAAATCAAACAACCCATTTCATACTCCTTCAGATATCTGTGAGTGACATATGCATAAAATAAATGTTAGATTTGGAAAGAAAAAAAAAAAAAAGTAAACCTGCAGTAAACCTGAAAACAAAAATGAATCAAGGACTAGAAAAAAAAAAAATAATAAATCCAAATGTAACATATGGGGGGAAGTGACTAAATGAAAAGACAGGATTAGTTTTCAGTACCAAAATTGTGGGTGTGCTGGGTGTACAAAATGCATCTATATATCTATATCTATATATATCTATATCTATCTATCATATATATATATATATATATATATATATATATATATATATATATATATATATATATATATATATATATATATATATATGATAGTTAATTGCACATATGTAGCTTTTTTCTTGCAATTTTGACTGTATATCTCACAATTCATACTTTTTTTTTATATAAACAGAATTGTGAGATATCAACTCACAGTCCTGGGAAAAGTCAGAATTGTGAGATGTATTTTTTGTTACCATTTTATTATTTTATTACAGAAAATTGCATTTTTAGAAAAACTGTCAAAACCATGAGATTTTTACTTTATTTTTATTCTGTGATAGAAACAATCTACAATTTAACAATTTAATTTTGTTATATTTTTAATTTTTTATATTTAATTTTATTATTTCTCCCTCAGATCTTCTTTTGTAATAAAGTTTTGATTTAGCTTAAAACTGGTTTGGACCTAGGCTTCAAATATGTTTTAATGAGTCATTTTAAATCCCTATAGTGAAAATTTAATAGGATAATAATAATGCTCTCTCTGTGACTGAAAACGGAAACATTTTATAATTTATAAAATGATTTTTATGACTAATTAAAATGCTTGAATCTTTAAATTATGTCATGTAATTCCTTTCATTTAAGTATATAAAGTATTTGAAGGCTGATCTTTACTGTCCAGCTATTCAAAATAAATTATTTTTAATAAAGTATGTACCTCTTATATGTCTGCTTGAAACACATATTATTCCTGACGACTTCAGAGATTAAAACCATACAAAGATGAAGGGCCTATTTTAACGATCTAAACGCAAAGTGTAAAGCGCACGGCGCAGGTGCACTCAGGGTGTGTCCAAATACACTTTTACTATTTTAACGACGGAAAAAAGGTCCGTGCACCGGGGCGCATTTTTGGAATGGGTTGTCCCTATTCTCTCAATGAGTAATGGATGTAACGTTCAGTACACCAATCAGAGTGTCATCTCCCATTCCTTTAAGAGCGAGATGTGCTCGCGCCATGGCGGATCGCTATTTACATGGCGGAATTTGTGGGCGGAAAAGCTGAACGCTTATAAAGTGAAGAAATCAATCTGCTCGTGGGAAAATGCGAACGCCGCTGGACTGAAACTAGCAAACACACTTGCGCTGTGCCTTGCGCCTGGTGTATCATAAGGCCCGAAAACTATTCAGTACTACTTATAAGTGTTACAGAAATAAAACTATTACTTCATGCATGCTTTTATTTGAGAGACAGTGGGTAAATATCATGTTTGCTGCTTCCAACTTCTGCTTTTTGTGATTATTCATGTATTACTTTTAGGGAAACAGGCTTTACATAACAAATAAAAAAAAAAAAAATCACAAAACAGTTGTTTTTACCACTGGTTTAAACTGAGTTTTTACCACAGAAACAATTCATTTCAAAATAAAAGCATGCAGTGATTGGGCTTTTCAAAGTGTATCTGCACCTATGGACTGTTTGTTCCTCTAACAACTATTGCACGCAGAAAAATATAGTGCATGTGCTTTACAGATCGTAGACTGCTGTCAGTTGTAATGTCAATTTTTCTTCTAAAATAATAATGCTGCAAATCCTAGTGAGTGATCGATTGGATAGTCTTGTACAGGCCTGCTAGGTGGATTGTTTTTCCTGATAGCCTATGCCTTATTTTCAAATTTTAAATTGTATTTTCCAAATTTTAAGATGCTTAAAAAAATAGGGGCGAAAACACATTGTGTACTATACATATTGTGGCTTTAATGCTATTTGCTTAGCACATTCCAACTGCGCACAATGTCATTTCTTTCTGGGAAATAAAGCTTATTATTGTAAACAGTGAATGATTAAAATTACATTATGATATGATATTTTTTTTCAGGATTATTTGTCTAGAATTTAATCTAGTATATAAAAAGCATTTTAGGGGACCCAATGCTTTTGGGGGCCCAAGGCAATCACCTACCTTTGCCTAATAGGTAAGTCCACCTCTACCTGCTCTAGGTAACGTACTACTGTAGTTACTAATATATACACTTTAAGGACTAATATGTACCTCTTTTTTCAGTCTAATTGTTAATGAACTGAAAGTCTGTGGCATTCCAAGAAAACAGCTTACTTCCAAGTGGCAAAATAAGATGGATAGCTCAAGAATAAAAAATGAAGGCCAATATGTGAGCATTTACTCCACACCTACCTGTAACTGAAAAGTGTTTTTGGTATTATGAAGCCATACGATCAAACGGACTGAATTATCCAACTGAAACCCATGACAGCTCGCTCAATAACTCCAGTATCTCTTGTTGTTAATAGCATCTGGGAGCTGCAACTTATGAATACCAAGGATATTCAAATATGCCCAAGGGCTTCCAACATAATGCAAGTGTATCATTAGTTGAGTGTGTGAATACCCAGGGAGCGACGTGGAGGAGATCTGAGTTAACCCTTGTTTGAATCCCGAGGTGCCAGAGGGAACCTTGTTGTTAATTCACCTGCTCTTGACAGAAACTCAAAGACGGGCTTGTAGTGTGTCGCTGTTTGCTTGGCGCATTCACAAGAAAACCATCCACGCACTGAGCCATTTCTCTCTGGGAAATAAAGGCTTATTATTGTAAACAGTGAATAATTAAAATCATATTACAGAAGCCAAAATATTTTTATTGTGTTTCTAACATGCCTCAGTGTAGCTAATGAGATTTTGGTAATGGGCCGTGCTATCCCGCAGGTATTGTAATAGATGCTGGTATGGACACACTGAGCGAGGGCTGGAAATTGCCTAGCCTTGGGCCTCTCACCCTTAATGAGCTTTGATTTCTTCAAAGAAAAGCTTACCAAGACATTTGAACCTTGCTCTTTTTCTTGTACTCGTTTTTCTTAAGGCAGTCAGCGCTGTGGGACTATGCATGAGCCGTCGGCTGTTGGAAAACTGTGAACAGGTGAAATATGGACCCTTGATGTCATGTTTTAGATGAAGAAGCAACTTTTAAATGATAGAGGTGATGATGATAAATGTTGTTGTTGTACTGGAACTTGTAGTCTTGCTGTCATGATTCTGTTTTCATATTTTTAATATTTCTCAAGTGATTTACAGTATTTATCACTTGAGAAATATTAAAAGTATTTAATTAATAGATGAATAGATGTTATTGTAGGGTCTGTAACCTTGTAAAAATGTCTTACAGCCAGAACTATCAGAATTATACTATAAACTTATGGACCTGTGTGTGTCTGGGTAGAGGCGTCTAGCTGTAATCTCAGAGATTCACTTGAGCTGCTTTGAACATTTTTAAAATGTTGTACAGTATGTAGGTTCTGGAGGGATCACAAACGAAACATCTGAGATCTCAAAGGATCTGAGCATGACTTTAAAGAAAAAAATCTCATTGAACTGGATGAAACTATTTTTAGCACAGCAGCTGTGATCAGGCAGTGGTGCTGCAGCCTTTCAGTGTTTCCATGCGTTGACATTGTCTGGTGTTAGACACTGAATTAACAACTAGCCGACAGTCAATCTGTATATCTATAGGTGATCTACAGTATTTATGAACAATGAGTCCAAGTGAAGCACAATGTGCAGTTATTAATTTGACATATTCCCTGACAGAGTTGAAATCATTTTAATATGTGTGAAGAATGATTGATTGCAGGATTGCCACCAATTTTATTGGTGTTATAAAATTTGCTGTAAATTTTAAATATTACAGGGAAAGTTATGTTTCTAGTTAAGTTCAGCGTTATAATATTTCAGTAATCGCAGATGACTTGGAAGTCATGATGTTCAGTGGTTAAAAGTTATGGAAACCCTGTTACTAGTTTTCTGTCTCAAGTGACTTTATCTTGGGTTTCAGCCTTGGTGAATCTGAGTGGCGCTACAGTTTGAGCTCTCTGGGTCTAACCTTAACTACCATCCACAAAAGATAAGGAAAACATCTTCTTTTAAAAGGTAAGCTAATTTATTTTGTTATCCTAATTACTGTATTTATGCACAGTTATATGGCTAGTTGCATTTGATTATTTGCATTTGGCATTGATTTTCCCTTCTCTCCCTGACTCTCTGTTTTAGCTCAAGCTTCTTTCACAAAACACTGGATGTGGAAACATCCATAGTTCCAGAAGGGAAACAACCAAAACCCGGGAAAAGGTAACTGTAAAAAAGAGAAAATATATTTTTTTTCTCACAACATCACAGCCAGACAAGCGTGAAGTCCCAGCGTCAGACTGCAGAGAACAAGCAGGTAAAGAGGTGGGAAGTCTTTCAGCACCCACTCAATGAGGAACAGATGCTGACCTTTATCCAAGAGTCACTGTGGGGAACAGACGTGGAAACAGAGCCAAAAATGGCCCGCCATCATTTTGCTAACGAGACTTGCCAGCACTCAGTACAATCAGGGCAATTCATTAAGCAAAGCTCTTTTTACAGAGCAGCGCAAATGAAAAGCTGGTCACGTCGACAGGTTCACTGATGAGACTAAAAGCCAGGTTGCTAATAATGGAGACGTGAAAAGATCATCAAGAGATTTAGAGGTGTTCCTCTTAAATCATTCTCCATAGCTCTTTCTATACATATCTATACATAAGGCCCTGAACCCGAACCTTAGTTTAGGTAGTTTACAGTATATGAGGATACGGGACACATTTGTAATTTGTTTGCATTTGATTTATGCTTTTGCTAGCACAGCTAAATGCGATTAATAGAGAGTTGGTTAGAACATATTGCCGCTGTCACTTTCTGCAACTGATAACAACCGCAACCAGCAGTCAGCATTAAAAATAATGAATTCCAGCATCGTATCTCCACTCATTACAACACTCACTAACAAAATGCTGAAGAATTAGAGATGATCCCTCTGTCGTAGATACAGCCCTCATGAAAGCTTAAAAAAAAAAAAAAAAAAAAAGAGGTGGTACAAGATCAGCCATGACTAAAAAGAGAAACAGGATAAAAGAGACTTGACATTATTAGTGTAATTTTGACAGTAGTTTCTATTCCACCATTGCATGGCCATGAAATGTCAGCTGTCTTTTAATAAATGAAAGGAGACATGTTATGGGGAAACAGGATTTTCTGTTCTCTTTTTTAAATAAAAGATTTTGATCTGCTGTATAGACATGCACTAACACAACTCAAAGCCCCCTTCCAAGTTCACCTTTTTGCCAGGCTCGATCTAAAGGGTGTGACCAGCTCACTTATTATGGCTTTTTATAAACAAACCTAGGGGATTTATCACAATTTGCACCTGTACTCTCGTAGAAATCATGTTTGTGGGTTTGTGCGTTGTGGGTTTGGGCCTGTAATCTCAGAGAACAGACTGTCAGTGATTTTGATGGCTACACAGAATCACTCTCTTAACATAAATGCGGCTTTTGATGGTGGTCTGGCAGAAGACATACACACCTCATCATATAAAACAACATTTAATGTCAGCTGTGTTCCTTCATATGTAATGACATAATTATAATACAAAAGGAGTTCAATATGTTTGTTCCACGTGTACTGGTGGATCACAGTGGCAGTTTTTTCATTATTGATCATTTTAGATCTATCTATTCTGTTGGGATAATATTTATTATTTGCTTTTAGCATTTTTAGATTTCTCCCAACATTTTCACTAATAGCGTTTAATGAGTAGAACATTTCTGCCTGAATATGTTGGCTTTAAATATTTTATGATTCTTGAATTGTGCTGTGGTACAAATATATCTCTTAAAGTCGGAAAACTGAAGTATGACTTTTGAGACATTAGGTCATTAAAATAAATTGCACCACTCTATAAAACCATCAGAACATGTATGCATTGTAATTTAAACAAAGAGAGAACAAAATGAAAGGAGATTTAAATTAGCACCCTTTGTTCTTTGTGAACATTCACTTTTTTCACTTGTATAAAAGGGACAGAAGAGAGAGAGGGAGACAGATAACATTAGGCAGAACCGAAACAGAGGTAGAGTGCTTAATCAGGAGCCCATGAGCTCAGAGGATAGAAGACAAACATTTCCCACCAACACACCTGCCAGTTTGGTGACAGCTACCTGTAGAGAACCATAAATGCACAGGCTATTTGAGTGTACAGGTCTATACTGTACTGTTATTATGTGTTCAGGTACACGGTGTCAGTGGTGAATAGTGTGCAAATAACATGCATCCATTTTTCTTTCTCCATTTTCACTCATGAAAGGAATGCATGAGGTGATAAATATATAGCTTGCATTCAATGTACGTTGCTTTTGATAAGAAGTGTTAAATGCATAAACAAATATATAAATAACTTTTGTTACTAACCTTTTACAAACTGTTAAGGTAATGAAATGGCTAAATAAAGGTTTTAAGAATGTTTTGCCAAAGTTCCATGAAGTTTTCAGAATGTTAGAAATATCCAGTTTCATCCAAACATTTTAAAACGTTTTTTTCCCCCTTGGCTGTGTACATTAAGGGAATGATCAATGTTATTTTGCAAAGAGATCAATGCTATTTTGCAGTCTGTCAGTCTTTCCTTAGATCTTGTATTATATATCTATCTATCTATCTATCTATCTATCTATCTATCTATCTATCTATCTATCTATCTATCTATCTATCTATCTATCTATCTATCTATCTATCTATCTATCTATCTATCTATCTATCTATCTATCTATGGCCATTTAAAAGAGCAGCAGACTGCCATCTTTCAGGTTGTCTGACCTCTTGACCAGGTCCTTATACAGCTCTCTGTTCCTTTCTCTCTTTCTAACACTCATTTCACTCCACTCCAGTGGAGGGTCTGAATCGCTGTAATTCTCTCAGATCCTTTAGAAGAGCCATATCAAGGAAATGAAAACAGAGTAGTCAATAAAAAAGAGTTGTAATATTAGGCTGCAATTGTTTTCCTGTGGTTGATTCATGGCCATGCATCGTCAACATCATTCTCGTTGGATTGTTATTATAATAATTATCATTTGATTGTTATGAGAAATCAGCATCATCTCAATGTGAATTTTGCATAGGATAGACCTAAAGCAATGATGTGAAGTGAAAAAAATATCATATTCTGTAGTTTCCTTTCAAGGGAACTTCAAACTGCGTACTCTAGGGGTCGCTATGGGAAACAACTCATCGTGACCCGTGTCTGAAGCATGCATTGAAAAAAAACCAACAAGTTGGCCAACGACAGCCCCTGACGTCACTACCAGTGCGACTATAGATAAACGAGAGAGAGCCTCTGGAGGATGATGTTATTTCTTTAACACTTTCCGATACAGAGGCTAGTGCTCTGCTGGGATTGGCCCAGGAACAGCAGTAGATGTCCAAGGATGGCGAAGAGCTGAGGTAAAGTCTTCTCCTAAGATCGCCGCACCTAAGATCTCTCTCTCCAAGCTACCAAGCAGGCCACCCTTGCCATGGGCAGGTCCATGGTGACCATTGTGATAATGGAGGGACATCAGTAGGTGAACCTGGCAGATATTGAGAAGAAAGAAAGGGACTTTCTTCTCGATGGTCCGGTGTCACCTTCCAAACTTTTCGTTACCTCAGTTGAGACAGTAGTTGAGAAGTTCTGGGAGGCGTAGGCATACTTAGCTGCCTTAAAATCCTTCATTCCACGAAGGTCCAGGTCTGAGCCTGAACGACATAGGGGTCCTGGTCCGTCTCGGTCTGAGGATCAGAGATGGGCACAGAAGGCTAGTGTTGTGACTCACGCTCCTCCCCCACCTGTGGGTAGGGGTAAGAGGAATTGCGAATCAAAGGAAGGTAGGCAAGACCTAAGGGATGTGATCCAGACGAGGCATCAGTGCTTTCATCTGAATCTATTTGTTCCCTTTGGGGGGTTTTACATCTGCCCTTATCTTCCCCTTCCTAATTCCCCTATAACCACCAGCTCTTCACCTGGCCGAGGTTAGCTGGGAGCTTTTTGCATAACCGTCTCCTATTCTAGACCTATGATGTTTTTGGTTGGTTCCATGGTTAAAGGGGTCATGAAATGAGAAACCAAATTTGCCTTGATCTTTTGGAATATAAGAGGTCTTTGTACCATTAAAACGTCCTGCAAGTTTCATAGCTTAAGACGTCCTCCCCATTATAAACGAGCCATTTATTTAATCAAGCTCTAAATACAGCTCGTTCTGGATCCATGGTAAGAAGTGACGTCACGGTGCGAAGTGACGTTCCAACCATTTGCATATGACCGCCTCCAGCACCAGACAACTACGCTCATTTCGGATCGTTGTCGAGCCGCGCGCCTCACAAGTGTTCAGTCGACGGACAGCGAGTGGGTCTGTGTACAGGAAAATTACAATGCCATGCAGATGTGCTGTTCCTGGCTGTGGACAAACAACATCTTTGAATACGCTGCCGAAAGATCCTGACGTCAGGGAAAATGTAGAATTGTCATTTAAGGGTATTAACAATATTACTTTTAATCACTGGCTAATATAAACACATTTGTATAAGAGAATCTTGAAAATATGTCGCCTTTCTAGTAGGATTAAAAATGTTGCCTCATCAATGCTGCATCTTCAAATATGGCCTGTGCATGCATTTTTGTCCTTGGTACACCCCATCATTTCATTGAAATTAGGTAAATAATGTTAAACTGTTAGCATATTAAGCTATAGAATAATTATGCAACAATAATCCGTTTTCAAGTGTCTCGGGTTACAATTTTTTTATTAATTCAAAATAGTTTCACTTTCCATGTGGACACGGGCTGATCCAGTGTTCGTTGTTGTGGTGATGGTTCATTTTCCTCTGATTCCTCATCTGATTCCGGCTCAAACATATAAGGTTTTATCATCGCAAGAGCCATCGCTTCGAATGCATCACCCGCTACTAAACAGTTACGCTCAATCCGCAAATGTTCTGTCAAATGTCGTTAGCCAATCATAACAGTGGGCGTTAACACTGAACTCTTAAAGGGGAAACAACCCAAAACAGACTGTTTGAATCAAAGGATGAGAAACAGGGTGGGAAAATGTCATAATTCACTACATTTTAAAAGTTTTTTTTTTTTTTTACTATAGTAATACTATAATTGCACCTTGGGGACCATAATAATAAAATAAAAAAACCCATGTCATGACCCCTTTAATAGTAACCACCATACTGATGGTCCAGTGCAAGAACAAGGATGAGTGAGTATGATAAATTCTACATATATGTATATATGTATTTCTTTATGTCGCCAGCCAACATGTTGTTGTTTTTTCAATGTATGTTTCAGACACAGGTCACGATGGGGTGTTCCCCATAGCGATCCCTAGAGGACGCAGTGTCTCGTTCCCTACTCAGGGAACCATGGATACATTCATAACCAGAGACGTTTTTGGTTCACTCATAGGATTATTGTGGTCTGCTTGTCACACAAATCTATCATAAGGCTTCAGAAGTTTTTAGGAATATAGCTTCTATAACTTTTGTGGTGTTTTAATGTTACATTTTGACCCTCTCTGAGCAGAGTCATTCCCCTTAACATCTTTTGTGTTCTGAGGGAGAAGGAAAGTCATATGGACTCTGGGACAACATTATTGTGAGTAAATCAAGACAGATTTTTTTTATTTTTTGGGGCAAACTGTTCCTATAAGAGAGTTGAATTCATTCCAGAGCATGGACAATATTAAACAGCCTTGATACCTATTTATGAGAGATGCATCATTAAAAAGTGGACCGTTTTCTTTGTAGCCCTAATTAAAACAGCCTTGCTTTACAAGAGTCTCCGCAAAAACAATTCCCTTATGTTAAACTGAAATCACGAAAGTCATTAAATATGTTTAAATATGGGTCCTTGCTTAAATACATTGCCCTACATTCTCTTGAAACCCTTTTGTTTAGACTAAAAGTTGTTACACTATTAAAGCTAAAGTGTGCAATTTCTGTGTGCCACTTTATTATTGTTTTCAACCAGCTGTCCCACCAACATAAAGAGTCTACCATGCGCTCTCCTAATGTCATCTTTCAAGTAGTCTACTTTTGGTAAGTCTGCTGATTGAAATCCTCTTCGAGACATCTGTGATGTCATGTTGGCATTAGACAAAACACTCGCAAGGCCACCACAGTTGATGAAGCCAGCTAGAACAATTACATCACAGTTTAATACCTAATTATAACAACAGTGATGTTTTTTTCTTACATTTTAATCTGTGAAGTCTAAAATGTTTCTAAATGTGTGTGAATACTGTGTGAGAACTCTTTACAGTGCAATCATAGAATAGAATGTTATTTTAACCATATTTCTAAAATCACGTTTATTCATCCAAAAAAAGATGGAAAGACATATGGAATATATTCACATACTTTCATCTTTCATGGATTCATTTTATTGCAAAAGTGGCAATATTTTAAATACATACACGTAATCAGCAACAAAAAAAAAAAAAGGTAAATTGGCTTTTACTTAAAATATAATTGCCAAATATAGCTAAAATGAGAAGTGGATGCACATTAAGTTAAATGCTTACGCACTTGTATAGAGTATGTTTGGGTATTACGAAAGCTAGAAAATCCATACACTTCCAAACTATTGCATTCTGTCTAATGAGGGTATATTGGCTGGCTGGTTCAATACATAACTATTAGCCTCTGTCAGACTGATTAAACAATTGAAGCTGAGGAGTGAAGATGTTTGGACTGAGACAGAGAGAGACCGAGAGAGAGAGAGAGATGCTAGACCTCAAACGACTCGTCTGCTCTCTCACCACCATTCCATTGCTTTTCAGTCATCTATTCATCTGCTTCCCCTCCTTCTACCTCTCACTCGCTCCTGGACTATGTTTGATTCATGCCAGAGATGATTCACACTCCACCATATCCGGCATGAGGGAACCCTCACTCTTCATCCATAATTCAGATCCCCTCGCTTGCTCTCGGTATGTGTGTGTGTGTATGTGTGTGTGTGCGCACATATCCATCCTCTCACACACTGCCTGTGTCTTGTGCAGCTGTCGATGCATCGGGTAGAAGATTGCACCGTATATAAGAGGGGGATCTATAAAAGCACACAGGTAGGAGAGAAATCCCTCGCTTTCTCTGCAAGTTCTTCATTTCAGAAGATAAATGAATATTGATGGATTGGGATGTGGATTATGGATGTTTGAAGTTAGTGGAAAATATAGAAAGGCAATAGAGGGAATGAGATTGGGAGCTGTAGAGTGATTGAAAGTGGTAAAGAGATAAAGGGGTAATTTGATGGTTAGGGATGGGCGGCACTCGATGTTGTCTCTCATGTGATGCATCGTGCAATTAGAGCCACTCTGGGAAAGTTATATATATCGCTGCTCTCTAGTTTATTTGTGTGTGGCTGTGTGTTGCCATGTGACTGTTTATTCATCTTCAAACACCAGTGAAGGCACTCATGCTATATTCATGGGCTGTTGTGCCTTGTTCAGCTGGAGAGAGTGTGTGTGTGTACGGTGAAAACAGCTCAATAATGCAGTTACTTGAATGTAACACTTTTGCTGATATACTTTTTTGAGACTAACACACAAGCATGGAATAATGCATAATATGATGACAAATGTGTGTGTTGTTGTTTTGTGTTATGTGTGTGTGTGTGTGATCCTGGTATTGTTTACATTATGGGTACCAAATGTCAACACAAGGATAGTAATGCCAATCATTTTCAACTTTTTGGGGACCTTTTTTGGTCCCCATGAGGAAGCAAACTTATAAAACATACAGAATTAAGTTTTCTGAAAATCCAAAAAATGCAGAAAGCTTTGTGTGAGTGTGAGGGGTAGGTTTAGGTTAAGGGTTAGGGTTAGGGGATAGAAAAAAAATATATATATATCTATATATATATATATATATATATATATATATATATATATATATATATATATATATATATATATATATATATAAACCATTAAACATATAAAAAACATTATGTCTATGTAATGTCCCAACACGGAGACCCAACGTTGTGTGAAAAAAATAAATGAAAACAAAATAAACCATAGCTCTGCCTGTAGGAAAGAAAAATATCAGATATATCAGATGTTCCCCCAGAGAGCTACAGTATTAGATCAAATAGAGAGTCTTTTGAATCTTCTGCTTTCCTGCTAAAAAAAAAAAAAAGAAAAAAAAAGTCATCTCACGTCTCATCTCAACATTGTCTCAGACGGTGCTCAGATTTGCCAAGATACCTCTTCCGAGACCAAATTATTTGAGTTTTACTAATGGAGTAATTTTTATAAAAGCTCTATTTGCTTGGTCTAATTTAAATTTGGAAAAAGGATATTAGACAATTTTGATACTTACAATGAAACTGAGAACTCAAGTCTCCAGTTTTTCTGAATCTTTAAAAAATATTTACTCAGTTTTTGGCAATTCCTCTTATCAGCCAAGCTTTGCTGATTAGCAATGTAGTGAACCTGTTATAGCATGTATAAATGTCTAATGTTAACAGAAGTTAAAAACATCCTGTGATTCAAAAATGTTTTTTTCAGCTTTCAGGCTGGAACACACACAAACACACACACATAAACATATATCAGTAGCTTCCTGTACAAAAGTGTAAAGCTTTGCGCTGAATGCAAGACTGTTTCCAGCTGACACCCCAGAGCTGATAAGCAACCTGACACAGCATCTTGTGCACTGGCTTAACATCGCACCTTATAACCATGACCATAAACACACCTCTGTAAACAGACCAAGGCAGCACAGATATTCATATTCTGCCTCACAGAAGAACAATCAACTCTAGTGAGTAGCTCAAGAAAAGCACAGACGCTACGCAGATTTAAATCAACAGCATATTTTTAGTAGCATGGCAGTGACTGTTTTCCAAAGAATATATATTTTCTGTAAAAATCAAATAGTGTGTGTATGTGTTGTTGTTGTTTGTCTATCACAGATGCAACTTTACAGTAGAGCATGATACAGCAGTGAAACAAGCTGTAGTTTGAATAATTTTAGTGAACAGGTTTAAGAGAAAACCATTTGCGTTTATGGTAAACTTAAAGGGTATCATTGTCTCTATTGTTTTTGTGCTGTAGGTAAATGTTCCAATTGCAAAACTTCTATTCAAAGTTCCCTTAGATGTCTTCTACATTTTTCTTAACTTTTAGTGAAGTTAACTTCTTGTCAAAAGGGTAGCTTGACTGTAGTTGACTTTAAATCACAAGTACAGTAGCTTATCCTGGCAAGCTGCGGTTTCAAAGGAGCTTCCACAACACAGAGAACAACACACAAGTCAGATGGAGTATAACATGCTGGATCCATTCCTCACAATTCTGCTCTAATACTGAAGTCATCTGCTGCACTTTGGGACCTGAAAAGCCTTGGTATTGTTTGAGAGAAAAACAGAGACAGAAGCATCTGTCAAGGATGTGAGCTGTCTGTGGAAAAAGAGAAAGAGGAAGAAAAGATTGCTTTTCTGTCTGACTGTGTAACTTGTGAGCTTTCTGGCTTCAAGGGGAAGCAACTTGCTTTTAAAACGCCTTGAGTTAAGAGTAGGCATAAACCATGCTAATGATTAGGCCTGTGTGATTTATGCTAATGATTTATGGCCTGTGTGTGTGTGTGTGTGTGCATGCTGACCCACACTATTGTATTTGTCAGCCAAAGGCTCATGAATCACTCTTGTTGATTAAAACGCCTCTAGCATGCAGACTGTGATTATGCAGCTGCTACCATTTCAACCCTAGAAAGAGAGAAAGCTATGCTAACCAAAGGCATTTCCTCAGATGCAAAGTTTAAAGTCAAACAAAACAGCATTCACAACTCATTTTACTTAGAAAATCTAGTGAGGGAAATTATAGGATGAGACTTTCGAGTTGTATTATTATCAGCTAAAAAAGAAAGAAAAGAAGGTAATTTCAGAGACAGAGCATGATATTATATTTTTATAAAATACGGGCAAGCATTTTAAAATTTTATGCAGGACCAGTTTGGAATTTATTTTTATTTTATTTATTTATTTATTGTAGGCAATCAGCTCATTCCTGTGTTGTGTTGTGTTAATATCTTGTGCTGGACCATTACACAATCGCTAAGTGACTTACTGAAGGCTAGTGTTTATGAAAACTACACAGAACTACACCAATTAACCAAATTACTATCATGTATCATCTGCCATGATTTTTATTTTATTTTTATTATTATTATTCAGGCACATAATGAGAGGTCAACATTGTCCGGTTTTGAAATGGGCAGCATGGCTTTTATACTTTCAAATGGCAAATTATTGGTTTTCAGGAACAAACGAACATGTTATTCACTCAGGGCCGACCCAAGCCTTTATGGGGCCCTAAGCTGAATTTTATTTGGAGGTCCCTCCAAATGATTCTCGTCAATGCTTGATTATTCACTCACTTCATATCTAACTCACCCATCATCAGTTTTATGTGTTGTAGCTGTTGTTAATTACATCACACCAATGTTTTTACACTTCTGTGATTTTTAATTGTAATCCACAAGAGTGGTCAGGTGTTAATTTGCACTTTAACATTAAGTCTTACAGTACTAAGTGGTATAATGTGGTATACTGAATAAGAAGTTTCTAAATAAACCAGCAGAGAATGCATACATACAGAAATATGTGTGTGTGTGTGTGTGTGTGTGTGTGTGTGTGTGTGTGTGTGTGTGTGTGTGTGTGTGTGTGTGTGTTTGTGTGTGTTAGTTAACAACATAGATAATTATACAAAGCAGCAAGCCATCTCTGCATAGAAAAGACAACAGCTCTTAATCTATAACTAACTAATTGTGCATAATGATATTGGAATATACTGGAAAAGAGCCCAAAGGTAGGCAAAGGTAAATAATGTTAAGCTTTCATTAGTACCAAGTTTAATTTATTATTATTATTATATATATATATATATATATATATATATATATATATATATATACATACACATATATATATATATATATATATATATATATATATATATATACATACACATATATATATATATATATATATATATATATATATATATATATATATATATATATATACCCAGTAAAGGGGAAGTCGTGGCCTAATGGTTAGAGGGTTGGACTCCCAATCGAAGGGTTGTGAGTTCTAGTCTCGGGCCGGACGGAATTGTGGGTGGGGGTAGTGCATGAACTGCTCTCTCTCCACCTTCAATACCACGACTTAGGTGCCCTTGAGCAAGGCATCGAACCCCCAACTGCTCCCCGGGCGCCGCAGCATAAATGGCTGCCCACAGCTCCGGGTCTGTGCTCACAGTGTGTGTGTGTTCACTGCTCTGTGTGTGTGCATTTCGGATGGGTTAAATGCAGAGCACAAATTCTGAGTATGGGTCACCATACTTGGCTGAATGTCACTTCACTCTCACTCTAAAGTTATTTTTACACAGAAGACAAAAAACTATTTATACCACATATTGCAAATAATGGCAGTTATCTGCACCTCTGTTTTATAGAACATTCTAAAACAGTTTGCAGTTATAACGTATTGAGTGTAAATTATAATTTTTATTCAAATTATTTTGTCACCTTATTGGGACAAGCCCTCCCCACACCTACCCTAACCCTACCCGATACCCAATACGATTTTCTTTTAACTTTTTTATTATTTACTGAATTTTCATTGAAAACAAATGCTTCTCTGATGTGATTTGAAATTTGAAAAGGGAGAAAAATATTTTGCCAAAAGGTGGATTCAAACCCTGGTCATTCGCATTAAAATATACAAGTCACATGTTTTGTGAACTCTGAAAAATATCAAACCAATTCATGTACTCTTGGGGTCCTCAGATGATTATTATTTATTATTATTACTTTAAATATTTAAAATTCTGTATGTTAAGTGACTCTTCTATGTTTTATGTTTTTGGTTGAAACTCATTTGTAACTGATCATTAAATATCAGAAACAGAATATGACTGCAGACATTTAGTGTGTTTTGATGACACCTTCATTTACATTAGCGACCTGCATTCTGAAATATTAATCAAATGGTTTTTAAAAGCTGAGGTATACAGTGCTGCTGATGGCCTTGGTCGGCACGCAGGTTTTTCACAAAAGTCCCATGACTGTTTAAATTTGTTCTGCAATATATCAGGTTAAATCTAATCAAACATAAATAAACGTTATAGTTTAATTAGGGTGTTTTTCAGTCACATTTAATTAGATGTGAAGTACATTAAAGTTTTTAAAGCTGTGCAGTTGCAGAAGTTCTATATCCGTTGCATCATTATCTTTTAATGCGTTGAAAGCTGTACTGATTTAATACACCGGTAGTTTGGACTGTAGTGTTGTGTGCTCATGAAATTTGCGATTTTTATTTCATATGTTTATGGAAGGTTTGAGAACGCCAAGGCCAAAGATATGAGCTGCTGTCTGTTCCAGTTAAACAACATCTTGATTGTTGCAGTGAAATA
This sequence comes from Carassius gibelio, assembly GCF_023724105.1. Taxonomy (NCBI): domain Eukaryota; kingdom Metazoa; phylum Chordata; class Actinopteri; order Cypriniformes; family Cyprinidae; genus Carassius; species Carassius gibelio. The sequence goes on from NC_068382.1 coordinate 22,290,338, forward strand.
ACATTTTGTACAATTGTGCATTCATGAGATATAATGAGTGATGCTTTCTGTGATTCAGATATTTTATTCTGTTATCAGTGTTGTGATGCCTTGCAGCGAATGGATGCGTGCATAATACATTATGACTCTTCTCATGAACACACACACACACATACACGCCGGGGCTGAGCAAGACTATTCACAATATATTTGCCATTATTTTGCATGTCAGAATTGCGTAATACTTTTTTTATTTGGCAACTTTACATTTCTAAAAGATATTACACTATTTGTGATGTGCCTATTTAGATGTAACTCGTGAAAATACTCTATGTTAAGACCAAGAAATGTATATGTCTTTCAGGAGTTAAATAGATTATTTTATTTTGAGTGCAATGGCTGTTTGTCTGAAATGATAGCTGTACACACAAATAGCTCGAGAAGTTCACACTGTAGTTTTTTTTTTTTCTTTTTTTTTTTTTCCTGTAACTAGTAGATTGATGGAAAGAACACTTTGTTTCAGCATGTGTTTTCACACAGCGACAGAACTTATACACCTCGGACGGTTATTTTAAGAGTCATTATGTAGTTCATCAAGGAGCAGGAAAGCGACTTAACAGCTATTTCATGTGGAGCAAGGCTACAGACCATTTCCCATGAAATACAGCCAGCTGATGATTGTTCTTTACTTGTTAAATATCTTTGTTTAGCCTTCATGCTTTATAATGAAGGATACACATTAGGTCATTTATGTCTGTATAATGTATCATCCTCATTTTGCCATGGAGAATGATGGGAATTTTGTCACACGAATCTGGTTAAACACGCTGTATGTGTAAGAAATAAAATGGTAACACTATCATTCACTTTCCAGGTGTTTGACTGTCAATAAAGAAGCATTCTAGCAACAAAACTATGGAGGATTAATGTTGCTGTGCGACCCTAGCATTTGTACTGTAGTTTTACAATTATCAGCAAAGATACACCGTTTTGAACACCTGTCACAGCAAACTTTGTTGAACAGGTTTTATGTATGTTGTTTAGGAACTTTAAATCATTGACTTTATAACACATTGAATCTGTAAATGGATTTATTGTAATTTTAATAATTGTAACTGCAATCACATTTTATTTTTACATTGATAAATGTGGTGCCGTCTAGTTTCTGATTATTCATTCATCGTTCAGTGATTTGATGTGTTACTGGTGTTTCAGGAGTTTTAAAAGTTTTTTTGTTGTTTTGTTTTTTAATTGACTGACATATATTGTTAATGTTTTTATACATTTAAGTGTTGGTAATATTAGTTGATTTTACCCCCAAAAAGCGATCGGGATGGGCCCCTCCACCTTGGCCCCGTTCAAATTTTCAATTCAATAATCCGGCCCTCAAATGAAACTAATTGAATAGCCCTTGTCATCACACCCCATTTATCTCCTCAACTAACGTATCCTTTATGGAGGAGCTTCCTCAAAGACTCTAAGTGACCTAGCCAGCGGGAGCTGAGGAAACGTGGGTGGGAATTTTGCAATGGTAATGCAACATGGAAGCAACTCAGCGTTAGGAACATAGCTAGCCATTTTGGGAGTCAAATCCCACCTGTGCTTATTGTTTTCATAGATAGTTGCACCGATTTGATTTTTGCATGACACATATTCAGTGAGAAGTAATGCAGTCAATATTTTAGATTCACAAAAACATATTAAAATGCAATTATTCTCACTTATGTTTTCTGAGCCAAATAAACTCATTTAGCTTGAGTGAAAGCAGATACTGAATGTGACCTGACCCAAATCACTGCGATTGACACCAGTAGTTTGTACAATTTTTTCAACACACATTAGCATAGAGCAGAAAATTGCATGAGAAAGAAAATAGTCAGTTTAGAGTCTATTGTAATTTTCTGCAAATTTAGTATTTTCCTGCTACATGGGTTAATTGTATGCTGTTGAGGAAATATCTGCATTTGCCAAAAAAACTTTTTTTTTCTTTTGTAGTGATGTGCTTGAGACCTAGCGACTTTGAAAAACATGTTTTTTCTCCTTATTTAGCTTCTAGGAAGAACGTCTAGTGATCTGACACTTCATAGAGTGCAAAGTGACAGGCGATAACAAAACCCATTCCATGAGACGTGTCAGAAATTTGATTTGATGCATTTTATTTAATGTTTTATCCAAATGGCAGAAGAGCACTGAATGCAAAAACTCTCAACCTGTTGCAAACGATCCTTGAACACAAATTTACATGCAACAGTAAGTCTGGAAGTGGAACATTAGAAGAGTATTTTAGGCAAAAAGTACAGATCTGTCATTATTTATTCAACTTGTCGTTCCAAACCTGTTTTTTTCTACATAACTGCAACATTTTGTTCATTGGTAAAGTGCAAACCAATAAAAATGGGTAAGAAATAAAAGTTTAATCATAAATAATTAAAGCATGTACCAAACATATAAAAATAATCAACATAAATACAACCTGAGCTTCTGAACAGCTTTAGAGCAGTGTTTTTAGTGTAACTGAGGTATTTTATAGTGTTTCACATATATTTTGAATTTGATTTTAGTTTGTATTTTCTGTCGTCAATTAAGTTTGGGTTAGTGTTTCATAATTCTGTTGTGTTTTTTGTCATTTTTAATAACTATTGTTTATTTATTTATTTATTTTTTTTAATTATTTTCTTATTTAGTATATTTCATCTTGGTATAAAGTATACTTTAAAAATGTCCCTTAACATTTTGTGTGTGCAGACTGGTTGTCTTTTCCTGTGCTCGTCACTCTGCTTTATTCTTTCATTACATGTTTTTTCAAAAAGGTCACGACACTTATAGTTGAGATTACCCTGTTACTTCATCACAGCCTTGTCACGCTTTTTAGAAACAAGTCGCGAAGAGCATTTCACAAACACAGCCAGACACCAATCCTGAAGTCTCTCATAACAAGTTATTCTGTCCAACACAACGGGTGGCTCCTCTTCGTGCTTTGCATGCAGCTGAATTGATTAGGAAGAAGAATTAGTTTGCCTTCAGCAATAAATAAGAGAGAGTTTGTTTGACAAACATTGTTTATTCTTTGAGCTCAGGAGAGAATGTAAAGCCTTTAGCTGTCAAACTGAGCTTGCGTGTGTGTGTGTGTGTGTGTGTGTGTGTGTGTGTGTGTTAAATCACCCTAATGGATGTACAAATTAGTTTCCCCAAAGCAATGTGACTAACAAAAAAACAAAACTTATATTACTAGCATATTGACTGTTCATTAGTACTTATAGAGCACAGTCAGCACATATTATTAACTCATTCTTCATGACCAAATTCTGGATCGCTTAACCCTACCAGTGCCTAAATATAACTATTCCAACAACTACCTTACTTACTGTGAACAAGCAGCACATTATTTACTTAGAGAAAACACTTCGTTAATAGTGAATATGTGTCCCTAATCTAATCTATCTGAAAGTGATACTGACGTTTCTCAGTGAATATTGTTTAAACACCATTTTCTTTTTTTAAACATGATAGTGAAATGGAAAGCTACCACGTGGCTATTTAATATTAAATATATATATATATATATATATGTCTTGCAAATAATAATAATAATAATAATAATAATAATAATAATGTGAGATATTCTGTTACTGACTGTGATATGAAACTATTCACAACATGAACGAGCGTGTTCTGTTGTTTACCACAGACATTTATTTTATTGCACTCTTAAAAATCTTTATCGCCTATGATGGTTCCATGAAGAACCTTTCAGATCCACAGAACCTTTCCACTGGACAACAGATTCTTTATAGTGGAAAAATGATCTTTGAGTTATTAAAATGCTTTTCACAATAAGACAAAAATTGATCTTTTAAGAACTGTTCACTGAAAGATTGGATTCTAGAATGGAGAAACACATGATAATACAGTACAGTATGTGCTGACCTAGTTCATACATTTAACATTTCTCTTTTATATGACTTTAGTACACTAGAAATGTTGCAAGTAAGACTTCTGCTGGTTGGGGAATTTATGGTCATGATATTGCTGAATCATTTGTTTGCAGTAGGGCCATTGGTCTTGCTGACTCATGGTAATATGTCTGTGTTAGGAGCTGAAAATTGTGCTCAGATGATTCCATAGAGGGGGAGCAGAGCCCTGAGACCATCAAAAACATGATAAGGCTGTTCTTGGTGGAGAAACCTTGAGCTTGAGTTGATTTGGGTGGACAGATTATAGATTTTTTGACACACATTCTGGATGGGGCCAGACCTGCTCATGTGGTGGTGGTGGTTTAACATCACACCTGTAAAGATGGCCAAATCGATTTCAGCGGTTGTTCTAGCTATCGCCATTTTGTTCACTTCAGTGTTTTGTCTTCTTACCAAAACCTAGCCTTTGGAAGAACTGTTTCAATTTTCCATCCACTTTTAATGGGTTCTCATTTGGTCTGTGTTTCGGTCTGTACTATATTCGCATTGCTATTCAAGGTTTACAATAAAGAATACATAAAAAATAAATGTAGAATAGTTTCTTACATTACTGAAACATATTGAAGCATGTGAACCCAATGCCAGCAAACTCAAAGAGTGTTTTTGACTGACAGCTGTTTGTTTTGCCCAAAAAAACTGCTGGCCATCCCCCTGCAAGTAATCTGACTCTCTTTTAACGTTTACAGAGCTGATGGCTGTCCTAGACAAAGCTATTTCAATTATATCTGTCAAGCAATAGGGACGTTTTATTTGTGGCATAATAAATAAAAAAAAAATATCTTACAGCTCCTATAAGTCTTCAATCTTCATGCTGTTGCCATGCAAATCTACAAAACAAGAAGACGACAAATATTTCTTTATCACCACTGCAAAACCAGAGCTGTTAGTCTGCTACTTTAACACCATGTCACCAGAGAAAAGCGCCATGAACTTTAGCTGTTACGTGACAACACCACTGGAGCAACCAAGGGTTAAGTGCCTTCAGGTGCCTTACTCAAGGGCACAGTGATGATGGCCTCATACACGGCCGTGGTCAATCACATGACCTCCTTGATGAGTTGCATCAAGGCTGCAGCAAAAATGGCATGCATCACTTTGACTTCTACACGAAAAGTGTTGCAGACAGTGTCATGTAAGGCTTATTTTACAAGCTTTCTAGGCAGCAAGAAAGAAATATATGTACCATACACAGTGAAAACGTATTTGAGATTAGAAAAAAAAGTAAAAGTTTGATACTTCACAGCAAAAAATAAAGGACTGAATGTTAATTAAATTTTACTGTCTCATGGTGCTCTTTATTAAGTTCAATTAGTGTGAGAACTTAGGCAGCATGACTTAAAAGATCTCGTCAAAATGTTTTACAGTATTTATTTATTTATTTTTATTGTTTTATTTATTTTTTATTTATTTTATTTTTGCTGTATGATGCCAAATATGATTCCATATATCAAAAGTATACATGTATCATTGTTTATGTTTATTAGTACCATGACAGATGATTAGTAAGTGTGATGTTGTAAACACTGCATACTGTTTACTGAACTAATGCATTACTGTAAATTAACAATTAATCCTTTTTCCTGTTCATTATTAGAGTATAATTAGATGTCAAAACTTTTGAAAATCATTTGATTTAATTTATATGAATTTATAAATATTACACAATAAATGTTGTTCTCTGAAAAAAAAAAAGAAAAGAGAGTTGAATAATGCCTATAGATGGATATAAAAGTCACTGAACAAATCGGTTTAGATGGATGATTTAAAAAGTGATTCATACAGCAATGAAACATATGTGTGTGGAAGCTTGTTTCCACCACCTGATAAAACATTTAAAACAAAAACACAATTTTAACTTTTTATTCTCGAAATTATTAGTTTATGTTTGAGGAAAAATAAATAAATAAATCTGAATTCTGAAAATTGCAAGATATGAATAAAAAATTGTGAAATGTAAACTCTGAGTTAACATAAACATTATAAGTTATTTTCCAGATGTATATGTATATCTGCGCACCAAGACACATAAGATAATTTCTGGAGTGTTTCCAGATGATTCTCAGCTTGAGGCTGAATGTGTGTGCACAGTCCTCACCTGATGCCATCTGACTACGGATATTCCAGGCATGCCACATCAGAAATGGCAATATGGGTTTAACTGCAACCTTGAGGCCAGGAAAAAGAAGTTCTTAATTACTCTGTGAACACATAAAGTTGGAAGCTTAGCATGCGGTGGAGTTATTGCCGTTCAGAATGCGGCCCATCAAATTCAGATGGATTTCCTGGGCAGTCTGTTGCCATGGCAAGAGGACAAAAAAAAAGTGCAGATGTTATAGCTTTCAAATACCATTAAAGCTGTACTAACTCTCCTCATCGACTAAAGTAAAAACATGTTAAGCATGCTAATCTGGAGAGAGAATTCAGACAATATTGAGGGCACTTAATTACCCGATTTACACCAGAGAAAGTTTGAACACACTTCAAGAGAGAATATAGAATATACATATCACAGTTACACATATTAGAGTCGATCACCCAAGCACTCATCAGTGAGAGTGATCATAAATCATGAAAGACATTCAATTTGAACACACACACACACACACGTATGTTTTTGTGGAAAGTGGGGACATCCCATAGGCGTAATGTTTTTTTTTTTTTTTTTACTGTAGAAACTTTATATTCTATGGTTCTACACCTAACCCTAACCCTCACGGGAAACTTTGATCATTACAACTTAAAAAAAAAAAAAAAAAAATCATTCTGTATGATTTAGAAGCGTTTTGAAAAATGGGGACATGGGTAATGTCCTCATAAGTCACCCTGTCCTTGTAAAACCTGTGTCATACCCATGTCTTTATACAGAGTTGTGTCCTGATATGTCACAAAAACAAGAGCACACACACACATATATAATAATAATAATAATAATAATAATAATAATAATAATAATTGGCAAATCGTATTTTCCTGATAGTATTTGTCATTTGTTTTGATATACTGTATTAATGTCGGACAATATATTTTCTTACATTTTTTTTTTTTTTGCTTCTAAGGTATATTTAGTATTTATTAATACTTAAAAAAAAAAAAAATTAAATTTATTGAAAAAAAAAAAAAAAAAAACCTGAGGCTTTCATGGGTTCTTTCTTTCTATCATAATTGTGCATATAAATCAGTCCCTCTAAGGGTTAGGATATAATCTTGTCTGTCTCTGTTTTCTCCTTGCCCTCTGCTTCCAAAGTGCTGAAACTTTTTCCTTTAGTAACTAAATACGATTTCCTCCCTGCCAAGCCTTTTCTAATTTAATAGACTAATATTGCATTGATGTGAACCTCATCTTACCACTCCCTCCCAGTAAAGGTGTGTATAACAAGAATCAGAGCCCCTTATGAGGCTATTGATTTTACAATAAGTCGTCTTACTGCCGGGCTGTGAGTAGTGCATAGTGTTAGATTGTCTCTCTGGATGTTGTGGAGTTTGAGTTGATCAAAAAAAAAAAAAAAAAAAAAAGAAGAAAGGGGTGAAGTTAATTCGATCGACCACATGCCAATGTGCAGCAACTAGGCTGGACACTGACATGACCAACGGACTGGTGTCAAAGTTACTCACCGCTACTTCCTTATCATCGATTGGCCCTTTGTTGAGGCTAAATTAAGCTGTGTCCATGTAATTAGATTTTGCCAGCCTCCGCTCCCTCCCCTCGGTGAGAAGCATTGGTCAGTTGTCCTGCTAGATCGGACAATCACAACTCATTTACATCTATGGGGTTTTTAATGTAGCCCTTCAACCAACATCAGGAACAAAAATTATGTTGCAACGAACCTGAACTAACTAATTAAGATCAAATTAATAGCTGTTTGATTAATACGCTATAAATATCTCAAATTGGGACCTTTTATAGACTAGATTTACTGTACACTCAAGCTGAAGGAATTGCCAGCTACAGAAAATAGTGAATGCTGGGTAAAACCACAAGCGTAACAACCAGTTTTGCTCTTTTTGCATCAGTTTATGTGTTTATTTGACACTAAGTGGTTCACTGTGCTTTGTGGTTTTTGTGCAAAAATAGTCACGGTCACTGGCAATATTGTGTATGCGAGTAGTCAAAACTACCTTCTTGATTATTGAGCTGTAAAAGGAACATCACATTCACAATTCATATGAACATTATGAATATAATTTAGTGATTTTGTTCTGATTTGCATATGCATATTGCATGTGTGTAAAATGCTTTTATAAATGTAAACAATTATATTATAATGTTATATATATATATATATATATATATATATATATATATATATATATATATTAATTAAAATATATCAAATAAAATTATACAAATTAAAAAAGTTAAAATGAAATTATATTATTTATATATAGTCTACTTTTTACACTATTACATATTTTAACATAATTTAATTTAATTATAACTTTTCAAATGTAATTAGATTCAAACAATAATTTGATGAAACTGAATTAAAGTCAGTCTTAAAAAAAAAAAAAAAACTGATGACTTAATCGTAAGACTTGCAAGTCCAAGAAGTTTATGCAGTGGGCCACAGAAACTCGCCAAATCCTAATAGTTTTAAGGGTTTCTGCCCTTTTCAGTGTCTGACATTCAGCAAATTAAGTGCAGACGTCACATAACCAAATTCATTTTTATCATCCAAATCACAACATGTGGCACTATTTTTGCACTGAGCTGCTAACTGAACATTAACTTCCTAAAATAAATAAATAACTCAAGGGAAGTCATATCTGTCAAACCAATATGCATTTTTATCTTCATAGCTGTTGCATCAAAGAGTTGTTCCTGATTATTAAACTTTTATGACACATTTTGGAATGATTGATGTTTCTGGAGAGTTTAGTTTTTAAGCATTCAAGCGGAATCGCAACGAGACATTTAAAACTGATTCATGATGTGTTACATCTTCGTAAGTACATTTTGAATCCTTTCTTCACCCCAGGAATACCTAAACACCAAACCTTCACATCTAAATATCATCAAAAGACTTCGAAGGAGCCAGTGTTGACCTGTTTAAATGTCCAGGCCAGAGCGGAGGTGTTACCTATAATCAACCTGCTCCGTCGCTCCGAAAACGTTTCCTCTGAGCATGTCAGCCAAATCCATAATGCATATGTTCCTTGTAGGAGCGGGAGCAAATCCATGTAAATAATTTACCAGAGTCAGAAATAATTCATTCCGCATTTTAAGGGTTGGATTTTGAGTCAGAAGACACATTTTCACACATTGGACTTCACTGATGTCAGGACGTTGTGACTCATTATGTAACTCCCTTGAATACAGGCCACGTTGTATTCTGAACACATCGTTTAATACAGCAGCGTCACTGAATGAATGCTGAGTTTGTTTGAAGAGACCAGTGGCTTTTTATTTTTTTATTTTGTAAACATCTTCATTACTTATGCAGTTGTCTTTGGAATGCTTTGAGATTCTTTCATCTGTCACTAATGTTAAAATCAGTGCATTACACGAAAGTTGCAACATGATATTCAAAATCAATTACTGTCGAATTGCTGAAGGGGTTTCTGAACAGAAAGGTTCCTACTCATGCGACTGGTGCCACAAAAACAGTATATTTTTAATTGCACGCTGTAGTTTATATTATAATACACCGCTGAATATTAAATCACACAGTTACAATCTGTCTGCACTGAAGTTGTATGTGTTTTGTTTTGGAAATTGAGCGAGGTGTACATATCCTCGCTGTACGCCCGTAGCTTGTGCGTTCTGATTAATGTCTCCTACACAAAACGCTTCTTCAGTGAAAACAGAAAGTAAGCAAAAACTTCAGCATTCAGCTACAATAATTCACCAAATGAATCAATGCTGTGACATTTTGCAGAAAACACAGACAAACTTGCGAGTCGATATATGGCTATCTATGTCTGTTTTATTTGTTTGGTGTTGTAGATGGAGTGAATGCAGCACACATTTATTAGTCTTGCAAAGGTTTGCTTTTATCGTGTTTAATCATTAATACAGTTGGACTAAAATGTGAGAAAAGCCCCAGGTTGTGAGCAGCTCCCACTATATGTCGAGCTAACAAATCAATTCAATTGTATTTACACAGAATGGTGCTCACCTAATGGCTTATAACAAATATTGGTTGACACCATTAAAACAGAACAGCAAACATATCAATTAATCAACATTTTCCTGATCTGTTTTTGTTGTCATCTTGTGTGTGTGAAGAGAATTCCATATTATCCTTCCCAATAATAGCCCACTATGTTGTCTTATATTATGAAGGCTTATTTTTTTTTAATGTATTTTATTCTATGTATGTACAATGTATGGAGAACAGATTTCTATGCTTCACATGTATATACCACTACCAAGTATCCTTACCTCTTTTCATCTGTTGTAAGACAGAAAGCTTTACGGGAGGCCTGGGTGGTTGTTTGAAGTCGAACGCACATTTTATTTTTTCACACTCTAGAGAGAGAGAGAGTCAGATAGCACTGCCTGCTGTGTCATTGATCACCTTTAAGCTCGATTAGAGTGAAAAAGGAGGGTGACAGATTTTGTTTTCCACCTCAGTGGCTTTTGGACTCTGAAATGGATAATGCTGCATTGTACAGTTCACCTAATGGTGCTATCACCTGCCTCTTCAAGTAAAAGTAATCTGCCATCAATTTAACTCTTGTTCCTACTGCCTGCTGCTCCTTCCACCAGCATTAAATATTACTGCTGAAAGCAATCTTTAATCTTTTATTTTAGTGTCTTTGAAAAACTTTGATTTAAATTGAATTAGTATTTAGATTTATTTTCCCTTTCAATTGTAGTCATTCTGTTGAGTTTTTGCCTTTTTTAATAAGGCTGTACTTTTTTAAGTTTCAGATTATTTAATTTGTTATTTATTGTATTAAATTTATATTTTATTATATTTTAGTTAAATATTTAATTAGATTTTATGTCATGAATTATTATTATATATTTTTAAACGAATAATTTCCTAGCAGAAAATTATCAGTATGATTTCTGCTAAAAAACAAAACAAATCAAAACATAGATAGACAGACAGACAGACAGACAGATAGATAGATAGATAGATCTTGGTTATTATTATTATTTTTTTATATTGGGCCATTTGGGAAATCTCTTAAAGTTGTAATGCATGTGCAAAATTGCTATCAAATAAAAGGCATAATGAGGAATATGACTAAAATCTCTTAGCCGACCTTGAAAATACATAGGGTCATTCAAGTATGCCTATAATTAATAATCCAATCATGGACAAAAATTTAATAGTGAGTTAATTAACACTGAGTCTGCCATAGAGTAAAAGAAAGCCAGCAGTGGTTTTATGAGTGGAATAATGATAAAAAGTCAAATACATTCTCTGTAAAGGTGCTGAAGAGACATTTACTCGCCCTGAACCAATTCTCTTCATAAGTGTGGAGCCTGGAGGCAAATTAAATTGATGATGCATAGTTTAACTATTTGAATGTTAAAACTGATTTTCCTAACGGGAAGAACATAAAGGGATGAGATGCATGGGAAGGTCAGAGAAAGAGAACTACATAAAATGATGCACTATATGCAGAGTATTTTTTTTTTTTATACCATAGTGTGTGGGTCAAAGCAACCATATTACCAGCATATATATTTGTACAACCTTTACCTGTCTCGGGCAATCATCTCCGTGATTTTTACATTTATATTTTCAGCCTGAAAGTGCAAAAAAATATTATTATTATTATTAATAATAATAATAATAATAATAATAATAATAATAATAATAATAATAATAATAATAATAATAAACCATGTATGTTACCTTGAGGGAAACAATACTTTGGGTCAATAAATTGTGCATATGCATAGCTGACCTCATATATATACTTTGTCAGTGAATAATCAGTAATAGTCAATTTTGTTGACAGAATTCAAGGTCAGTCTTTCTTCATGTATATTAACATGTAGCATAATATTTACTAAGATTTATATAATAATATCAGTGACAAACATAAAAAGTCAATTAAATACTAAATGGGTGTTTTTTGTTTGTTTGTTTGTTTGTTTAAAGGTATGTGCACTACTAAGTATGTGCATTATTTAATCTTTGTTAAACAGGTTTTTTGACAAAATATCCATACCAAAAAAAAATTCACAAATACTTTTTATATTAACTCTTTAGCTGCCAGTTTGTTGTAGTATTTTTATTTATTATTTTTTTATTTATTTATTTTTGCATAATTTCAATATTCAATTGGTCTTTTTTTTTCTTCTGCAGAACCAGAAAACTGGAAAATGAAATATCTGCTCCAATTATTTGGCCAAGCCTGACAAAATGGTGCTATCAGGTGTAAAATAGTATAACATTTATAATCGAAAAAATGTTGAAGTATTGCCAACAGAATGAAAGCCTATTCACAAAGAATGTATGATGCTTAATGACTCTGGGATTAAAGGAGGGTTTAATGGGTACATTTTTGTCCTTAAGGTCCTGAGGTTTTTTTTTTTTTTTTGCTGTCTAATGTAAAACAGTTTTTTTTTGAAGGGAAATGGTGAAATAATAAACTTCCAATAATAATACAGATATCTGACAAAAATGTAAGCTGTTTGCATTAACATAACCTACATAAATAAGTGAATTAAACAATCAATAAATAGGATGCACAAGTGCTAATTCCTGCAACATTGTATCTCTAAATTCTGGCACATTTTAAACACACAATAATGAAGTTAGAATCATCAATAACCCACCGTTCAGTGGAAATGCAGCACTCATCATCATCACTCAGTTTGAGATACATTTCCTTCTTCACTAGGCACTGAAACACTTTCCTCTTTGCTTCACACTGAGTAGCTTTAAGCAACATGTGGAGAAGGTAATGCAGCAGAGTGTGAAGTTTCATGGCTTATTAAAGACGCCTGCACCAAATGAAATGAAGAAGTGCTTTGCTCAGAGAAACGGTGTAGGGAGCTCTTACTGCACGCTGGAAAAGCACATTATAGGTAAGGAGCGACTGCTTTGAAAACCTACACTGCACGACAGACGGTAAAGAGATGTGTAGCTATCATTTGCTGGTTATTATTTACTTTCCAAATCAATTTTCTTTGAAGTACAGTGCCGCAAACCAAATATGCATGAAACAGGCTTCTAATCTGATAATGGATGCTTCAGATAATGAGATTGGAAGAGATACCCACAACCTATCGGAAGAAAAAGCCGGTCAATAGAGAAATTTATCCCCCATTAAGTATCTGCCCTTTGAGTTTCACTTACGCCCACAACAAACACACAAGTCATACGGCGCGGAATGCAATTGCTAGGAAACAAACCTGGGATGGATCTGTCAATTTGCATTTATTTCTTTCTGGCCAGCTGAAGCTTTCAGTGAGTCAGCTAAATATTTCCTCTCTTTATTGCTCATAATGTCGTGGTGCTTGGATTACTCATCACCGACAAGATGGCATTAGGCTGGAGTTTCGTGAGCCTCACCTCTGTTGATTTCCCCCGAGGCCTCGGCTGAACTTTAATGACTGAATGAGAAAGAGCTCGAAGGGATTTTAAACCTGACCCATTCGGGAGGCTTTTAACGAGGCACGGAGACAAACCTCAAGCTTGCGAGAATGCTTTTGACTGGGCTAAGTAGTTCTTAATGAACTCTTTTGCCTGATGACTCCTTAAAACCAAGGGAAAACTGAACTCTGAGCAAAAAAAAAAAAAAAAAAAAGTTAAGAAATAATGATGCTGGGATTTGAGCGAGAGTGGTTAGTTTGTTAGGAAACTCTAAAAGTTCATTATAATATGCCAATTTGGTGCTCAAGTATTATTTCCTATTATTATCCTATTATTCTGAAAACTGTTGTTTTGCTGAATATTTCTGTGGAAAATGTGCTACTTTTTTCAGGATTGATTGTTGAATAGAACGTTCAAAATAGGATGGCTTTAGGTCAGACAGTCCGGTTATAAAGACTGCATGTCCGAGTACTTTATCCAATGGTATATTTAATAAATTGATTAATTAAAAATAAGCTATGTTTAAGTTAATATTAAGTGAAGTACATTTTAGACACAGTGGCAGCAAAACCACTGCATCTTTTATCAACACAACATTGCTTCTTTCCTGAATAATTCATTGTTTTTGAACAAATCAGGTGAGGATTCAAGGATTTAATGACTCATTAAAAAGACAGTCATTTGCTTCTTTCCTGAATGAATCAGCAGTATTGAATAAATCAATTATTCAGTCATTAGGACAGTGATTTGTTGCGACTTAGTGGTGAGTGGTAAGTTTTTTTATTTTCATAAAATCTAGTAACATCTTGAGATTTAAATCTCATAACATCATTTAATGCAGTTAAATGCATACATTTAAAAAAAAATTAGTTTTTTTTTTAATCAATTTAAGGTGCCACATATCGATCATAAAAATAATAATAAAATATTTTATAAATACAGTAGTAACAATATAAATATCTTCACTGTCACATTGGACAAAAATAATGCGTTATTCCTTGCTGATCTTTAATGACTGAATGGGAAAGACCTTGAAGAAATTTGAAAATTAAAGTGAAAACTGAAAGTTGCAATCCATACTCGGAATTTGTGCTCTGCATTTAACCCATCCAAGTGCACACACACACACACATACCGTGAACACACACCCAGAGCAATGGACATTTTAAACTTGACCTGTTCGTGAGGCTTTTAACAAGGCACGGAGAAAAATCTCAAGCTTGCGAGAATGCTTTTGACTGGGCTAAGTAGTTCTTAATGAACTCTTTTGCCAGGTGACTCCTTCAAACAAAGGGAAAACTAAAAGATTGAGCAAAAAAAAAAAGGTTAATTGGCTCAGAAATAATAACTTCCTCCCCAGATTCAGGCATGAGCAGTTTGTTCGCAAAAGGAAATCCTAGCCAACACATATTATGTTGGCTGTTAAGTTCTCTCATGTCAGAGTGTTAAATCAGAATTAAATAACTCATCTATATTCACATGATGAGGCAAGGGACTCAGATATCAAAGATCTGTCAAATTTAGTAACCCAAGAAATCATCACTTCCACCATTATCACTTTTTTTACCTTGTAAAAGGATGTGCCCTTCCGCTGGAATAAACTCAAGGTGAAAATGGTCTCCAATAATTTGATTAAGCTCCTTCACTTCTTGTGTCATCACTGCTGTCAATTCAATTCCACTTTGCTCCGCAGAACCTGGTTTCGCCAGTGCTGATGACAACTGAATCTCAATATAGTTTCTTTCTCATGTAGGCTATCAATATTTAATTCACTGTTACTTTCCATTCTTTGTAAATATTTGTGAAATTTACTTGAAATTTCTGAGTGAAAGAAAGATGTATACAAATGTATTTTTGTTCATTCTTTGATGAATAGAAATCTAAATAACATTTGTTTGATTTGTTGTATTTATTTATTTATACATTTTGAATTTTCTTTACCATCACTTCTGATAAAAAAAAAAAAAAAAAAAAATATATATATATATATATATTATTTTTTTTTATTTTATTTTTTTTAAAGCCTGCTGCGCCAAATTATTATTATCTTTACAAGCATCACACTCCTAAAAATGTATATTTTATTTATATGTAGGCCTAAAACTTTATTAATTAGCAAAACGCTACTGAGTGCACCAGAGTGAGGTCAGCTGTTTTTTTTTTCACCTCTCTTCACAGATTTGTAACCATTGCTGCTGATTATTTTGCTAGACATGCAAATCCTTTGTTATAGAAGGCTGTAAACATCACTGACGCAGTGCAAAGTACACCTGTTTATATTCATCACAGAGACATTTGACTTTCACACCCGTAAAATGATTTGTTGTGCTGCGTTACTTGGAAGCAATATTGGCAGGATGTTATTCGTACGTTCAGCGCAGTGCTTAATACTGCCTGTAAATCACATAATCTACGCCACAAATTACAAAACACATCTGTCTTTCCTTTAGCTCTTTTACACTGTTGCATTTCCCTAATGCTTGTATCTGGTGCGACGGACCACTTTATGTTTTCTCTATTCGCCTTGGGGAGAGTCAGCAGAGGGGGGCGATCTTAACCACATCAGATGCTTAGCTGACCGTTTGGGTGCGATCCATCTGTCCAAGAGCTTAGGCTTGTCTGAAAATATTAATGTGGGTTTTTCCGAAGGCCTGCTGCCCTTTTTATTTCTTACATCTAATCGAGGCTAGTGGGGAAGATAAAGCGAGGAGTCTATGTTCGGCACATGTAATTATTGTGGATGGTTGCAGATGCTTCTGCTCTGTAAACATAAATGTATGTTGGCCTACACCAGATTGTTTATTTCCAGTTAGGACAACAGTGTTGATAGATATTAGAGACTTGGGGGCGCTGTGTGCTTTGATTCTCTATGGCTTCGCCAGAAGACACTGTATTTTGCTTAATAGATGAGCGAGCAAGATTTTCAAGAAAATCAGAACTTGGAATGTTGCAAGGATGTCAATTTCACACTACCTAAATTGCAACTGCTCTGAAACCATTTGATTTCACAGCACAGGTATTACAGACCCGGTGAAACAGACCTTTAGTTTCTTCTGACCACGAGTGAGTATAATTGACTAGCATGACAGGGATAATGGGGTGATTGATACAATAGGCCCTATTTTAACAATCGAAATGGAAGTGTAAACCACACGGCGTAGCTGCACTCAGGGCGTGTCCAAATCCACTTTTGCTATTTTAACGACGGAAATATAGTCCGTGTTTTTGGAATGGGTTGTCCCTATTCTCTTAATAAGTAATTGCCGTAACGTTCAATAAACCAAACAGAGTGTAATCTCCCATTTCCTTTAAGAGCGAGATGCACTCACGCAATGGTGGATCGCTATTTACATGGCGGAATTTGTTGGTGAAAAAGCTGAACGCTTCTCAAGCCAAGAAATCGATCTGCTGGTGCACGAAGTTAAAGCGCGCAAGCAGATCATCTATGGGACGAGCAGGAATCCACCAAAGCTTCCAGAGGTGAAGAAGGCGTGGGATGAAGTAGAATTTTATTCATATTCTTTTACACTGTAATCCTTTAGTTTTTAATAATTGACTTTTGTGTAATAAGCAAAGTCAATGTGTATGATAGGCCCCAATGTCTATTTTGAACTAGGTATGACGTTAAGACATATTAAGGTTACATTAAAAACATGCAATATAGTAATTTATATTATACTATTTGTTGCATTCAGTTACTCAAGTATTTTGAATTTATTGCTGATCATTTTGTAGGCCTATTTAATCTATTTTAAAAGCATAGTTTGCCCAAAAACATTCTGTCATAATTTTCTCAGCATCATATATATTTTTTTCTTATCTTGTATGGGTTTTTATTTGTATTTATTATTATTATTATTATTATTATTATTATTATTATTATTTGTTGAACATAAATGAAGAAGAATTTGGGTTACCAAATAGTTTAAATTACCAATAGTTGACTGTACAGCACTTATAGAAAGTCAGTTAATTAAATAATTCTTGAAATTATCATTTTGTTATAAAACATCTGAAAAATTGCTCATATTCTGTTTCACTAACAAATAACTCTTGTTCATGAGTGCATTATAGTAACTGTACACATTTTTATAGTTGTATAGTTATTTTTATGCAATCTAAAATCTTTATGCAAGTATAACTGTATATAAAACATGCAATTAATGCAATGCGATAACTTAAAAAAAAAAATAAATAAATAAATATATATATATATATATATATATATATATATATATATATATATATATATATATATATATATATATATATATAGTTTTCTTTATTTTACATTGAGCATTGTTGATCTAAATAGCAAGTGAATGATGTAGACCTGTACGTGTACACTGACTTCATACTAGGAAATAGACTAAAACTTCAGGAGGAGAACAGTGGGGGGAAAGTTTATATTTTTAAAAAGTTATCAGTTAAAAAGATTAGGGCAAGAGAAAGAAATAGCCCCATGGGGATAAAATATCATTCTCCAAGATCCTGATTCCTGATGCAACAACTGAGCAATACAGAAGCTTTAATGTAAGCGAGGGACAGCAAGACAAGCATGTTGTGGAGGAATTAGATGCAGGATTCAAATGTTTCATTTATCTGATCTTTTAGGGAAGGGCATAACAATGGCAGGCATTGAAGGGTTGAAAAAAAATATATAAAATGTGGAAAAAAAAAGTATATACAGTATGATATCAGTTTTGCAGTATTTAGTACAGGACAAACTTCTTCCTCAGTTACAAGATATGTTTCTGTTCTAAAATATTTGGATGAATCATTTTAAAAATGCAGTTCTGCAATGAATCACTTTTTTTTTTTTTTTTTTTTTTTTTTTTTTTTTTTTTACATTCTGTCCTGAAACTTTGCCTTTTTAAAAAATGATTACTGGGTAGTTTTTCAATATTTTGCTTAAGATGCAGCACTTATTGTTCAGATTTCACCTGAAGGAGTATATACTGTACCATCAGAAGAGTCGAAGAAAAAACATTTTATATGTCACAGTAACCTTGTTATGCTCTGCTTTAAAATGGGCACACGTTTGAACCTTGAGACATCATTTGACGGAGATCACATTTTAAATTCAGCAAGGATACCGGCAGCTATGCAGGTGAATACCACTGGTTTTAGATTATAACTTACTGATGTAATGCATAGTGATTTGATTCAGAAATTCCAGATAGTGCACATTATTTCAGAGGCTTCAGCAATGGAATTAGCCCATCATTTGGTGTTGATTAACCTTGAATTTGTGGTGAAAATTCAATATACTGTATATATATACGTACAGTCCATGTCCTTGTGACAGAAATGGAGAGAGAGTGAGAGAAATGACTTTGGAGGTACAGTGATGGAGCAGTGTTTCGCTGACACACATACACACCCACGCTCTACTTTTTCTGCAAGAATGCTTGCAAATATGTTTATTTCTGCCGCTTGGATTTATTTCAATCTTTTTTCCCCGCCCTTTTAGAATACCAGCAGTCAAATATATAGCCTCACCACATCGATCAATCTTTGTGACACTATAGAAAAGTAAAAGAAAGAAACGATCCGTGACTGACACTAAGATATGTGGTTCCATTATACATAACATTGTATCAATTCTGAGAAAATTGTTGAAGCGATATTTACAATAAAATAAAAAATAAAACATTCACACACACAAATGAAACCAAAATTGTGGTTCATGAAGGTGAGTCAGACCTTCTTGTGCATTCCTGTTTCAAGGCAAACAATATGTTGACTTGACCTTTGCCTTTCGCTAATATTCATTGCAGTGTGCTGTGAAGTCTAGGTTTTTCAATCTTTCTCTTCAGTGACAGACAGTGACATTTCTTGCTAGATATATTTTCGAATCAATCATACTATACACCCTTCGAAAAGGATTTTCAAGTTTTATTTTTTTTTTGTCTATAGTTTGTCCCCACTCTTTGAAAATAAGTTGTTAAGGGATTTTTGCATTCTTTATATCAAAGTTTTATTTTTCAATCTGCTAAATTGTTAATCAAAAAAGCGCATGATAAATAAAGATATATTAGAGAGAGTCGACTCAAAGTCGCCTTAACGAGTTATCATATTTTTGAATATTTTGCCTGTTACTGGTATACGTCACTGGGTAATACATTTGCATAATCCCCGCCTGCCCGCATCTGACCTGCCCACAAACACTTCCGCTATCAGTGTGTTTACATCATGCTGAGAAGACACTGTCCAAGGATCCCACAGAAATACAATTCAAACCTTTTGTTGTGTGCATGCAGTGGTGGTAAGTAACGAAGTAAAAATACTTTACTACTTTACTTAAGTATTTTTTTATTCGGGGATCTGTACTTTACTTGATTATGTTTTATTTGCAACTACTTTCACTTTTACTCCACTACTTTATTAAAGACAAAGTTTACTTTTTACTCCGATACATTTCCCCATGCCTGCTTCAAGTATTTATTACAACGATTTTACAAACCAATGAAAAATTTGGTTTTCTTTTGAAAAAAAGAACGCGCAAGTTCTTTGCCAACATACGCTCAGGCAGCAGTTAGTTTGAGGTGGAAGATGACCGCTAAAACAGGTGATAGTGCAGCTCTTGCTGCCCCCAATGATCCCGAGATTCCAGACAGTGATCACCCATGGCCATATCTCAAGGATATGTTTGAATTCACAGAAGTCTAGGGAGATTCTTATTGGCTGAAATGTCTTCTTTGCCTGCCACGGGTGAATTAAATTTCAGTAGGGCTGTGCAAAAAATCGAATGCGATTCTCATGCTCATCTCATCAGTAAAGACGCTCCTGTAATTAGAAGTATATCTCCAGCACGTGCGTTAAGATCAGGGTTGCCAGGTTTTCACAACAAATCCTGACCAGTTGCTTCTCAAAACTAGTCCAAAACTAGCACAAACACGTTTCCAGGATAAAAAATTGCTTCCCGGGGTTAAAATATACGTTTATTGGAAGGGTTGCCTTGGTAAAATTAAAATTTTAGTCTCAAAATATCAAGTTATTGGGATTGGGTTTTCTTTGATCAGCGGACATGAAAAACAACCACAGATGTGGCAACACTGGTTCAGGTGGAGCGACAGTTACTACACAGAGCCGTAGTCCACCGACAACTAATTGTTTTTGTGTAGATTGTCAGTGAATTATGGCTCTGTGTAGTATATGCCAACCAGTGTTGCCAAGTCTGTGATTGTTTTTCATGTCCGCAGGTCGAAGGGACAATACCAATAACGTGATATTTATCCCCTGAAATGCGGAATGACAGAATTTTCTTTAAAGAGGTGGTTCTTCCTCATTGATATTCTGAAACAGTCTTATAGTTACTTCCGGTACTTAAGTATATTTTAAATCGGATACTTTTGTACTTTTACTCAAGTGATGTTTGAATGGAGGACTTTCTACTTTTACTGGAGTCATTTTTTATTTAGATACATCTACTTTTACTTGAGTATAACTTCTGAGTACTTTTACCACCCCTGTGTGCATGTCATTTCATCAAGGACTGCTTTTTCTAATCTTGGCTTTTATCTTCGTTAGCTTCTAACCTTCTTAATTTGGACTAACAAGCTCTCCGAACCAAAACCTGTAAGAAGTATGATTGCTGTTTTTTTTTTTTTTTGCTGCACCGGCGTTTATTGGGTTAATGCAGGAAACTTGCTTGGAACTAATTGTTTCTTAATCACGTGCAAATTACTCTAATATCAAATGTATATTCTGAGAAAATTGCAATGCTTTCTGACCTTAGATGCATTTAAACCTGTTGTATGGGACTCCAACACAATATTAGGACACTTTAAAATATACCATACGACCTGCTCTTTAATGCTATAAGATGTTGAGCTCAACATGTTGGTTTATGGGTTCTTTAAAGCACCTGCAAATACTGTTTTCCAAAGAACTAGAAAATTATTTTAACTTTATAATTATGTACAGATGCACCATGTTCTGCCTATGTGAAATTGCCTGTAACCTCTCATTCTAATGTGCATTTAAGTCTAATTTGATTGCATAAAATTATCTAATGTAGAAGTCCACAGGCTCTAAAAATATACACGTAACAAGCGTTTGTTTTTCATATACTGCTTAAGACATGCAAATCTGACATATGACAAAATAAAGTTTCTTGGTAGTTCACTGCTGGTTTTATCAGGGCCATAAATAAATCTACACCCGTTTCACATTCATCTGTTATTTCTTAAACATTGTATGTATCATGATTAAATAAATCCATCTTATATTGAGAATGACCCACTTAGGGTTTGGGATTTTGGAAGAGAGAAAGAAAAGAAAAAACACCCTATACAATATTTAACTGCAAACACTATTTGCTTTTCTTTGGGCAGATTTTAGTATGAATTTAATGCTGAGTGCATCCTATCTTTCTGTCCCTAGTAAAAAAGGAGGTCCAAATGCCATTACTATGTAAATGCAATGCCAGGACTTGAGGGTAAAAGCTAACAATTGATCTCAAAATTGACATGCTGTCTTCATGAATGCCCTTCACTCATCAGATAAACAATCCTGAACTGGCGTGGGAAAAAAAAAATCTATTTTAATTTTTCTCCTTCTTCTTAGTGAACCTACAACCCAGAAAAAGCTTCAGGGGAAGATTTGGTCAATTCAAAAAGTCATTCTACACAACAACAAAAGAGTGATACGACAATTACATGATGCTACACAGCTGGACGCTTGAGCTAATTGCAGAAAAATAGACTCATCATTACTTGCATGTCACAAATAATGCAGGAAACGTGCTGTCTAGAACTTTTCTAAAGAATCATGTGGGTATTCAACAAGGCAAGATATGTTTGTCACTGTTTGGATCACTTCATTCTTGCCTTCTAGATAGACTATGAGTGAATTAGTGGTGAATGTTCAATGACTCTTTTAAGTTAGTACATACATCAGTAGGTGCTGAAAAGTGATTGTGTTTATGAGTTAGTCATTAAACCTTTTGTTCAACTAATTTGTTCAGAAAATCTGATTCATTCATAACAAGTGACTGTCTGTGTAAGCAAGTTTTTTATTCATTCAGTCAAATTATTTATTCAAAAGCACTGATTAATTCACCAACGTCACGATTATATGTTTGCATGGAAATATAGAATATCATAATTGCTCATGTGACATTGCTTACATCTAATATTGATATGAACTAGTATGGAAGTGATTTGAGTCAATTGTAAATAAAGAAATATTCCCTTGTTCTCTTAATCCCCTTTCACGGTTTACCACTATAATGACATTTGCAGTTACTTCTTTAATTCATGCTAATTCAGTTTTCCAAGGTTGAGTGTTAGGGCAAGGTCCTAGAATGTGTAAAAAGTAAAACAATAAAGTTATTCATTATATAAATAATTTAAGAATGTCTGAAAATTCATTTCAGGTCAAGTTTTATCAGTCTTAAAACTTGTTTTGAACATTGCAGAAAAGTACTTCCTGTTCAAATGTTTCACACCACATTGAAAAACTCACAGATTTACCTTAATTGATTTATTATTATTTTTTTAATTAAACATATCATTAATGTTCCATAGTTCACTGAGAAATATTTCTATAAAAAATAAAATACTGTTAATGTCATCCTGGACATTTTCTTCTTTTATAAGCATTTGTAGCAAACTAATGAGCAAACTTGTTGTTAATAAGATGCTGAGCTTGAGTTTCTCAAGTAATAAAACAATTCAGAACTTAGGTAAGTCTAGTATAAACCACTTCAGCAGCAATTTTAGTGTAGTGACTACTAGTCACGTGCTGTTACTGTAGTAATGCAAAACCTAGATGAGAGGAGTGCTATTATCATCAATTATCAAAAGAAATACCATTATTGGTTTCATGGTTGTCACATAATAACTATACATGTTTAAACTAAGTAATACTGTTTGTGTGTACTTAATAACAAGGCATGATGTTGCAGGATTTTTTACACACAGTATTAAACATTCTTAAAAGTTAAACCTATATGAACTCTAATATGAATAATGTAAATAATAATAATAATAATAATAATAATAATAAATAATTACACTTCTACAATTACATTTGAAGTTAGCACATACTTTGTGATCAAAATTAGTATAAAAGCCTGTTTAGGTATAGTAAAGATTAATTTGTTTTTATTGTTTTTAAATTATGTCATAATTATGTTATTATCCTATTTTAATCTGTTTACTATATGCAATTTACTTATCATAGTGTGATTTTGGATTAATTTTATAGGTCTTTTTATGAACTAAGGTAAGTTTGATCCTCTAACATCAATGTACAGTAATTATTAATTATGATATATGGAAACCACAACAATTAAAAAAAAACATACACAAATGTATTGTCATCTTTTTTTCTTATTTGTATATAATCACAAGTGAGATTTGAATAGTGTTTTGATCAGTGAACTAGGAAATGTGTCCCTAGCATTTCTTAGTCTTAGCGTTTCCCAAAAGCAACTATGGTCGCAAGTTCCGTTGTTACCAATAGATTTCAATTGAACTAATACCATGGTTAGCTAACGATGATTTGGGGAAACGCACCCCTGGTCAACTTCCACTGGGGAAAAGGCTCTTCCATATTGGTTTGACTATTGTAAGAATGACATGATCATGACTCTGTGCTAGTGTGCAATGCATGGATATGTAATCACAATTTTACACAAACGTAGAACATCAAACAAAGAGACTCTTGGTCTCTTGGCTGTATGAAAGGCAGTTCTTGAAAATTGTATACAGGTATTTATGCTCCAATCTTGTTATGTTTCCCTCATTCAACCTGCCAAAAGGACTACACAGTTGAAAATGAACACATAAGGCTTCCATGCAGGCTTGATTGGGCCATCTGTTTGGTCCTCCCAGTGCAAAACCCCAGAACCGACTCTCACTGGTGTCTGGAGTGGCACAATGACAGTGAGGAGGAAGGAGAGCCAGTGACTAAAAAACAATCAATTATGAAGACAAGAAGAACAAAAAAAATCACTAAACACTCAATCACAGATGGTTGAGGAGTCTGTCTGTCAAGTTTTCAAGTGGATCCAAGGACTGTCCCAAAGGACCTGGAGTCATACGCCAAATCAGCCTGTAAAGCTGGCACCCTAGATGGTACCGCAAGCCTCATTTACCCTTCGTTCATCAGCACCACATGGCCATGGTCAAAATGACTGTCGCAAGGCAGGGCTAGTTCTCAGTGCAGACAATGACAGAGAAATATATTGGGCTGAAAAGAAAAAAAATTGAATAAGCAAAAGATAATATATATATATATATATATATATATATATATATATATATATATATATATATATATATATATGTGTGTGTCCCAGTGAAACCTGATATTTGTTTCATCAGGAATTGTTTTGGAATGATTTGAAGCTCAAGAAACATTTCTTATTAACTATTACGATTCTTAACCCATTTAATGAAGTTCCAAACGTAGGAATGGGAGGAGCCTAAGCATTCAGCTCTGTCAATTATCAGTATGAACCTACATAAGCAGCACTCATCGTACCATCGCAGCATCAATTCTTCCGGCATCCCTCCTACTCCCCATCTCCTCCTCTGTTATTCTCCTTCTATGTAGTAATGCATTGGGGAGGTTGAAGCCTCAGGTTTGAACCTCCATCGAGGATAGCAAGCCAAGTTTGTTAAACATTACCCATCAGGACTGGATGGACAGGCGAACTTGTGAAATCCCATCAGTCACAATAGAGACCATAAAGAAGGATTTCATTAATAAAGCTCTCCCTACAACACCATGTTAATGACATGGTGTTTTAGAGCATTTCCTGCAAATATGAACAAACAAGGGTTTCAATTAAACATGTGAAGTGTCAATATAGTTCAAATTGTCACATAACCAGGCTAGTTTAATTTCTTTTTTCATCATGAGAAGATGATCAAAGGGTTACTAATGACACATCATAAAAAAAAGAAAAAAAAAGAAAAAAAAAAAAATACGAGTTAAATATGGCAATGGCAATACCAAGGTCAACATCGAGGTAAATATTCCCAGCAGATTCATAAACTAAAATATAAACCTCAAATAAAGCTTATTTTTCATTTCTGGCTAAAAGTACCTGCCAGATGCAGAGGATCTAATATTATTTTGATAAAATAATGTTAATAATAATAAGATACAATCAAATAACATAACTAGTGGTGTATTGTTTCATAAAGATAAATTATTTAATTTGCAATGTTTGTGAGAAATCTGAAACATACTGGCTTTATTGTAATTTGAACATTTACTTATGAGGGAAATTGTTCCTTTCTAAGAGTTCTTCTATAGAAGTTGACATTTTGTGTTTTTGTTTTTTTTTTCAGCTAGATATACTGTGTTTGGTGTACTCCGAGAGGACTGTTGAATTTTCTAAGCCGTGTGAGGTGTCACCTTGGATCACCTTCAAATGAGATGACTGGCCAAATCGATCTCTTTCACGCTCTCTGACGAATCAATAGTCTTCTCTCTAGACTACTAAGGCACACAGTTCAGAGTAGTGAGAAAGATTAAGTGTTGCCTTTTCTTTTTTTGTTTGTTTGTTTTGACTGCTATTCGGGAAGAAATAGTTGAGGTGGCAGGAAATTCTGATGTTCTCTGATAATACCTTGTGTTCCATCAAAAAGAAGGCGAGAGAAAGACATATGGCTTGAAAAGAAACAAATCACTTTCCTGATAAGGTACAACTCACTTCTTTTATTATTTCCCATATGCAGACAAGCCACAGTGGCAGACGATGACAAAATAATTGGTTAAAAATATCTCTCTATTTAAACGCGGGGCCTGAATGGCACTACAAGTATAAGTATAAGCTAAGTGCAATTTGTGTTATGCAGTACATTTGAACTCTACCTTTAAAAACTAATAGGGATGTGTGAGGCAATATTTTGACTGCCTTACACTTAAGTTAAGTGCATGCAGTCAAGTTAAGTGCACTTAAACTGTATGACTTATAACTATTAATAATGCTTAACTGAGATTTGTAAAAGGAAGTGATTTTTATTTTTATTTTTTCGATTTCATATAACCAGCAGCCGGAGCCAGAAATTGCACCATCCACATTCCTTGTGCACCAAAATAATAATAAATACACTTTCTATCTTCAAAGTTTGAGTTATATCCAATATATTTCAGTCCAATATGTCACATATGATGGGGATATGAAAATGTAATGCATATTAGGAATGACCCAGATATTTCCAAAGGACTGAGAGCTTTCCATCCATTTGTCTCGGCCTTCCATGCAGAAGTCAAGGAACAGGCCAGAATGTTCCAGCTGTCGTCTATTTGTTAAGACATAAAAGTAAGAGTTGCTGTATTGTTTAAAACATACTTTATTTTTTTGATCAAAATATCGAATAACCCGCTGGCTATAATGTGTTCACACTTGTATTTATATTTAAAGGAAGCTGAATTATATACTGATTATTCATTCATTCATTAATTCCCTGCTTCCTTCTTTCAAACCAAACAGTATAAAAACATTCAAAATTGAATTTGGTTTCACACAAACTAATCATTTGGACTAAAAAGACTTGGAGTTTTTTGTAGTTTGTAAATAAATTACTGTGATTGTATTTTCATCTGCATGTTCTGTGCTTTTTTTTTTGTTGAGAAGTGGTTTGATTTAGGTATGAAAGTATTAAAAGCAAAATATAGCCTATTTCTTTCTGTACATAATTATTCAGGAATTATTAACGTATTAGTATCAGAAATATCTGATCTGAATATACAATGAATAATACAATAGCATCCGTTACTATTGCTCTTTACTGAAATAAAAAGCTTAACTTAACATCTTGAAATAAAGCTTGATGTCCATACTTCTCTGAATGAATTATGTGTTTATTTGTACTGTCCTGATTGACTGTCTCCAAAATCAGGCAAATAGGCCCTACAGTATGTTTACTAGCATTACCGTTTCCATGTTAAATGTTATATGCTAAATTAATAGTTCATTTAACCACTGTTTAAATCATTACCTCATTCAAAATGAATGCAGTTAAAATAATCATTGTTGAAACATTTGCAGCGCCTACTGTACGAATAAAAACACTATAACAAAATTATATAAACAATGAATAACTGTAGACGATTAAATGTAGACATAATGTTTATACAAAGAATAAATCTTTCTTCATATTTCAGAATGAGCACTTTATCATTTGTTATATATAGTGTCACAGGGTCCAGCTCCGTCTTCTGGGTGGCGGACAGTTGGGGCTCCATGTACACAACCACGGGAGAGGAGGTGGTAAGTGCGGAGAGCTGGGTCCGAGTTCCAATCCACTTTTTTAACAGGTTGATATGGTACAACTGGCTTTCCCGTCTTCGCCCGGGTTGACGCACCCTGTAGGTGACTGGGCCCACCTTCTCGGTCACGGTATACGGCCCTTGCCAGGTGGCCAAGAACTTGCAAGCCGCGTTGGGCACCAGGACCAGGACGTGGTCTCCCAGCCGGAACTCCCGTGGCTGCGCCACCCGATCGTAGTGGTGTTGTTGGGCCACTGCGCTTGACTGAGGGGTTCCCGGACCAAGAGAATCACTCTGTCGATCCTCTCCCGCATCAGACGGACGTGTTCGATCGACGACCGTTGGCCGGCTGGCTGCTGCTCCCATGCCTCTCTCGTGACATCCAAGAGGCCCCGGGGCTGTCACCCAAACAGGAGCTCGAAGGGGATGAAACCGGTGGACGCCTGCGGGACCTCTCAGATGCCGAAGAGGACGTAGGGCAGCATTTGGTCCCAATATCGTCTATCTTCAGCGGCCACACGTCTCAGCATTTGTTTGAGGGTCTGATTAAACTGTTCGACCAAGCCGTCCGTCTTAGGGTGGTAGATCGTGGTCCGGAGCTGCTTGACCTTGAGGAGCCGACAGAGGTCTGCCATCAGCCGGGACATGAAGGGGGTCCCCTGAATCTCAGCGGGGATGCCGACTCGGCTACAGAGGAGGAACAGCTCTTGTATACGCATCACAATATATATATATATATATATATATATATATATATATATATATATATATATATATATATATATATATATACAGTATTGTTCAAAATAATAGCAGTACAATGTGACTAACCAGCAGGGGCGGATTTAGACATTTTGGGGCCCAAGGCAAACACAGACATGGGGCCCTCTACATCTCTTGTTTCCCTCCTTTTGTCAATCCTTATTTTAAAAAAAAAAAGCCCTACTTGTTACTTCTCTTCAGCAGTCTTCACACAGCAATGATGTATAAACATCTGCCGTGTTTCCACTACCGAGCTAGGACCGGGCGTGCTAGTGCGTGCCAGTGCCAGGGCCAGTCGCGTTTCCACTGTCACTTCCGGGGCTTGATCGTGCCTCGCCGGGGCTTCCTCGGGGCCATCGGCCAGGGTTTTTTGGCCCGACGAACACCTTGAGCCAAAGCGGGCCAGCTGGGGCTAGAGGAGGGGTCATGAACAAAGGCGGAGTTTCTCCGTGTCTAGAGAGCGTCAGCGCGGATAATTTCAGAAAGATAACAGCTTTAACAGCAGCATTAACGACGTTTTAAAATAAGTTGAGCTCAAAACTCACTCTTAGTTCGCAGCAAGTGTTTGCTTGATCCGATGTGGATTATAATCACTAAACAAGGCAGAAATATTTATAAGCGATGTAAAAGACTATGCACGCTAAACATTAACGTTACACAGTAACCGCTTGAAGAAATCAGACGTCAGCTTCTTATTCTCTATCACAATCGTGTATTAAGTAACTTATATTATCTTTCACAAGCCTCGTCTCGAGTTTATCTCACGTTGCCTATCATAAAAGAATATAGCCTAATAATGTTTTTTGTTCGGGAGCTTTTATAAAAAATAGAGATATTATCATTCATTCTAAATGTGACGGCTACTGTGGCTAATAAACAGAGACAGACTCGACTGAATAAGCAGGCTATTGTCATAAGCGTTAAAAATAAATAAATAAAATAGAAATAAGTGTATTTATGTGTGATTAATTTTGAGTCCTGATAAATTAAATCAATTCTATAGTTAAAACATCGATGATTTTGAATTTGAATATATAACAAAGCATGCAAACAAACGGCCTCTTTTAAGCCCTGGCTCGCACTGGGCCGACAGTGGAAATGCGGCTAGTGACTGCTAGTACTCATTACTCATCAATTTTCCTAAAAACTTTTTGCTTTCCTCCTGTTTCTTCCTTTTTTCAGCACCACTTGGGTAGCTTCGCTTCATTTTTACTGTCAACACTCTCTCTCTGTACACAATGTCTATCACTGTCAATCACTTCTTCTTCGTCAGTTTTTTGGCGCATTACAGCCTTGTCACTTTCGCAGATGCGCAGTAAGTGAAATAATGGAATAGTCCAATGTAGTGAGGTGGGGGGGGGCCCTCCTGTCTGCGACACTAATGATTTGATGCCATTTTTCGCAAATGGAGTTTTAGAAATATATATTTTGCACGAAGTAAAAAAAAATAAAAATCTTTAAGCAAGTTAATGGGGCATTTTGGGGGCCCCTAGGTAGCTCGGGGCCCAAGGCAATTGCCGACCTTTGTCTAATGGTAAAGTCCGCCCCTGCTAACCAGAATAATCAAGATTTTTCGTATATTTTTTTATTGCTACGTGGCAAACAAGTTACCAGTAGGTTCAGTAGATTCTCAGAAAACAAACGAGACCCAGCATTCATGATATGCACGCTCTTAAGGCTGTGCAATTGGGCAATTAGTTGAATTAGTTGAAAGGGATGTGTTCAAAAAAATAGCAGTGTGGCATTCAATCACTGAGGTCATCAATTTTGTGAAGAAACAGGTGTGAATCAGGTGGCCCCTATTTAAGGATGAAGCCAACACTTGTTGAACATGCATTTGAAAGCTGAGGAAAATGGGTCGTTCAAGACATTGTTCAGAAGAACAGCGTACTTTGATTAAAAAGTTGATTAGAGAGGGGAAAACCTATAAAGAGGTGCAAAAAATGATAGGCTGTTCAGCTAAAATGATCTCCAATGCCTTAAAATGGAGAGCAAAACCAGAGAGACGTGGAAGAAAACGGAAGACAACCATCAAAATGGATAGAAGAATAACCAGAATGGCAAAGGCTCAGCCAATGATCACCTCCAGGATGATCAAAGACAGTCTGGAGTTACCTGTAAGTACTGTGACAGTTAGAAGACGTCTGTGTGAAGCTAATCTATTTTCAAGAATCCCCCGCAAAGTCCCTCTGTTAAAAAAAGGCATGTGCAGAAGAGGTTACAATTTGCCAAAGAACACATCAACTGGCCTAAAGAGAAATGGAGGAACATTTTGTGGACTGATGAGAGTAAAATTGTTCTTTTTGGGTCCAAGGGCCACAGGCAGTTTGTGAGACGACCCCCAAACTCTGAATTCAAGCCACAGTACACAGTGAAGACAGTGAAGCATGGAGGTGCAAGCATCATGATATGGGCATGTTTCTCCTACTATGGTGTTGGGCCTATTTATCGCATACCAGGGATCATGGATCAGTTTGCATATGTTAAAATGCTTGAAGAGGTCATGTTGCCCTATGCTGAAGAGGACATGCCCTTGAAATGGTTGTTTCAACAAGACAATGACCCAAAACACACTAGTAAACAGGCAAAGTCTTGGTTCCAAACCAACAAAATTAATGTTATGGAGTGGCCAGCCCAATCTCCAGACCTTAATCCAATTGAGAACTTGTGGGGTGATATCAAAAATGCTGTTCCTGAAGCAAAACCAAGAAATGTGAATGAATTGTGGAATGTTGTTAAAGAATCATGGAGTGGAATAACAGCTGAGAGGTGCCACAAGTTGGTTGACTCCATGCCACACAGATGTCAAGCAGTTTTAAAAAACTGTGGTCATACAACTAAATATTAGTTTAGTGATTCACAGGATTGCTAAATCCCAGAAAAAAAAAATGTTTGTACAAAATAGTTTTGAGTTTGTACAGTCAAAGGTAGACACTGCTATTTTTTTGAACACACCCCTTTCAACTAATTGCCCAATTGCACAGCCTTAAGAGCGTGCATATCATGAATGCTGGGTCTTGTTTGTTTTCTGACAATCTACTGAACCTACTGGTAACTTGTTTGCCACGTAGCAATAAAAAATATACTAAAAACCTTGATTATTCTGGTTAGTCACATTGTACTGCTATTATTTTGAACAATACTGTATATATATATATATATATATGTTGAGGTCATGTCCGTCTGATGTTTATCATGTTGATGTTCGCTACTGTAGTGAACGTAGTTTTTTAATAAGTAATATTAGGGGAAATGCCTGACATTCAAAAATTTTTAATAAATAATAACTGTTTACATGCCTTGGGTGTTTGAATTATAACAATGTACAGAGATACTTCAGATTTAAAAACGCTGACTTGTTAGGTGATTTTTTCTCCTTAAAGTACATTCGTAAAATGTACTTTTAATTCAATGGAATATATGGGAATACCAAGTATATATTAATATGGCGACGCAGCGGCTTCACTTTCATGACGTCGTGAGCAATCCACTGCTCTATTATAGATCAGTGTCTAAAACTAAAAATGTTTGTTTTGTAATATTGTCTCATGTCATATTGACAAATGTATCTTAAATGTAAATATTTTACATTGTGATGGATTCCGATCCACTCATAACCGCTAAACACAAAACTGCTACTGAAGTGTAAGCAAATTGTATGGAAATGTACCAAAGAGACTGCATGAATTAGCCACATATTCGCTAAAATAGTTGTACCCCGACACATAATGAGAATAGTATTCCCATGCCTATTATCTTGATAAAAGTCTATTGATGTTCAGCATTTCTAATCGAAAGCAAAGGACGATGCGTCTTAATAAAGACACTAAAAAGTAAAAAATTTGCAGCAGTTTCAAAAACATGTTAAAGTTTTGTGAAATTATAAGATGTACTGTAAGTTGTCATGCCCTTTAAAAAATATAAAAAAATAAATAAGTAAATAAATAAATAAAAAACAGATTTGATATGTTCCCAATAATATATTGTGCTTCAATTGAAGAAAAAATTATCTGCACATCTGATAAATGTCACTTATTTATTTATTTATTTATTTTTTATGTTTTTTTTTTTGTTTTTTTTGTGACTTATTAATATTAGTTCTATATTGTAAAAGTCTGTTCATTTATGGAGGCTAATAAGTCTAATTATTATGTCTCTATGCTCACCATATATCTTCATTTATTTGATCACAAAAAAAAATAAAAAAAATAAAAACAGGAATATTACTACAATTTCAAATCTTTTTTTTTTTCTATTTCTATGGAAATATATTCATTTTTTTTTTTTTGTGATGCAAATCTTAGTCAGATCAGAAGCCATTTCTCCCATCTTTTGTGTAACATAATCCTTCAGAAATCACTGTGATATTTCTTAGCATTATCCATTTTAAAAATGCTCCATTTCCAAAGTGTATTACTGTGAAAGAATAAAAATAAATAATAGTAATAAATAAATTGCAGTTATCCCAGACTTTACCTGTTGCATGTTTATGATGTTTTAGGTGTCATAATTAATCTGAAGTTCAGTTGTACACCACTTATGTCTAATGTAAACTCTGTGCCCTGGATATATACAAAATGAACAATAAATAACTTAAAAAAAAAAAAAAAAAAAAAAAAAAGCTTACAGGCCATGACCTCAGTATGTCAGCAATATATCCTCTCTGCACCTTCAGGGCATTCTTGACTTATCCAAGGCACATATCTGTGGAGATTATGGATTTACGTAACGATAGCTTTGCTTTGAGAGGTCATCAGAGCCGTTTTCTGGGAATCGGACAAGCACTTTCAGGTTTAGACCCCAATGTGAGCTCTGTAGATGTCTCTGAACGTTCCACCTCCTCCGGGCCATGCGCTCTGGCATTATCTCTCTTTGGTCTGCCATTACTGAGAGGTAATTGTGTTTCTCCTCACTGAATCTGTGGGGGCTCAGTATACACCTATTGTGAGGATCCAATGGCATCGATTTTTTCACACTAGGCTGCAGAACCTGTCCGTCACTAACAGCGCAATCTTGATCTCCATGGGAAGGGAGAAGCGCTGGTGTCATTCCTCTGACCTAAGAAACACTCTCTTTCTGTGTTTTCCATCTCTGTAGCAGTTCAAACAGCAGGTGGGTTGACAGTCTTACCTTTGTGCCTCCAATGAATCAATTTGCGGAGCTCTTAAAGACCTCTGACATGCTTTGAGGGAGAGAACGTTTCTGTTGATATGCTGTTGATATGGTTAACTTGGTAGACTAAAGCACCTTCCAATGCCACTGTAAAAAAAAAAAAAAATGCAGCTTTAATTTAGTCAGAGACACACTCTATTTTAAAGGCTGATTGAACTATCGAAAATATAAAAAGTCTGATATTACACATATTAACGTTATTTTTTTGGCCATTTAGTTTAAGCAACTTAAAATATTAGACAGCAATAACATACAATGTCAAGTTTGGTGGTGAGGTTCCAACTCAGGGGCTGCGGTACATGCGGTTGATGCACATCAATACTTTGTATTTTTGGTCAAAGCAAAGGAATAGTGTCAAAAATGAAAGTGTTGCATTTATAATTATTATTTTTTAAAGTATAAATCTGAACTACAAACAACTAAATTTAAAATGGAAAATATAAGAATAAAAACTGATTCAAAATTTTAATAAAAACAATAATAATATATCAGTAAAAAAAAAAAAAAAAAAAAAAAAAATATATATATATATATATATATATATATATATATATATATATATATATATATATATATATATATATATATATATAAAACTGCACCAAAATGATTTACAAGTTAAACAAACTTTCAAAAGTCTACTATATAACATCAATGCTTATATTAACTTATATTAACTATAAACTTAATAAAGTCCTGAAGCTGGTTGCCTTAAGATTTTTAGAAATACGTTTGAGAAATTTTTACAGTGCAGTTTTTTTGTTGTTGTAAAGACAAACAAACAAAAAATTTCGAACCTGACGACATAGTAAAATATGTGGTAAAAACAAGTGGCCACTGTCTAAACCATTTATGTGTGCACACAGATGTAACTTACACAGTTCACCAAAAAGCTTCATGCAGGAAATGCAGATCAACATCTGTAGGGAGATTTTTATAGTGCTGTTGGTGGCTCTTCTCTCTAACAGCTCTCTGAAACTTCTTCTGCGGGGCTGCATTTTTCTTGCCAGTAATTTTAATTTGTTATTTGTATGCATTACATATTCAAGAGGCATGAGCTAGCCTGCGAGGCTGGAAAGAAGGAAATCTCAGCTGTTGTTGCCCTCAGTTCTTCTTTCTTGCTTTCTAAAACCGCATCCTAACTGCAATAAAGCCTTATAAGTGACTGATTTGGAATGCTTTACAGTGGCAGCAGCTTTGTGAATCATTCCAATAGAACATTTCACTCACAAGAGACTCAACCCATAACTGATAGTGTTTGGCATTAGTGTGCTGTTAGGCTAACGATGCAATACTCTAATAGCAAACAATTAATACTGCGACAAAAAAAATAAATAAATAAAAGATATATATATATATATATATAAATTGCAACATTAGTATATTGCAAAATAGAAATAAACCCCTTTTCAACTAACATTTTGAAAACATTTGGGGCAGGTAATATATTAAATGCTTAAAATTATATTAATAATAAATAAATAAATAACTGTTTTCTATTTAGTTTTTTTTGCATGCATGTCTTCTTTTTTTTAGGATTCTTTGGTGAATTGAAGGTTCAAAAGAACTATAGAAATACAGTCCCTTTATTACGTACCAATTGTTGACAATGTTAATAAGTATAATTGGCATCTCTTTTGCTTCATATGCTAATTTGTATGATGTTATAGCAAGCATTCTGGGATTAACCGCCTTGAAAATTGGCCAAAAGGCAACATAAATATGTTGTCTACCTATAGAAATATTATAGAAAATATTTTATCATAAAAAGTAATAAATTAATAAAGACACATCACCTTTGAATGTAGGTTGGTTTTTATGTTGTCTATGTTGTCTAAGTAGGAATCTCACTAGGTTTTAGAACATTTCAGCTGTCTTCTCTTTAAAGGTGAAGAAGACAGGAGCTTCTAGCACTAATGGTCATTACATCAGGCTCTTCAGGTCTGTTACTTTAAGTGCTTTGCTTCATCTGATGCTTTTGAGATGCTTTTGTACTCTCCTTCTCTTTCTCGATCTCCCTTTTTATTTTTATTTTCTTTTCTCACTGTGACTAGTAAACTTGCACATATTTACTGTACATTATCATATATGTTTATTCATATGGCGAGGTAAACCCAGCTCAGGGCTTGACAGGCATCCTATAGTATATAATCCTTTAGCTCTAGCTTACAGCAAAACATGTGATTTAAATAATAACTCGATGGGGTTTTCCCCAAAAAGGAAAGGAGCACATAGCTTGAACTGTTTGAAGCAGAGAATTGAGTCCTGAATACAGATAACTCTGTGACAATTTCCTGCTTGAAGTGCACCTATACGATAACATAAAAAAATGGCAGCAATTATTTCTTATATATATATATATATATATATATATATATATATATATATATATAT
Organism: Carassius gibelio; assembly: GCF_023724105.1. Taxonomy (NCBI): domain Eukaryota; kingdom Metazoa; phylum Chordata; class Actinopteri; order Cypriniformes; family Cyprinidae; genus Carassius; species Carassius gibelio. The sequence continues at coordinate 22,326,360 of NC_068382.1, forward strand.
ATATAATCTTTTTCACATGTTTTTAAGCCTTACCGCTTGTCAATGTAAACATTAAAGCATCCAAAAACAAGACGCGGAAAAGCTGAACAGAGTAGCTGGTTACTCGCGCGCTGTGTTCGCGAGAGAGAGAGAGAGGGCCGCGTATCACGGACAGCGACACTGAACCGAGCTCTCTTCTGCCAAGTTCTCCTCAAAGTCCCTCCTGCACCTGAACGAACAAATACAAATCGCAGTTTGAACAAACAAAAAGATGTGAAAGAGCCCAATTCAGTACTCGCGGTGTTCAGGTGTTCATGCTCACGCAGAGAAAAATCTATAAAAAGCAGCAAAATGAGCAGTAAATTAGACTGATTTTTGAAGGATCATGTGACAGAAGACTGGAGTAATGATACTGAAAATTACAAAACTAAATTACATAAAATGTATTCAAATAGAAAATGTTTTTTTTATATTGTAACACTTTCACTATATTACTGGCTTTACTGTATTTTTAATCAAATAAATGCAGCTTTCAAAAAAAAAAAAAAAAAAAAAAAAAAAACATTAATGAGCCCAAACTTGTGAATAATGTTTAACCTATGTATACGTTTGACATCACTGTAATATCTGTCCGAGCCAAAAGGATGTTGAGTTGATAACAGGCTGTGAGTCGATAAACTGCACAGAAAATCTGTATGTGTGAATAAAAACTTCCCCCTCTCTGAAACGGGTGATGAATCACACCGGATGACGGATGACTTTGTGTACTGAAATCTTTTGATGTTCTCTGTCCCGCTCACAGCCATGCCCCGTCGTGTCAATGTCAGCCTAAAATATTAACATGGCAACAATTACTTTCCTGCAAGTAACAAGAGAGTGACAAGGAGAAGAGGAGAGGGAGAGAGAAATTGAGAAATCTTTTACTGTGGCTTTGAACCTAAAGGCAGGTAAAGAATCCTTAAATTAGTTCACATACAGAGACAGCGGTGTTGAAACACTGGTGGAGGTCAGAAATGAGAGGTGGAGACAGAGAGAAACATTATTCACAGCATACTATTTACAGTAAAAAAGAAAGAAAGAAAAAGAGTTTGAGTTTTTTTTAAAGAGAGTAAGAAAGAAAGTAAAAATTCATACTTTTATTCTACAAGGAAAAAGAAGTTTATTTTGAACTTTGTATTTACTGTATTAATGAATCCTGAAAAAAAATAGCACACTTTCCACAAAACTATTAAGCAGCACAACATTTATTAACATTGATATTAATAATATATGCTTTATCAGCATATTAGACAAAAAATTAAAATAAATAAATAAACAAACAAATTAATAAATAGCTTTACGATATATCACACCATTAATGTTTTACTGCATTTTTTTTTACAAAATAAGATATATACATCTATATACATAAATAAAAATCTTATCAACTCAAACTTTTGAATGTTATATGTTGCATGACCTTTATTATTATTTTTATATTTATATGTTACCTTTTTATTTTATTTTATTTTTGTACTTGTTGAATCACAGGAAAATGTCATATTATGATAGTAGAATAGACAGAGTCATTAATTTTATGTTGACTTTAAAGATTAAAAAGACTTAAAAAGGACATTATGCATTAATAATAAAAATAGGACTCGTATATATAATATATATAATATATAATAGTTTTATTAAATATCTAGAACATTTATATTCATATATATTACTTAAAATGAAATGCATTTTTTTCTTCTTCTTCTTACAGTATATTTAAATATTTAAATGAAATGTTACATAAAGGATTTCTGTAGGTGATGACATACAGACATGCATCTGACCAATCAGTGTCCAGTTTCCCAGTCTGGAACCTCCTGAGCTCATTCTGAGATTAAGTAATAGCACTTTGTCTGTGAAACGCAGTACAGGCATGTCAGGAGCCTTATATAATAGAGCTGCATAAAAATCAATGAACCTACTATGTCTTTCTGCCCCTGAATCATTGGAATGTAACAGAGTCAGTCTGCAGCAATCTGAGGGTCAACTGTGAATCCTTTGTGTGGCAAATAAACGGCGCAGTGGCCCATAATTAAACAAGCGTCTTCTCAGTTAATACAGAGTGTGTACATTGCCTCCCTCGCGCTCGTGTTCGGTTTGCCGCATTCACCCTCCGCCAACACAAGAGCCGCTCAGCTCTGTGAGTGTTGTCTGCATTGACAGGCTGACGGCTTCATTCACAAGAAGTTTTACAATGTTTGTTTGTCGCTTTCTCTCTCTATCTGTATGTCTATCTTTCAGTCTTTCTCTAGCTCACCTCCAACATTCAATTAGCAGACACTTTGCAGTCATTCTCCAGTTTGTGGGTGAAGCCAAGGTCAGCGTGTCATTTCATGCATGTTGAATTTGAGTTATAGAGTTATTAATCACCTCAACTGATTCCTGATGGTGACACCACTATTTAAGATAACAAAAGGTAAAGGTGAAAGTGGGACGCAAAGAGAAAAATGGGTGTCCGTGAGAGAATGGATAGGTTTTCCCATTTGCTAATGGAAGCCATCTTAAACACATTTAAGCATGAACAGTCACAGATTAAATTCAGTCAGGCCTGTTTGAACTGCAAACCTTCTGAAACCCAAAGCGAATCACTGGAGAAGTCAAGAACAGATTCGCTTTCAGACTCTAAGATTAAAAATGTTTATAGGGTAAGATTTAGATTAGCGGTGTTGGGGCTGTGGCCTAGTAGTTTGCGCACATTTCAACACATTGAGCTGTGGTGGTCACATGAGCAAAACCGATTTGTATAAATATAAATGAATGAAAAAAAATGTGCAACTTTAAAATCAATAAATAAATATGCCTTCATAAAATGGATGGATGGATGCACCACAAAATCAGTCTTAAGTCGCTGGGGTATATTTTTAGCAATAGCCAAAAAAAAACATTGTAAGTGTCAAAATTATACATTTTTCTTTTATGCCAAAAATCATTAGGATATTAAGTAAAGATCATGTTCCATGAAGATATTTTGTAAATTCCCTACTGTAAATATATCAAAACTTAATATTTGATTTGTAATATGCATTGCTAAGAATTAATTTGGACAACTTCAAAAGGCAATTTTCTCAGTATTTAGATTGTTATGCACCCTCAGATTCCAGATGTTTAAATAGTTGTATCCCGGCCAAATGTTGTCTGATCCTAATAAACAGTACATCAATTGAAATATTATTATTCAGCTTTCAGCTGGTGTATAAATCTCAATTTCGAAAAAATTGACATTTAGAACTGGATTTGTGGTCCAGGCTCATAAATATATGTGATTATATCAGTGGTTCTCAAACCTGACATGGAAGCCCCCCTGCCCTGCACATTTTGTATTGCTGTGTCCGAAATAGCTCACTCGTTTACTCATTCACTAATCTCTATATAGTGTATGGTAGTTGAGTGGTCTACATCAGGAAGGAGTGAACAAATAAGTGAATGGATTCGGAAGGTGATGTATACACTTTGACTTGGAGCGGTTGCAACAACATTGTTGTTCTCTGTTTTTTTTATATTACATGTATAAAAAATATTAATAGCAATATCACTCAAAATGACTTCACATTGTAATTATACATACCTCTGCGTCAGCTTTGTGGTTTCATATATGGTATGTTTCTAATTTGCTTTGTAATGCTTTTATGTTCATAATCATTGAATACTAATAAAATACTTAGAGCTAAAATAAACAGACATTAACACGTTTATAATTTTATGTATTTATTATTTTGAGTATCTTGACTGTCCTGAGCAGCGTTTTGAGCTCAGATGAGAAAATTCGTAGAGCACCCTCAGGCGACCATTAATTATATATATATATATATATATATATATATATATATATTTAATGAAATACACTGATCATATATAGATCAGTGATTATATACCAAATTATCATCATTTCTGTAAGTTAACAGCGGTGCCACCTCAGTAAATTATAAAATATTTAAAAAAAAGTTATTGCGCAAATGACAATTTTTTATATAAATAATGGTATGAAATTACAGTTAAAGCAGAAATAATAAAGATGTAAACGGCATCTCTCATTCAAACTCGCTCTTTCCCGCTCTCGCTCTCGCTTCCAGCCTCTAGCTCAGGGGTTCAGCAAGTGTACATCGGTTGTACACTCGAAATCAGAATGAATTGTGGGTAAAAAGTAGTGGGCGGATGTAGGGAATTTAGTCGTTCACTCAGAATTTGGACATTACTACAGAATGGCTGACACCCGATATAGTGTACTATATAGACACACCCAGTTTAGTTCTTGTCATCTCTACTAACAGGCTGATGAGTGGAATCAGGTGTGTTAGATAAGGGAGACATACAAAAGGTGAAAGGCAGGGCATTTTGGAATCCATAAAAAAAGTATTATATACACACACAGACGCACACAATACAGTAAAATTGTTAACTTAATTTCCCTGAATACACATTTGAAAGCTGTATGACAGTGTATGACAGCTACCAGCAGAGGCAAACCAAAACAGCTAACCATGCTAACTTACCAAACATCTCACCTCACGAAGGTCTTCTTCCTTGGACTGGCCAAATGAAGGAAAATATTTCATCATTCATCTCAAGTATGAAAGGTCAGTTTGCTTTTCTCATGGCATCACTAGGCAACCAAGCTTGGCTTTCAGTGGATGATTTGTTTGAAATGTAATCATGAAAGTCTCAAGAACTCCAGATCGTGTCTGTTTATGCAAAATGTAACTTACCTCAGACAAGTTTTATAAATATCATAAACCAGTTTCCAGTTCCAAGTGTTCAGCGCTCTTAATGCAGTTTGGCGACTGGCGCCATATTGCACAAGCTAATGGTTTACAATCTGCTGTGTGGAGTGACTGGATAGATTAGTGTTTTAGCATGGTTTTGAATGGCAGGTGTGCTTGTAAACAGTTTGATTCAAATTGAAGTTTGCTGGCCGTTGTAGCTGTAAATTTATTTGTATGCACGGTTTCACACTGGACATATTACAAAATTTACAATGTAATGTTCCTTTAAAGGAATTATAGGCAAATAAAGACAGAAAGGGTGTCTCTGTTTTGCAGTTAATTGGTTTTTATGTAACATGTGGCGTTTTGTTGGTCGTTTGGTTCACATTACTCTACCCTGTTATAATTGTCTGTTCCCACAGGGCTTCTAGATTAGCATCTGTGATTCCTTGAGCTACCGTGGTTTTCTTATATGGCCATCAGCAGTAGGGGATGTAACAATATACCATAATATGTGATGGAACAATGTGACTATCCATTGAGAACAACACTTGAGTGGAACTCCGAAATAATGATTCAATGTGTATCTGTTGATTGTTTTAATGCAATGAACGGAGCACAAACACATGCTCCACAAACTCAGGGTCAAAGCCTAAATTGACAAAGAAAGTTGATAATCAGCATCATGGTTCCAACAAAGCCGGATTGGAGAGGTTTGCTTTTGTCAACTCAAAACTAATCCTGTGACTCTGAATTTGTTTAGATACCATCATGGGACAGGCCCCTTGAGAATCCCCAATAGATCCTCTGCAGTGATTGGGTGCCATCATAATGAGAATCCAAACAGCTGAAACAACATCAATAATCCAGCCCATTAATTAACGTCTTATGAAGTAACTTTAAACTGTAGCTTCCTGCCAAAATCTGAGTCTAAATAATTATGATTTCTCCAGTGGATCTCCCATCTCCTATCCACTCGCAACAAAATCCACCGGTATATTTATTTAGAATTGGTTTTAGACTATTTTATCTTTAAAAATGCTTGACTCTGTGCATACTGTATTTCTCTCGTGATTATATATATAGATGACTCATATTTTAGCAAGAAGTATCAGTTTGAAGTTAAAAAACATCTTGATGGATTTGTTTATGACACATTCAACATTTTAGCTTAAGGAGACCTTAATTCATGAACTGGTGTCGAGAGATCTATTGGTGTGTAAGTGATGTAATATACAATTTCACTCAATAAAGAAACAAACTCATCTACATATTGGATGACCTAAAACTGAGTGTTTTCAGCAAATTCCTTTAAAAATATAATTACACTGTATACTTGCATCTGTGATTTCTTGTGCTCCGATGGTCTTTATTGGCACTTCCTGCATGAGCATCATGTGCTTGGCAGAAGGTGCATGAATTATCACGCTAATCCAGAGCACAGGCTGTGGTTCTTTATGGTCATCACACTTTCACAAATACAAAGGCTTGCATTTCTGTGTGCCCATTATTACCATAATCCAGCAGTTCTTCTCTGCCATTGTGCCGTAATTGGTTTGATACAGGCGTTGACACTCCTCCTCACTCTCTTTCCCCAGGTTGCCCACCACATTGCTATGATGGGCAGCATTAGCCTTGAGAGACTGGAGGGAAGCAAGCTTATGTAAAGTAATTTTGACCTGCTTGTCAGTCCTGGCGACACCTACATCCATCAGTGTCAAGGAACGACACGTCAATACTGCCCTCAAGGTTTGGCTGCATAACAAATCGCAAACTTTAACGTCTCACTTAGGTGTTTGCAGACATTTTGGCAGAGAGAGGAGAAGTGACTTAACGGGAAGCGACAAGGTAACACTCCCTCTGGAACCTTCTTGATGTGTGAGAGATGAGGGCCGTGTGCTTCAGTTTTAATGGAGATTGTGCAGCTCAAACATAGTTATAAGTGCATGTTTGTAAAATGATTAGATCCTATAATTTCTGACTGGATGAGCCATGTTTGAATATGATCATCTGCATTCTGATGCATCATCGGAGAGCAATAATAAACTACTAAATACAGAAAAAAAAAATCCTAAACAATACGATGTCAGATAGAAAGAGAGCATAAATCATATTTAATAAGTTATAAGTAAATTTTACCATGTCTATTATGTTAGGCACCTGGGCAGAAAGAAATTCAAAATTTTACATTGTTCTGTTACATGTTTACTAGTTTAAAATGCCTTCATAGGTTATAAATCCAAGCACATGCAAGAAATAATGCAACCGTTTAGATCTTGATTTTATTTATTTTTTACTTAAATGAAAAGGCTTATAGCTTGTTAGAGGGTAATCTAATGAGAGCGATTACTTCTCAATCTAAATCTCTCTTAAAGAGACAGACGAGCAGGGCTAATATTTGGAAATGAGAAGATGGAAAAGGAGGGGGAAAAGATTCATGTGACTCCTTTGCGCATCTCAGTGACATCTGTGACTCCAACGAGCTCATCAGGCCATGAAATGGGGGAAAAACACATCAAAGGGCTCACCTGGCTTTCATCATGAGGGAAGCTGTGGCGATTAAGCTAACCAGTCAATTAAAGGAAATTGCTGCTCGTTAAGAGTTTTCTCTGAAGTCTCATGACGTTTACCTTATTTACACAAAAAATAAATAAATAAACCAACTTGCAAAAAATTATGTTGCTCAAATGGAGCGTGGTGATAGTAAGTCCAAGGCCATTGGTTTGATTCCCAGGGAATTTATAAAATTGAGTATATGGAATTTGGATAAAAACATCTGCCAAATGTTAATGTAACTAAATTTTATTAAATTCAAGTTTATTTGTATAGCGCTTTTCACAGAACATATTGTTTCAGAGCAGCTTTACAACTTGTAATGATTATAATGTAAGAATAATATTTTAATATAACAATAAATAAATAAATAAATAAATTGACAGCTTTGTATGCCAATCCAATGCTGGCATCATCTAAAGTCTTCACAAGTGTTGGCTTTGTCTGAACTCATTGCAAAAGCTGAAGCCAAACTAATTATTTATAAATAATTTAAGTATAATAAATGATGGAATATTAATGTTACTGTGGCTTTCACAGAATCCAAAACACTCAATAACTTGAACAAGCAAAACTCCGATACAAAACAGAAAAACAACAAATTAATAATTTGTATATTATCAATCTGTGGTTCATATAAAACAGAAAGCAAAAAGTGATTATGTAAGATTTACAAAGTCCATCATTTCCAACAATCTGTAAGTTATGTATTGATTATATTAACCATAAAGGCCCTCTGTATTTTTAGTTTTCTTATTTTCACCAAAAATTTAATTTCTTTTTGATTGAAGAATTTCATATTAACATGTATGTATTTGGCAGACATGTTTTGTCGCAATCCGTTTTTGTTTTTCAAGGGATTCGGACCCATGACCATTGATGGGCTACTGACCTATTGTGGATTTCCTCAAAATTATTTTCACTTTCACACTGGAGTCGTTTTTGTAATTCTGGTTGAAGTGCTTCTTTAAAGCCTTCAAAAGTTCATAATTGTGAAACATGAGGTTAGTTGGGTCCCATCTGCGAATGTCTCAATCCATCCTTCTTTCCTCCTCATCTTGCCTGTCATTCTGCAACTTCCTGCTACCTTCTTTTTCCTTCCACCTTGAACTTGTTCCATGGTCCACACAGCAGCGGGAAGCAGATTAATGCCCGCTCTTTGAAATCTCAGTCACATCGTAGCTGCTTTCCTGCCTTCTCCCAGTCGCTAACATAAATCACGCGTTTCCCATCTGTCAGCACTGACTAATATCCACTGCCAGCTTTTCAACGGGATCTTTCACCTGACTGCAGCTCCAGTGCAGAGCTAAAGAGAGGTGTTAGTAGGCATCTACAGGACAATCAACTTTATCTAACTATTAAATGTAAATTTGTATGAAATGTAATTGTGTTTTTTAACACAATCAATTATTTATTTATTTATTTATTTTTTATGTTTTGGTCTTCAATGCAATTTTTCATGTAATTGTATTTTTATGTTTCGGAGGTGGATATAATTCGAGATTAGCGTGTTGCATGCGTAATATAATTTATTTTAGTTTTTTTTTCTTCATAATTTACACTTGCATTTATACTTTTAATAGCAAATATTCTGAATTTTATTTCTATTTATTTACAAAAATTAGTTGCTTGTAGTTCTTAAATGCAAATCTGATAGTGATTCTCAATGTTATACGATCAGTTTTTCTTCTATTTATTTATTTATTTAAAATAATGGTGACTCATATTTTTGGAGATTGTCTGGGGTGCATATATGTCTGTCAGCCATTTGAAGGTGTGATAAAACCTTTCACCACAATCATTTTACACTGACAGCTTTTCAACCACAGGATGCAACTATTTTTCATGCCTTTCCCCCATTGTGTTTTCTTTTAAGGGGGCATTTTAAAGACCCAGATAAAGTCTGATACTTTTTCCTCTTTTTATTATAAATTCAACATCATTATTATATCTTGTTAGTGCATGTTGTACAGTCAAGCTCTCCAGGTTTCTAATTACACATGAGTGCTGCGAAATCTTTATAAAACTGTTGGTTTTATCCTGAGCAGACATGTGGGCGACGGCATCCAAAACATATTCCAGGAACTCAAGCTTACATCATGCGTGAGAGTCAAATCAATGAACAGAAGGCTATTTTTTTTCACACTGAAATGTGTCATTGGATAGGTCTCCATTTATAGACAAACTCTCTATGTTTGGATTATGTTATGTTACGGGCCACTTCAAAACTTTGTGCAACAAGCATTGTTTATCGTTAATAAAACTAATGAAAATGTGCATTGCCAGGTGGAAATTTGTGCAATGTCAATTGGTTTACTTTCTAGACTGAATTTCGCCCATCAAATATGGCTGTGAGTAACATATATACTGTAGGTGAAATGTTATACAGAGCTAAAAAATGCATGACTTTTATGCAGGATTATCCCTCTCAAAAGTACCATACTACAAAGTGAGCAAGAACAATAATAATAATGATAATAATAGGCCAGAGGATTCGATGGGTTCCTAATTAATAGTTATGTCGGATGCATGTGCCATGATTTTAAGATGCAAATTGTACTTGTAACAAATAATCAAGTGTATCGGGTTATAATTTTAAAAAGAATAATTGAAAAACGGGTGATACATGCATTTTTCCATGCATTGCTGAATGTTTTTAAATTTAATTACACATAATTTTTTTAAGACGTGATGTGCATTTAATTGCTCCATTTGTATCTTTTTAAACCACATTATTTCTCTTTACATTAAAGTAAATGCAATCTATTGTTAAATATTGTTCCATGAATAACCTTTAACATACGTAGAACTTTCAATTGTGCAGAATGTTTTTTACATTTATTAAAATTGTTCAAATGCAGAGGAAGAAGGTTCTTGGGAACCCAAAATGGGTCTTCTGTCACATCAGTGTGAAAACCTTTTCTTGAAACCTTAGCTTTTACGAGTGAAGAGTAGGTTTTAAAGCTTAACAGTTCTCACTTTTTATGTTTTGCAGGCTGGAGAAGGGATCCCATTGATCAGCGGCTAGAGAAACTCTTGCTAAACCTGAGATTTGTGAACAGGTCAAGAAGACTGAAACCAGAGGTGAGTAGCTTTATTCTACATGTGTAAGGATGGAGTGGGCTGTCATTCTAGGTCTTCAGAGGATGGCTCTTCATTTATTTTGGCCGAGATGTCTGCATTTGTTTTTACCTTAGACAATTGCAGGTTCTTTAAATCTAGGTTACGGCCAAGAAACTCATGTGTCTGCTGGACAACTGACAGATAGGGATTCTCCTCCTGCTTTTGTTGTTTTTCCATTGTTTTATAGTTATTTTCAGCACAATAGGGGTCTTGGTGTGACACTCAGGGTCTGAAAGGCAGTCTTGCGATTTCAATGTGTTTTTCAATAGTATAGTAGGCAGTGTGTGTGTGTGTCACAATGTGTGACTCCAACAGAGTTGGACAAACAGTATTGCGCACCTCCTTTTAATGCAAACAAACCTGCCATGATTTCTCAGTGTGTGGCCTGCTGCTGAATTATTTATCTCGTCCTGCATCGATTTCATGAATTAGCAAAGAATCACCAGGCCTTGAAGGTAGGACTGGGAAGGAAAACATGAGATTGAGAGCTGTCTGCAGTAACAGATATGTGGTTATAAAATAAAATTATAATATTGAACTCTTTCATTTTCGTAAAAAAAACACATGATTAAATGGGTATAGAGGGGTTTATTGTTCCTTATCACTGGGAAATTTGTCATTAAAGTATATAATATGAGGTACTTTAAAGATCTCAGGCTCGGTGTGTGTTATTGAAAGGTAAGAAAAAATACTGAATGAAGACATCTATGAACTGAATGGGCACTAGAAGTACAATATGTCCGTCTGAGGACAGATTCAGATTAGTCAATAAGGAACAGGCCTGAATTTGTTATATTTAGAATACTTATTTGATTGTAAAAACTATTTTAACCATAACTCATCCATTAGGCACTAAAAGAGTATTATGGATGAGTTACACATTTTTAAACATAACACTGAAAAACAGTGCAACTTTAATAGTATTTTGTATATTCGTATTCATTATTGACGACAATGTGATATATAGACAGTAGGACGGCTAATAATGTCGAATTTAGAGTAAATGTTGTGTATAACAAGTGTTAATTTGATTTTATTTCATTTGTCAGCACTAAATTGGAGCATGTTACCCAAAATTCACAAAACAATTGAGAATGGAAAATGTATGTTACCACTGAAACTGACGGTTTTGTTATTTGACCTATACATGGGTTTAATGTTCTTAAATAATTGTGCTTCATTACAGCATTGAATTTATTTTTAGTAATTTGTACTCTGGATTGATTGGAAACAAGTACTTGGGCAAAAAAAGTCAGACTTTTTACTTTGCATTTTTTTCTTTCGTTCAGACCTACAAAATTCATATTTCACAAGTAATTGTCTAAGATCTTTGTAAGTTGAGAGCTAACTTGCCAGTCAAGTTATTATATAAATGTATCTAAAACAGCCAAGGAAAACCAAGTAATTGGCCTCCACTGTGAAGTTGATCATCTTTTCGGTCACTTCGGAACACTGAGTCTTTGAAACAGATAAGTTAAGTACTATTTAAGTTTAAATTGTTAACTATAAATACATATAGACTGTTGTTGTTTTTTTTGGCTTGATATTGGAGAATGCCCATATGCTTCCTATATATATATATATATATATATATATATATATATATATATATATATATATATATATATATATATATATATATATATATATATATATATATATATATATATATATATATATATATTAGTCGTGTCGCCAACATTATCCAATGCAATAATTACTTGGATTATGTTTATAATTCTGTCAGATAACAGGCAGTAAATATCACCAACTGCTTGAGTTTCAAATCACCTACAAAAACACCAAAAATGCCAGCCTGTTCTTGCAGAAACATAACAGATTGTGGATTATGGCTTGCTGTCTTAGAACCACTTTTCAAAGGACAAAGCAAGAACTATAAAGTGTGGAGGAAGTGGATGGATAGACAGACAGACATGCATTGACTGTTTATGTTACAAGGTGACTGAAGCCTTAATGTGCAATACGGTGGCCGTATTGAAAGGTCTGTTTCTCTGTATATCTCCGCACAGGCGTAAGGGATCTTAAATTGGTATCAGCAGATGGTGGCATTATTCATTCATTTGCAGATTCATTCTTTCATGTGTTTATTTATGTATTATCCATCCAGCAATGACAAAAATAAAGTCAAGCTCGTGCTAGGGCAAGTGCTACAGTACATAAACTATGACTGCATATGCTTCATACATTTTTGCTTATGTAATTGAATAGTGATAACCAAACAGGGTTTCTGAGAGATTGCAGATGGCTGACTGTGTTAGAACGCTACATGTAAGGACATTAGTCTTGTGCAGGTGTAAAAGTTAAAGGTCACTGACCATCTCTCTGTGTCACTGGCATTGACGGTAATAACAGGATCCATCTGGGTTTAAGATGCTGCTTCAAATGTGACCGAGTAGAGAGGAAAAAAAAAAAAATACGATTGTTTCATAACCGAACCGAATGCTTTGCTGTCTACATGTGCAACTGTTGTTTAAGACTGAAATGAAACCTCATGAGAGACTTATTTGTAGCATTCTATATAGGCAACAACTCACAGTTTTGCTCCTATGTTTACTGTGCTGAAGAAGTTGTTTGTAGAGAATGTCATAGCCAGCAGATATTGTGTAATAGAGCCAATCAATGTAACTTCTGTAGCTAATATGTAATATCATTTTTGTCATTCATACTTTCTTATAGTAAATTGTTTACGCATTTCGAATGAAAGTAAATTACAATATATTTATAAATGAGAAAATGTGGAATTATTTTTATAGTAAAGGATTTATACAATTTGAATGAATATTTGTACAGTAAATTATACTAGTGAGTGTGGATTTTTATATTTGAAAGATACCGTTTTAATAGAAACATTACATTTTGAAAATATATTGATGCTTTTCATTTTTTTTTATCAGTTTTGAATAAATATTGATAATTGTTAAAGTAAATTATATACCTAATTTTTAGTGAATATTCAGGTTTAAACTTTTTATGGTGAATTATTTATTGAATAAAGAGACATTGTATGGTGAATTATTCATTTTGAATGAATAATGCTTTTTGTTTGAAATTATATTGGAAAATGGTGAATGAATATTAAATATTGATTTAATATTGATGTATTTCATAGTAAATTATTTGTTTACTTAAAATTGATTAATAAACTGCTATATACAACACGTATTAATTTAATATTGTATATGCAAATATGAAATAATTATTAAAATACATATCAAGTAAATATGTATACTTTTCTTTGTTAATTTTACTTATACCATCTTAATAAATATTGATTTTTGTTTATTTAATTTATTTATTTTTATCCGGCATTCATCATCAGACCCGGTTGGCTAGAGTTTGCAAAGCCTCATGGGAGTTACAGTTCCTAACATACAAGGTCAATAAATACTCATAAGGTCAACGCTTACAAAGAACACACTACACAAATTCACTCTCCACACTCAAGCCACATATGCTTTAGGCAAGGTAAAGTGTTTTTGAACACAGTGCAGGTTCTCAAAATATGGCAAAGGTTTGCTGAACAGATTAGTTTGTCCCGTTTAAGCAAATTGATTTCCAAACTGTTGTTCCACAATTATTCCACAACCGTTGTTGACGTTTTTCAGTTCATAACCAATGGATGATATGAAATTATGAATGATCATGACATTATGTCATGTTTCAGACATAAATTATATAACAGTGCTCAGTGTGTTGTTTGCTTAAGTTATGTGGCCAACAAGTATTTGAGCACCAAAAACACAATTAAGAATGCAAAATAGGAAACCAAGAGCAAACAACTTTTTCTCCCAGATATAATATTACTTTTATAGGCTATTTTTTACACCGGTACTCTGTAATGCAGTGATATTCACACATTTTTAAAAGTAGCTTAAGAGTCCAAACGTTTTTCTGGGTCCGCTGTACAGTATGTGCTGACATTTAATGCATTCATTTGAGATTGACTAAATCTGTAGACCTCTGAAGAGGCTGTATGCGTTTTTCGATTAAATGAGGCCCTCCGTGCCAATTTTGCAAACACGGATAAAGGCTGGTCAAACATTAAACAGATTTATAGTGTAATTAAGTTAAGGCTTTGGCTTAATATAAGTCTGGGAATTGAACAGCCAAACATTTGTACAACTCTTTTTTTTTTTTTTTTTTTTTTTTTTTTTTTTTGCGCTGCATAAGGCTGTCAAGTTATACCATTTTTTTCATACTTTTTCATATGCATCGAAAGGTTTCACTTTATCTATTTATTATAAGTCTATAAGTCTATCCAAGGGAAAGCATTAATTGGGAAAAATATAACTTGAATACACTAAAACTTACTTTTGAAATTATGCATTTTCGAAGTGTGTGTATATATATATATATATATATATATATATATATATATATATATATATATATATATATATATATAAATACTCCCCTAAAGGATTATTAGGAATACTATACTAATACTGTGTTTGACCCTCCTTTCGCCTTCAGAACTGCCTTAATTCTATGTGGCACTGATTCAACAAGCTGCTGAAAGCATTCTTTAGAAATGTTGGCCCATATTGATATGATACCATCTTGCAACAGATGGAGATTTGTGGGATGTACATCCAGGGCACGATGCTCCCGTTCCACCACATCCCAAAGATGCTATATTGGGTTGAGATCTGGTGACTGTGGGGGCCATTTTAGTACAGTGAACTCATTGTCATGTTCAAGAAACCAATCTGAAATGATTCGAGATTTTTGACATGGTGCATTATCCTGCTGGAAGTAGCCATCAGAGGACGGGTACATGGTGGTCATAAAGGGATGGACATGGTCAGAAACAATGCTCAGGTAGGCCGTGGCATTTAAACGATGCCCAGTTGACACTGAGGAGCCTAAAGTGTGCCAAGAAAACATCCCCCACTCCATTACACCACCACCACCAGTCTGCACATTGATAACAAGGCATGAGGGATCCAAGTTCTCATTCTGTTTACGCCAAATTCTGACTCTACCATCTGAATGTCTCAACAGAAATCGAGACTCATCAGACCAGGCAACATTTTTCCAGTCTTCAACTGTCCAATTTTGGTGAGCTTGTGCAAATCGTAGCCTCTTTTTCCTATTTGTAGTGGAGATGAGTGGTACCCGGTGGGTCTTCTGCTGTTGTAGCCCATCCGCCTCAAGGTTGTATGTGTTGTGGCTTCACAAATGCTTTGCTGCATACCTTGGTTGAAATTACTGGTTATTTCAGTCAAAGTTGCTCTTCTATCAGCTTGAATCAATCGGCCCATTCTCCTCTGACCTCTAGCATCAACAAGGCATTTTCGCCCACAGGACTGCCACATACTGGATGTTTTTCTCTTTTCACACAATTCTTTGTAAACCATAGAAATGGTTGTGTGTGTAAATCCCAGTAACTGAGCAGATTGTGATAACCAGCCCGTCTAGCACCAACAACCATGCCACGCTCAAAATTGCTTAAATCACCTTTCTTTCCCATTCTGACATTCAGTTTGGAGTTCAGGAGATTGTCTTGACCATGACCACCCCTAAATGCATTGAAGCAGCTGCCATGTGATTGGTTAATTAGATAATTGCATTAATGAGAAACTGAACAGGTGTTCCTAATAATCCTTTAGGTAAGTGTATATACCTGGCTGTAGCTGTTGCTTGGATATGCAAAGGATGGCCGCCAAGCAAGTTGCACTTACTTTGAGTCTGAGAATCTTCCTTTCAAAGAGGTGAATCAAACGACGCTTCTAACCTGCCCTTGAGAAACCAGCTTTTTTAATCCCCCCTTTTCATGCAACATTTATTTATTCTTTCAGACTGTCTCAGCTCTGCTGACAAATTAGAGCATGAGAAGACAAAAATGTAAGGCTATATTTGCGTTTGGCAATTAGACCTAATGTCTCCCCAATCAAGGGATAATTGCTAAAGTCAATTCTGTCAGCAGCGAAATTGTATTTATTTTTTTCTCTCTCTCTCTCATGATGGGCTGTTGGTCTTGCTTTGTGCTGTCATGCTTGGCAGTTGAGTGTGTTGTATTCTTTATTTCTGATGACATATTGCTGCTCTTTATATCTTTGTGTTCCTTCTCTGAAGTTGAGTTGTTATGCTCGTGACACAGGAACTAAAAATGTGTACAATATGTTTGGGTGAAGGATAATCATATTAGCATCATTAATCATACGTATTCATATGTTAAATGTGTTTAGTAGTACACATTTTTGTGCATTTGCATAGACAGTAAGACATGCATTATTAAAGTATTGGCAGCATTCATAACTAAATTATTTTTGTATGAACAACTTTAGAGATGTACCATATGTATGAAGAATAATTATAGGTTCAAAGCGTATTGAATTTTATGGAATAAGCTATGTGATTAATCAAAACAAAATCAAAATACGCAAATGTTAAAACAACATGTCATCAGAAATGAAGAATATAGGACACTCAACTGCCAAGCCTGATGGCACAGAGAAAGCAAGAACAAGAGCTAGCCATTTTTTTTTTTTCATTTTCAGGTATTGTTTTTTAACACAAAAAAAGTGGTATGGTTAGATCCGTATTTCCTAACATTAGCTAACATGCTTCATTTTTCCACTGCTACACACACAAGCTAGTTCAGTTGCATTCCCACTGACATGTACAGACAAGTGCTAACAAGACATGTATAGCTTTCTATAACCGCATGAACCCACAGCATTTCCACAGACCTAAGTGCAGTCGAGCAGAGATTGACTGCTGGGAATAGAGACAGGTGGAACTCGCGCACACATACACACACGCGCGCAAACACACAGAACCATTCCAGCCATCACTGGGGTCTCATTTTCCTTATTTACTTGCGCCTACATCTGCCTCCACCAGCCGATTCACTCCGTATATAATCATGGCATCCTGATGAAATGTCAAGAGCAGTTTCTTTTCATCTAGAGAGAATGTTTTATTGTTTTGTGCTTATTCGTCTGTCATCATGACTTCTCTGTCAATTTAACTCCCCGTTAGTGGCTGATTGCTGTGCATCCTTTGCTGATCGCTCAGAGGGTGTTGTGGTGTGCATTTTAATGGAGAGATTTTAAAAGATGTTTTTGATGTAGCATCCCCAACAACTAAAGATTTTTAAAAGATTTTAAAACAAAATAATTTCAAGGTTAATTTTAAAGTATAGTTTTTTTCTTTAATTGTCAAATGTATTTTGTGTATCTTTATGTATGTTTTTTTTTTTTGGGGGGGGGGTAACTTTTTATATTTCTTTTAGGCTACTTTTATTTTGTATTAAACGGTGTTAGAATTAAAATTGTATAGACATTGTAAACTTTAAGACCTATGATGTTAATTCAATCTGTAATCTCTAATTTTAGAATATTTTAGTTATTATTAAAGAATCCACTTTTGCGAGTTTATGGGATAAATGGTAGGCATGCCCGGCTCATGGTCTAAAAGGGTTGTCCTTATTCTCTTAATAAATAATTGGTGTGTTTTGGGTGTAACGTGCCATAAAACAAACAAACTCTCATCTCCCATTCCCTTTAAAAGCCAGCTGAGCTTGCACCATGGCGGGTTTGCTATTTACATGGTGGAATTGAATTTTTCATTTTTAAAAAGTTTTGTGCTGCTGCGCATCCCTGTGTGTGTAATAAGCAAATTGTATATATTACTAATAAATAAGAAATAAAAAAAATATTGTGCCTGACTTTAGACCAGGTTTTTTTTTGGTCAATAGCACCAGCAATGCCTCTGAACACACCTTGTTTTCAGACCATGGGAGCACAAAATGGCACAAATGCCTTGTTTTTGTGTGTGATTTATTTCATGCATCAAACCTTTGACAGGCACCACAACAAACGTAATACATCATATTCAAGCAACACTTCCTCGTTTAAACAATTTGCTTATCGATTCATAGATGGATTGGTGCGTTTTCAGCTGTTTGTAGTTGGCCTTTGTGATAAGTTGACCGTATGTGCATCATGAGCAGGTCAAGTGAAACAAGCCAATGACCTATGAAGCATTAAACTGTAATGACTGTGTAAGCATTAGTGCCGCATCACATCCCACAGGGCTATGCACATACCGTCGTAATACCTAGTTCAATCACTAAGTGAAATGGTCCATCAGTGAACAGCGTCATAAGCAGTAAAGTCCCATTGGCAATCCAAAACACATTACAGGAATCAAAAGCGCATTGTTCAACTGTAGATGATTGGAATGTGGTGAATGCAGCTCAGATATGCTAGCTAGACGAATGCATTATTAGCGTAAACTTGTCAAAAAAGTGCATCAGAGGAGGTGTACATCTGATTACTTCTGCTGTAAATGCCATAACTCTCTTGTTAGACCGCGGAGGATTGTTCTGCATCAATTGCTTATGTTGGATCTTAGCTTCTGAAGAAGTCATTTAAATATTGATTCATGATACATAAGAGTTTGAAAGCATATCAGCAAATAAAAGTCTGTTCAACTCTAAGAACCCAAAAAAGGTAGAAAATTTAATTACAATGAACATTTATAAGATTAGACCCTTCCTGTCAGGGCAAGCCACACAACTTGTCCAAGCTCTTGTTCTCTTCAGACTGGACTATTGTAATGTTCTCCTAGCGGGCCTTCCTGCATGTACTATCAAGCTTCTGCAACTGATCAGAATGCAGCAGCAAGGGTTGTCTTCAATGATCCAAAAAAAAAAAAAAAAGCTAACGTTACTCCTCTCCTTATCAGGTTACACTGGCTACCAGTAGCCGTTAGCCGCATCAAATTCAAGGTACTGATGCTTGCCTACAAGACGACCACTGGCACTGCACCAACATACCTAAACTTACTAGTTCAATCGTATGTGCTCTCCAGAAGTTTGCATTCTGCAAGTGAACGACGCCTTATGGTGCCATCCCAAAGAGGTTCAAAATCACCCTCACGGACCTTTTCCTGGATAGTGCCCAGCTGGTGGAATGACCTCCCAATCTCAATTTGTACAGCGGAGTCTTTACTCTTTTTCAAAAAACATCTAAAGACTCCTCTTTTTTGCCAGCACTTAACGAACTAATACTAGCACTTACCTTTTCTTTTCTTGTCTATCATATTCTTAAAAAAAAGGCTTTGTGTTCTGTACTAGACTAACTGAGACTTGTCATGGCACTTGTATATTCTTGTTGTTCTCTTGTTGGTCTGATTGTTTCTATTGTTCTCATTTGTAAGTCGCATTGGATAAAAGCGTCTGCTAAATGATTAAATGTAAATGCATATGTAGTGACCTAGATGACCTACATGTAGTTGTAATACCACCTTACTCTGCTGGGCTGCAATAGTTGCTTAGAGTCTGCTCTGACTATGGTGAGCATTATGATTTAAAGTTTAACACCAAAAAGAGTGTTGTTATATTGGTAAGGACAAAGTAGGAATGTACCCACTGCGCAATGTAATGTCGGAGTGACGTTTCTTTTCATGTAATTTTTGGACGTCCAAATTCGGTCCATTGAAGAGGTTGTTTTGTAACTTCAGGTGATGTCTTTTTCGACGTCTTCCGCACGTCTAATGTTGACGTCCATGGCACCTCCGTGTAAGGGCTATCTATAGTCCAAATGTGGTCGTTTGTGGACTTCTTTTCAACATCAAATTTAGACTTATTTTGGACGTCATTTTTATAACTTCTACAACTGTGGTTTCATGTTTCCAGAGGTTGGATGGCATTTTTCTGTGCCAGTTAATTTTCCTGTAGCTTTGTTTGGCTCAACTTCCAGTTTCAACAGGAAATGCATTACACTTTCGTACGCATCTCCAGTTATCACCTGCCACTGAGACAATCAAATGGAGTTTTTGCAAAGTGATCTGTAACAGTATGCCACCCTCTGAAATGGGACTAGATAATCTTCCATGATATCCAAAGCATGGGACCAAAGCGAATGCAGGCTGAAAAGCTGTGCCGTTATTTTGCAATGGTTGAACACGTGTTGCCTCGGTCAATCAGAGTGCCGTTTACTGGTTGGGTTATGAAGATGTGCTGCCTCGACCAATTAGAGTGATGTTGACACGTTTTTTTCTCTTTGGTTGAAAAGAGCTGCTGTTATGATGTTTTTATTAACAAGATTCGGGAGTAGCGCATCAGATACTTAGCCTAATCGACACAGGTGGACCATAATCAAGTAATCAATCCCATAGTATAAATATCGCTGATTTACCTCTATCCATTGACTGTTTATCAGCATCCCTCCTCCACCCCATCTCCTCACTTTGAGTTAACTTTAAAATTAGACTGGGAAGGGGGGGTACTCTAGGTTCGGGCCATTCCTGAGCTCGGAGCCCTTCCCCGGACAGCACGCCAAATACGCATACCATACCTCAGCTGTAAGCGTGAACTAGTGAAGGTTCTTTTAAAATTAGGCCTAATGTATACTACCAATATAAATATGAAATATGATTCATGATTCAATATGAAATAATTTTCTGAACTATAATTTTCCACAAATTGCATTTTCAAATAAATAAACAGA
The DNA here is from genome assembly GCF_023724105.1 of Carassius gibelio. NCBI lineage: Eukaryota > Metazoa > Chordata > Actinopteri > Cypriniformes > Cyprinidae > Carassius > Carassius gibelio. The sequence goes on from NC_068382.1 coordinate 22,347,238, forward strand.
TACATGCAAAAATACATGTATGCATAAATAACTTGATAAGGCTACATTAAATAAACCAGTTAAAGAAAAACAGGGAAAAAATATATATATTTATGTTATGTTTATATAAAAATATGTTATATATATATATACAGTATTGTTCAAAATAATAGCAGTACAATGTGACTAACCAGAATAATCAAGGTTTTTCGTATATTTTTTTTATTGCTACGTGGCAAACAAGTTACCAGTAGGTTCAGTAGATTCTCAGAAAACAAATGAGACCCAGCATTCATGATATGCACGCTCTTAAGGCTGTGCAATTGGGCAATTAGTTGAATTAGTTGAAAGGGGTGTGTTCAAAAAAATAGCAGTGTGGCATTCAATCACTGAGGTCATCAATTTTGTGAAGAAACCGGTGTGAATCAGGTGGCCCCTATTTAAGGATGAAGCCAACACTTGTTGAACATGCATTTGAAAGCTGAGGAAAATGGGTCGTTCAAGACATTGTTCAGAAGAACAGCGTACTTTGATTAAAAAGTTGATTAGAGAGGGGAAAACCTATAAAGAGGTGCAAAAAATGATAGGCTGTTCAGCTAAAATGATCTCCAATGCCTTAAAATGGAGAGCAAAACCAGAGAGACGTGGAAGAAAACGGAAGACAACCATCAAAATGGATAGAAGAATAACCAGAATGGCAAAGGCTCAGCCAATGATCACCTCCAGGATGATCAAAGACAGTCTGGAGTTACCTGTAAGTACTGTGACAGTTAGAAGACGTCTGTGTGAAGCTAATCTATTTTCAAGAATCCCCCGCAAAGTCCCTCTGTTAAAAAAAAGGCATGTGCAGAAGAGGTTACAATTTGCCAAAGAACACATCAACTGGCCTAAAGAGAAATGGAGGAACATTTTGTGGACTGATGAGAGTAAAATTGTTCTTTTTGGGTCCAAGGGCCACAGGCAGTTTGTGAGACGACCCCCAAACTCTGAATTCAAGCCACAGTACACAGTGAAGACAGTGAAGCATGGAGGTGCAAGCATCATGATATGGGCATGTTTCTCCTACTATGGTGTTGGGCCTATTTATCGCATACCAGGGATCATGGATCAGTTTGCATATGTTAAAATACTTGAAGAGGTCATGTTGCCCTATGATGAAGAGGACATGCCCTTGAAATGGTTGTTTCAACAAGACAATGACCCAAAACACAGTAGTAAACGGGCAAAGTCTTGGTTCCAAACCAACAAAATTAATGTTATGGAGTGGCCAGCCCAATCTCCAGACCTTAATCCAATTGAGAACTTGTGGGGTGATATCAAAAATGCTGTTTCTGAAGCAAAACCAAGAAATGTGAATGAATTGTGGAATGTTGTTAAAGAATCATGGAGTGGAATAACAGCTGAGAGGTGCCACAAGTTGGTTGACTCCATGCCACACAGATGTCAAGCAGTTTTAAAAAACTGTGGTAATACAACTAAATATTAGTTTAGTGATTCACAGGATTGCTAAATCCCAGAAAAAAAAAAATGTTTGTACAAAATAGTTTTGAGTTTGTACAGTCAAAGGTAGACACTGCTATTTTTTTGAACACACCCCTTTCAACTAATTGCCCAATTGCACAGCCTTAAGAGCGTGCATATCATGAATGCTGGGTCTTGTTTGTTTTCTGACAATCTACTGAACCTACTGGTAACTTGTTTGCCACGTAGCAATAAAAAATATACTAAAAACCTTGATTATACTGGTTAGTCACATTGTACTGCTATTATTTTGAACAATACTGTATATATATATATATATATATATATATATATATATATATATATATATATAAACCTTGCCTGAATAAATAAATGGGCATTCACATATTAAACGTGCTTGTTTATAAATAATCTGTATGTGAAGAGTTCAGATGCAAAAGGCTCTAAGTGACATCTGAAATTATTCTAGAATGATCATTTTTATAAAGCCTGTATAGTTAAGTATTTTCACTTAAATGACAACTAATGGGTAATTTGCATTGCCATTTAAGTGAAATTACTGAACTGAAATATACCAGCTTGATAAAAATGATCATTCTAGAAGAAAATTTCAGATGGCACTTAGAGGCTTTTGCATCTGAACTATTCATGTATTAATCATGTTGATAGGCCCTATAAGACATATCATACATATTAATCATGTAAATTTCCTGCACCTGTTACAGACATCCAAATGACGTCCAAAGAAATTACCCAGTTCAAAGGTCAAATGTTGAACGTCAAGATGACGTACAAGTTTGGTCATGGTTGGACGTCCAAAAAGAGGACCTACTGTAGTTTGGATGTCAAATAAGTATATGTTCAGAAATGGTCATGGACCGAAGGCCCTAATATAGACATGATCTGCACATCTATCCAACATCCAATTTTAAGTTGGTAAGGCCATGCTTCCCTCTTTTTATTTGGCTGGACAGGGGTTATCTGTGGTGTATAAGGTCAAATATCTTGGTCACATCATTAGAAGTGACCTTTGTGACGATGATCAGAGACTGTATTGTAAATTGTACTGTATGCACAAGCTAACATGCTTGTTTATAAATTTAGCATGTGTAACTGATGATGTCAAAATAGCTTTGTTTTAAAGCTTATTGCACTCCACTATACTTCCCACCTGTGGTGCAGTTACAGCAAAGCTAAATTTAACAAGTTGCAGGTTGCATACAATGATGCATTGCGACTCTTATTAAAAGTCCCACGGTGGACAAGTGCCAGTCAGCTTTTTCTTCAGAATCAGGTGTCTGTGTTTTATGCTGTTATCAGCAATTTTGTGTATAAATTTATAAATCGACTTGAGGCCTCTAAAAATGAAATTATTGGGATCTTAGAGAAGAGCACTGTTAGGTACACCTGCACTCTGGAGGCACTGGAGAAAGTGCTTATATGGACATTATATGTCAATTATTTTCTTGTTGTTTTATTATTATTATATAAACCTTTTAAAGTCTAAAATAAAGATATCTTCATTCATATGTGCTAAAAATATAAATTATGTAATAAAAGTATTAAGGACATGTATAAGTGGGTGTGTTTATAGAAAAGTATTTATTAATTGTTAAATTATTTATTTTCATTTGTAGACCTCAGGGAATATAGAATAATGAATACATAGTGTGTGTGTGTGTATATTTATGTCATATCGGTATAAGTGTGTCATTTTAGTTTTGAAATACTATACTGTCCATTAATTGGTTATTGGCCATAGCATTAAATAAATTATTATGTGACTTACCATGTCACAAATATTGGGGAATCCCTATTAACCCTTATTTTGTACATTTATGATGCTTTTTACTGTTTTCTGTAGGTGAGTAGGTACTATACTTGTGGGGAAATTTGGTCTTCATAATATACAGTAAAACCACACACACACACACGTTTACTTAGCTATCTAAATGGGGAAATTCCATAGGCGTAATAGTTTTTATAAGGTACAAACTGTATATTCTATCGCCCTACACCAACTCTACACCTAAAACTACCCCTCAAACTTTCCAAATTAAAAAAAATAAAAAATAAAAATAAAAATAAATAAATAAAAATAAACTTTTTTACTTTGTTTTTATAAAATGTATCCCCAAAATAAGGTTAAGTAGGTACACACACACATACTGGATGCTGATAAATGTGCATTCAAGATGCCTGGCTTAAAAACAAACAAACAAAAAAAGGTTTGCTGTTGAATTTCCTCTGCTCTAGTTGGGCGATCAGGATGTTTTGAAGGCAAATTGGGATTTTTGCAAGATTATGTCAGCCAGAATACAAGAAGGTAATTTACTGCAGGCCAAAACAGACTTTCATTAAATTAGACTGCAGTTTTTATTATGTGACGATAAGAGGAAGTGCAAAAGGCCAACTATTGTTTCTCACCTCTTATTCTATTCTGAACTTCTTCAGAGGAGATGAGAGAGATGAAGGGAGGTCATTTTTCATTTTATCACAAACTCATTTCTGGACCATTTAGCTCCTCTTAAAGAGATAGTTCACACAAAAAGGAACATTCTGTAGTTATTTATTCAGGTTGTTTCAAACCTGCATGATTTTCTGTTCTGTTGAATACAAAAGAAGAGATTTGTTGTTGGTATGTTGCTGGTAACCAAACAGTTGATGGTAGTTATTGACATTTTTCAAAATATCATTTTTTTCAGTCCATGTATATTTACCTTTTAGTAGGTATCTTGTCATTTTTATAATTCTTTTGAAATTGACAGCTGCAGCTGCTATGACCAATATGAAAAAAAAAAAAAAGGCATGTCTGTTCTTTAAATTGTCTTTTATTGGGAAATTATTCAAATGGAAATTATGTACATTTTATGTCCACTTTATATTTCATGTTTACGGTGTAAATTAATGGATGTGAAAAAAAAAAAAGGATTTTTCAGTAAGTTCTATTCATTCTATTCACTGTTGGTTTAAGAATGCTACACTATTCAGGAATCCTCCATTCCTTTTTGCCTCAAATGCTGGCAGACACTTGCATCTTTGTAAAAAGCTAATCATAAACCGACTTCCAGAGACCTCCAATGCTACTGATATTAAAGTGCCTCACTTTATTTCCAGTGTTATGCATATTCATATTAGCAACAGACTTCATGCATCTGCAAGTGAAATGTCATTTGGATTTTCAGCAGGAAGAAACCTGTGGTCATAAACGTTTATCTCACCGGTCTCTTTTCATATTGTTGGATCTAAATCAGCAGTTTATTAAGCAGCTGTTTATTGCTTTAAGAAAGAAAAAAAGTCATTTCCACAGCATTATTGAAGTAGTTTTGCTTTTGTATAAACCTATAAAAGTTTTTACACTTTTTAATTCATGAATCACATTTGTACCAGCTGAACAACATACAGACAACAGATTCAGATCCTCAGTAAAAACATTACTGTGAAAGCACCCTTAGGTGCAATTCACAGCGGATGCCTTTTTGCATCCAAAACTGCTAGATTTTTGGCATCTGTTGTGTGATTCACCAGACCTCCAGTGTTATCAAGACTCATGTTGAATGGTTTTAATGATTTTACAAGCCAAAAAGATGTTATGTTGACTCAAATGTAACAACAGTCTTTTTAATTTCAAAATGCACTGCGCAGGTGAGGATCTGTCACACCTGTGTGTGATTTGTTTAGCATGCAGATTATATTATTGTTTGCAAACAGAGAAAGACGGAATCAACTCAAGGATTGATTACAGGGTAGGCCTATATTATTACAGGTATAATTATGAAAGTGCTCAAGACACCCATGAGGTGCTCTGTTCCTAGAAAACATGCTGTTACAGCAGACTTTATTCACGATTGTGATCTTTTTGTGCCATTTTGAATATATATGCGAAGCTTAAAATAATAATAATAATAATAATAATATATATATATATATGTATGTATGTGTGTGTGTGTATATATATATATATATGTGTGTATATGTGTGTATGTATGTATGTATGTATGTATGTATTTATATGTATGTATATGTATGTGTGTACAGTTATTAATCAGAATCAGAAAGAGCTTTATTTCCAAGAAATTTGTGTCTAAATATTTCAGACAGTAGTTTGTTTTACCACATTCACATTTGCTCACCTAAATGGCATTAAGAGCTGTTTATAGTTCTCTACAGTTACCATATTCCACAAAATAACAAGTAGTAATACTGGAAAAAATATCACCTGCACCTACGAGACAGCACAGTGTGAAGTGAGAAAGTGTGAAGTTTGCTGAACTTTACATTTATCCTTTACCAGGTGTAATCGTTCACTGGTAGTTGGTCAGAGCAAACAAGAAAAACGCATAACCACCGGTGTCTAGACATGCACTCAAGCACTCACATTCCTTGCAGTTTACAGCATTTATTTGTTGACTTGTGTACATATAGATATATATATATATATATAATGTGTTTCAAAAAGTCAAATATTAAACACTTTAAAGTGCATTTCTTCCATGCTGTATAGGTGAAAACTAGTTTGACTGATTTTTAAAATGTGTCTTCCAGTATTAAAACCAAAACCTATGGTCTTGGAGTGGCTTGTGAAATTTAAAGTCTAGCCGTACCTGAGGCTTTCTTGAGGCTCAAAGCACAGGTCAGGCTGTTATGAAAGCTGTCAGACCAATGTTTTTTTGGGAAAACATTTATTCATTAACGAGAGATTTTAGACATTGTTGATGCGCTTCACAGCTTTTCAGTGTCACTTTATTCTCCCCACTTATAAAATATAATAAATAAATATACTAGTTTAACCTAAAAGTATCATATGTGAATTAATGGGAATTAAGTATTTTATTTCTCTAATCCTAATATTTTCAGGAAATAAAAAACATTTGCTTGGGAATTTTAATTGCAGATTTTGATGACTTTACCTATGTCTTCATTATAATTTTACAGCCCTAGTCTTTTGTAAAAATCCCTTTAAATTACAAAAGTCATTCCTTTAGATAGTTGGATAGTTCACCCAAAAATGAAAATGCATTTACTCATCTTTATTTCTTTCCCAAACTGTATTTTATTTCTTCTGTTGCGCACGAAAAGATATTTAGAAAAAGGTAAAAAAAAATTTAAAAAAAATGCCATTGACTTCTTTATTTTTTTATGAAATAATAATAATTATAATAATTTGTTAAATTGTCCCTTTAAAGACCTCATCCTTCAGGAAGTGACATCATCAAGTATTGTAAAAAGACAGTATTAAAACTAAAAAATAACAACAAAGAAGAAAAGTGGTGAATGTTCATGCTGGTAACTTCTATACAATGAAAGTGAATGGGGAACATATGATATCAAGTTGTTAAAATAATACTGTAACCGTATTCTGTATGACTCATGCACTACGTTATGAACATCCCCGGACCGCAGCATCTCTTGTGTTGCACATTGCATGAGTATGGTATCGTACATGTTGAAAATATGGTAAAAGCTGGGCTGCACATGCTTGCACACTTGCCCTTTGTAACTATGAATAGATCTACCCATCTTTGATCTTCGGAAGGCAAATTGGTGCCCCCCCCAAAAAAAGAAAAACCTGCTGAAACTGGTGCCATTACCCAATAAATCTAGCAGCTCTGATGGTTCTTTGTTTTGCTTAGACTTTGATTCCCAAGACCGAGGAAGGGGAGAAAGAGCAAGAAACGTTTGAAATTAATGTCTGCAATGCGTCACCTGAACAAACTGTACCAGTCCCAAAATAATTCTATCGAATATGAGCCTTATCTCACCCTTGGAAATCTATTTCCAAAGCCCTTATCAAAATCCTCTTTTATTCATTTATCATTTTCTCTGGCCTTGAAGCCAACCGTCTGAAAACTATCCTCCACAAGGCTCCAATTACTCTTCGCCTCCCTCCATCCCCTCGGATCTGATTTGCTAAAGGAAAACAGTTCACCTCCTGAGCATCTCGTACCCTGCTGTTGACTCCTTGAAACTGATGTTAGACTGGTTTTGTTGTTAAACTCTAGATTTTGCAAGAGAAAAAAAGCTTTGGATGGACCTTTATTGTGAAGAACCAAAAATAAAGTTTCTTTACTTGAACTTAAATCTATGTAATTCTTTAGCTTTGTGTAATTTGACACTTTTAGAGACATTTTGTTGGTGAAATTTGGTGATTTTTTTTTTTTTTTTTTTTTTTTTTTAATAGCTTCTTTAAAATGTAAAATGGGTTCTGAATAGCAAATGTGTGTTTGTTTTTTTTTTAAGTTAAATCAGACCTGTCAACAGCTGTCAAGTTATAACCTGCAGTGAAACATTCATTACACTTTTTTTAATTGTGATTTTTAAATGAATTTACTGATTATAGATTTAATTAGAATTATAGAAATTATTTTCGTTACATTTTCTTTTAAAGAAATCGCTGGTAGGGACTACAATGAGCTTCTTCCAGGGTTTGTGACATCACTAGCCACAATGTTTATATAAACCCCGCCCCAGGAACACTCAACTACCCATAATGTTAAGGGGTAATGGCATTTCTGGACAACGTAAACTCGACGGTTAGCAAATCACAAACACATTGAGCCCGCAAACCAGTAAGAGCCCATTGCTTAATTCTGAGGGAGGGGCTTTAGGGAACCAGGAACACAACCGACAGTTTTGACAAGAATGGCAACAGCAGTGTAGAATATAGGTAAAATATGTGAGAATAATGCTCCTTAAAAAAAAAAAAATCATGAATATGTTACACTGCTCCCCATAAACACAGTCAAGCTTTCAACATGTGTGTAGGGGGACTGATTTGATTGTTTTATTTGCAGTGCTTCATGGGAGTGGGTGGAGCTCAGTGCTGGTTTGGACTCTTTGATTGGTGGTATTTTCTTTACAGAAACATGGCTAATGTATGGTCCCCAACAGTTGCAGGTCCACTTCCACAATGAAGGAAAATTTTACATACATTTATATAAGCAGGGAACTGTACTTGAAGTGCACTTAAACTGCACACCAGTATCTTTTTAAGCAAACGCTATTAAGATTTATGTTCAGAAAACAGTGTTCACATCATCCAAACAGACAAAACTCTGACGTCAAATTAATGTGGGTGCCCATTACAGTATGTTTTCAACATTTATTTTCAAAGATCAATGAAAATTAGATTTCTCATATCATGACCCCTGAAAGAAATATGTCTCTTATCTCCTTAGGTTAGGAAAGAAAAGCTTTGAAAAAAATGATTTCCCTCCCAAGTGCCCAACTGGTGCAATTCAAACCTATTGATTTAAAAGGCATAATGTGTCCAGGTAACACAGAGGGTAGTACTAGTAATGTACCACAAACAAATGAAAAGAGCAGCACTCTGATGCATGTAGTAAGATGAATGCACTTCAAAGAAACTTATTAATGTTTGTGTGTGGCTTATGTCAGTCTGTGTTTGTTTTTAGTGATGACAAGCATCTCACGGTGCAGCATCGGAGCAGATGTTACGGATGCACCCATATGTGTTAGGTCGCAAACCTCAGTTTACTGGCAGATTCCACCGGTGGCTGCCATATGGTCACATCTAGAGGTGATTCACAGGCTCAAATCTACCAGGTCCAACAGATTAGAGCGAGACCACTGTACAATTAATATTCCAGGATTCAATTAAATGGAGCACTCAAATCATTAGTGCTCTGACATTCATTCACTTCTAGCATGGTTAAAGGTACTTTTCTGTAACAGCCTCTCTCAGTCTCGTTATATATATGTATATATACATACATAAATGTGCTCCTTATATTTTTATTTGATCGGACTATTGATTTAATTTTATCTACTTTAATGAATGCAAATTTCGGTGGATGAACATATGCTCTAGAGCAGTGGTTTTCAACCTGTGGTCCGCGGCCCCGCAGGTGGGCCGCCAATTATTTTCTGTTCATTTCCAGTCCATTCTAGGGCTGTGCGATTAAAAGAAAACTTCCTAAAATCACGATTTGAGCGTGCGCATATGCCTAACTCCAGGTTCACACACTGTCTGTGATGCGCCTTTTTTCTGAGCCAATGTTGACGGATCAGAGCGTTCTCACTGCGGTAAAAGGCTAGAAATAAAAACGTGCGAAAATAATTCATGTCTAACACATGTGCATAGAGTGAATTTGTTAGTGAACAGGATGCCGTTTAAGTGAGAGGAGACACGTTTTAAGTGTGCACACTCTCTCCTCGCAAAGCAGCGTGTATCTGAGCAAGCACGACTGGTTTTGTGACAGAGCAAAGGAAATCTGCTGCGAACAGAGAGATTCGCACTCGTGCATTATTTTAATGTGCTTTTGCGTTATATTTATGCGCTCTCACTGCTGACCGCATACACATACTGTATACACACTGCAAACACCTGAGGCACCGCTACAATTAATGAGCTCTATGAACAATGCATGGCAAAAAAGAAAAAAAAGTCCTTGTATACAGGATTTTTTTTTTATTTTTTTTTTTGCCACAAGTCTATACATTTTTTTTACTTCTTCACTATAGTGATAATTTTGACTTATGTCTGTTCTAGAGATGTTACAACTTTTTGATAAAGCTCTGATTGGTTTTCTTTTGGAAATATGTTTCAAGTTAATCCTGAATGCATTTATGACTGTAAAAGCACAATTGCAAAATTGATCAAAAAAATTGCGATAGTTTTTTTTTTTTTTTTTTGTCCATATCGCACAGCCCTAGTTTATTCAATACATATAGTTTAAAATCTAGCTTCTGAGTACTAAGTTATTAACCCAACAATAGCGGGGTCAGTTAATTTTTTTGAAGTGGGCCGCGCAAACATATGTGTTTGGTTGTGTGGGCCGCGAGTTGAAAAAGGTTGGGAACCACTGATCTAGAGAATGGTTTCTGATGGATGGATGGAATGAAAGTGAACAGAGACTGGACTGTCAGGCTCCAATATTACAAATAAAGCATAATTTAAAGAAAGTATTAATGGGATAGTTCACCCCAAAATTAAAATTAACCTATTTCTAGGTATATATTACTTTCTTCTTTCAGATGAATACAATCGGATTTATATTAAAAATGCCCTGGCTCTTGCATGCTTTATAATGGCAGTGAATGGGGATTGAGCCCAAAAAAGTGCATCCATCCATCATAAAAGTACTCCACACGGCTCCAGGGGTAATACAGGCCTTCTGAAGTGAAGCAAAGTATTTGTGTAGGAGAAATATCCAGAGTTTAAACTTTATAAACTGTGAGCTTCGATCTGCAAACTGTCGTATGTATGTTCTCAAGGGGATGGTGCTCCAGCAGATGACATAGGACATAGACATATATAATTTAACTCCGATTTATCTGAAAGAAGAAAGTCAAAGACCCATAGGATGGCTTGAGGGTGAGTAAATCATCGGGAAATTTAGATTTTGGGTGAACTATCCCTTTAAGCTGTTACTCATGTCTTGTGAGCTGCTGAAGTCATGCTATAGCTCATTAGCCAATAAAAATATTTGTCTATTCCTTGATATATGAAATAGCAATTTATGATTGGTGAAATATTATTTTAAGCCAACTGTATCTGTATATAATCTGTTTTTTGAAAAAAAAAAAAAAAAAAAAAAAAATTATATATATATAATTTTTTTTTTTTTTTTTTTTTTTTTTTTTTTACGCACATTTTGAATTAAAAGAAAACCTTACGTATTTAAACAAAAAATGCTCATCCCTACTTAAGTGGATTGCTTTTTTCTTTTTTTTCTGTGACTGAGTCTGATTTCCTGTCCTCTTTTGAGAACTTCGCTGTTCAGTGTTTCAGGCTGGTTTTAATAGCATCAGTGGTATCTTGTGCTGCCTTTAAGTCCTCCTGGGAAATTCGAGTTTCAGTATCAGACTGCTCGCCTACGGAGCTCCCACTGTCTATTTACTGACCGTCTGATACATGTTCAACACAGAATTATGAGCAGTAACAAAAAATCTGAGGTTGCAATTGGATTGGGTGAATGAATTTATACATATTCAGGAGATTACGTCTACAGTCCACCCAGAGAGAGAAAAAAAAAAGTGATTTACATGGCTCCAGGTAAATTAAGTGAATACTTGAAGAACTGTCAGTGGATTTGACAGACATTATGATTATAAAGTCCGTACAGCAATCTATCTAAATATTGCAATTTTTTTATTAGAATAAGTTACATGGATTTGACATAAGTTATAATTACTTAGTCTTCACAATGTACTTATTTTATTTATTCATAAATGTTATTAATTTATTCATTCGTTTTGTAAAGTACCTGTAATATAATTGAGATTTTTTATTATAATGATTGACATGGGTTTGCAAGTTATGTCTACTCAAAATGTGTGTGTGTATATATATTATGAAATATATTTTGATATATATATATATATCCCTGACTCTACAAAAATATAATAATGTATTAATTATGTTATGTTATGGGTTCTGTCATATGCAATGCTATATGTTGTGCTATGTTAAAAAACAATCAAACTGTAATTGATAATTTTACATGTTTTCCGTGGCTTTTAACCAGAATAATGCAGTGTGCCCTTTTTGCCAGAAATCAAAAGAGCAGGGAACTTCAGCCTCAGTTCACATGTTGTAATTACAGTTATTTTAAGTTAACAAGTGTCCAAGTTATTTTGGACTGAACTAAATTGATGGTTTAGACTAGTTATTTCATACAGCCAGTATCGTTTCAGTGCTGCTGGTACAGAATAAATCAAAAGATATGTGTTAGATTTTTGCACTCAAACTTTTTCTCAGTATTTATTCTGCAAGTGTACAAACTAAAATGTTTTAGAGATTATGACCAGTACCAACTTATCACCAAGTATATATACACATAGTATAGTACACATTCGCATCATGCCTCCGTTCATGTAGGTGTACATAAATCACACAGCATCTCTGCCAATTACAAAACATGGTAAACATAGTAATGAAGTGTTAATTGCCAGCTGTGTTTGCAGAACGAGTACTGTATTCCCAGACCACTTTCACTCACAACCATCTCTTCATTGATCACAGGTACGTGTTTCGCTCACAGATGGCAGTGAGACCAGCTAATATTGCTGTAGTTATATGCCATCTGCCCGAGAGCACTAGACACCTGGCATTCAAATGGCCACTGTGAATTATGACACAGATAGTGTTGGCACTCTTTTACCGCCCAACGTGCACTTTTGAGAGTCCCGAGTGTTTGCGATTTGTAACACAAGGGCGAATCTGCTCGTAGCAGCAGAATTGAATACTCACAGGTGCGCTGATGACACATACATAGACTCATTCTTGCTTGACAACATAGGCACAGTGCAGGCATTCTGGGTAGATGGAATATCCTGGCGAAGTCTGTTCGCAAGATTGGCACAGAGGCCCTATCTGCTTGCAGGCACACATACAGAGCTGTGTCTATGTTTAAACCCAATGGTGGAGGAGATCCAGGAATGGAGCGCCACCCACGACTGTCTGCTTTGGGGCCATTCAGGGCCACTCAGGGCCCACTGGAGGGATCACTCTGCTAGGGGACGGGGGTCTGCAGCATTTCCCTGGAAGTGCACGAGCTGGAAATCCCAGAGAAGGATCTGGCAGACACGGCGTAGAGGTTGAGATGAGAGGCGATGGGACAGTAAAAACAGATTAATGGATTTGTGTCGGTTGGGTGAAGAATTAGCTATAATCGTGAATAGGATATTTGGCTCTGCATTGTTCCAGACTGAAATATGCTTGAGGCATGTGGGTTTCTTCCATGTGTTGGTGTGTTTCCTATAAAAAGAGAAGGCTGAGGTAGGAAATAGCCCACAGTAGGAAACAGGCTTTAGTTAACATCATATCTGTGGAATGCCGTTACTTGCTTTTAGTGTTAGTAGGAGTAGAGACGTTATCATTCTACAAAGTATTTTATTTAATATAATATACTGTATACTTTGTATACTTTTAATTATAGTTATACTTTTTAACTTACAAAATGAACATTTAATTGCACAAAAATGTACAATATATTTTATTTTATTAACTTAAAATATGCTAAATTGTATTACGTATATTATAAATATATAACCTAAATTCTAATAGACAATATATATTTTTTCATTTCATTTTATTTGTGGTTCTGTGTATGCTAAATAGATGACCTCAATGCTAATAGACAATACCTTTTTAATTATTATTTTATTTTCAATGAGGTCATCTATATTTAAAAGAAATTACCTCAATGCTAATATACAATAACACTGATTGATTGATTGGATTGGATTTATTGTTTGTAGAAACATCTAACTTAACTGTTTTTGTTTAATTGTTTATTTATTTTAATTTAAATGTTTTATATATTTGACACAAATGAATCAACCCAGCTGTGTTAGGCTACAGCAACAAAATAATTTGTAAGCATTAGGTCAGATATAAATATCTTGCGTAACAACAACTGCATTTTTACCTGAAGTGTTTTAGGTACAACTTTAAGACAATAATAACATGTACTCATGTACACAAGTCAGTGTGATAATGTTTAAATACATGCCTTGCCGGTGTTTTTGGCAATTGTTTTCTTTATTGTTAGTTTGGCCATCCACCGTTTCCGGAATGTCAGAAACACAATTTCAGTTGTTTTCTCTTGGTTTAACCCCACTAACCTCATGGCAAGTAACAAAGTACTCATAATTAATGCTCTGCATTTAACCCATTCATGAACACACACCCAGAGCAGCATTTAGCGATTTATGCTGCGGTGCCCAGGGAGCAGTTGGGGGCTTGGTGCCTTGCTCAAGGGCAGGTCGTGGTTTTGCCGGCCTGAGACTCAAACCCACAACCTTAGGGTTAGGAGTCAAACTCTCTAACCACTAGGCCATGACTTCCCACAAGCCTTTCATCAAGCCTGCCCAACACAAACATTGAACCCTAATCCTATTAGAAGCACTTCCTCTGCTCTCCAAACCCCCTAAACAAGTCTAAGTGTTTCAGAGCAGCTTTTCAGGAAGCAAGCTGACAGCTCCCCCAAAGTTCATAATTAAGTGCTCATACTAAGGGCAATTACATTAGACCCTATGCTGTGTATAAGTGTGATTTTTACAGAAAACATTGGCAGCATGAAAGAAATCTCAATATACTGAATACAGAGGATAATAGTGTAAAAATAAAAAATGTGGGTCTTTCATAGAATTGCAAATGTGAAATGAGCAGATAAATATCATGAAAGTCAAGTTATCAATCTGCTTACAGTTACTAAAGACTGCAGTGGAAAAATATGTGTTAAGATTGTGTTGAATTGACAATTTTAGCTACAGATTTATCTTGTACTAAATGCTTTTGTTAAATCAGCATGAAACATGACAGATGAGTAACATAAGATAGTTTTTTTTTTTTTTTTTTTTTTTTTTTTTTTTTTTTTTTTTGCTCCTATCATAAGAATCCTTGGTGTCATGAATTCATCCTGCAGGAGTTATAATAGAAAATGACAAGGCTCAGACACCTTTGTCAAACAGACGTGGTGGAAATCTTGTATAAGTGACGCAATCCCTTTAATGTGATTTCTTCTCCTTAAGATGATAAAGAGGGATTTACTTCAAGAATTAGCAGCCAGCCTTTACATGCAACATGTCACTTCCCAGAATGCACATCTGATTGCTAGAACGGGGATGCTAACCAGCCCACGATTTATCATGGGTACTAAAATCGCTGTTACAGTGGTGACAAAGGAAGCCACATTTGACTAGTTGGCCCTGTATTATCCTGTTACACAGGCTAATGAGGTAAGTGATTAGCATGTCAGCCATCCTCCATTAGCATGCATGGGGATTTACAATGATTTGTTTCGTCAAGCCATCAGTGCCTGTGCTTGCAATTCATCTGAAGCAGACAGCAGAGAGGGGCGAAGGGGAGACTATAATGCAGCTTTTTGTTTTGCAGTGTTAGTTTTGTTTTAAGCAGCTGAAAAAAAAGTTTAAATAGTAATGTTTTTTTTTTTTTTAAGGTTACGTAGATTAGAGTTATGTTTAAGATAAAATATTATTTGTTTTATCTGTATTCTAATTTATTATTATTATTATTATTATTATTATTATGGACTTGTGGAATGTATTAATATTTACAATTTAATTTTATTTTTTGTTGTGATATTATTTTTTGTTTAGTTTGTGATGTCATGTGTTTTTCACTTGTATTAATATTTTTACTTCAACTTATTTCAATTTCACTTAATTTGGATTTCTTATTTATTTCCTCTGTTTATTTAATTTATTTAAGCTTTATTTCACTTACCAAGAAATATTTTAGTTTTAGCTTGAGTTAGGAATACTCTTTTTAGGGTGAGTATTGTTGAATGAAGAGCTAATATGAAGTGCTTCTTGAATTAAAAATTATAAATATATAAAATTATGTATATATATATATACAGTATTGTTCAAAATAATAGCAGTACAATGTGACTAACCAGAATAATCAAGGTTTTTCGTATATTTTTTTATTGCTACGTGGCAAACAAGTTACCAGTAGGTTCAGTAGATTCTCAGAAAACAAATGAGACCCAGCATTCATGATATGCACGCTCTTAAGGCTGTGCAATTGGGCAATTAGTTGAATTAGTTGAAAGGGGTGTGTTCAAAAAAATAGCAGTGTGGCATTCAATCACTGAGGTCATCAATTTTGTGAAGAAACAGGTGTGAATCAGGTGGCCCCTATTTAAGGATGAAGCCAACACTTGTTGAACATGCATTTGAAAGCTGAGGAAAATGGGTCGTTCAAGACATTGTTCAGAAGAACAGCGTACTTTGATTAAAAAGTTGATTAGAGAGGGGAAAACCTATAAAGAGGTGCAAAAAATGATAGGCTGTTCAGCTAAAATGATCTCCAATGCCTTAAAATGGAGAGCAAAACCAGAGAGACGTGGAAGAAAACGGAAGACAACCATCAAAATGGATAGAAGAATAACCAGAATGGCAAAGGCTCAGCCAATGATCACCTCCAGGATGATCAAAGACAGTCTGGAGTTACCTGTAAGTACTGTGACAGTTAGAAGACGTCTGTGTGAAGCTAATCTATTTTCAAGAATCCCCCGCAAAGTCCCTCTGTTAAAAAAAGGCATGTGCAGAAGAGGTTACAATTTGCCAAAGAACACATCAACTGGCCTAAAGAGAAATGGAGGAACATTTTTGTGGACTGATGAGAGTAAAATTGTTCTTTTTGGGTCCAAGGGCCACAGGCAGTTTGTGAGACGACCCCCAAACTCTGAATTCAAGCCACAGTACACAGTGAAGACAGTGAAGCATGGAGGTGCAAGCATCATGATATGGGCATGTTTCTCCTACTATGGTGTTGGGCCTATTTATCGCATACCAGGGATCATGGATCAGTTTGCATATGTTAAAATACTTGAAGAGGTCATGTTGCCCTATGCTGAAGAGGACATGCCCTTGAAATGGTTGTTTCAACAAGACAATGACACAAAACACACTAGTAAACGGGCAAAGTCTTGGTTCCAAACCAACAAAATTAATGTTATGGAGTGGCCAGCCCAATCTCCAGACCTTAATCCAATTGAGAACTTGTGGGGTGATATCAAAAATGCTGTTTCTGAAGCAAAACCAAGAAATGTGAATGAATTGTGGAATGTTGTTAAAGAATCATGGAGTGGAATAACAGCTGAGAGGTGCCACAAGTTGGTTGACTCCATGCCACACAGATGTCAAGCAGTTTTAAAAAACTGTGGTCATACAACTAAATATTAGTTTAGTGATTCACAGGATTGCTAAATCCCAGAAAAAAAAAAAATGTTTGTACAAAATAGTTTTGAGTTTGTACAGTCAAAGGTAGACACTGCTATTTTTTTGAACACACCCCTTTCAACTAATTGCCCAATTGCACAGCCTTAAGAGCGTGCATATCATGAATGCTGGGTCTTGTTTGTTTTCTGACAATCTACTGAACCTACTGGTAACTTGTTTGCCACGTAGCAATAAAAAATATACTAAAAACCTTGATTATTCTGGTTAGTCACATTGTACTGCTATTATTTTGAACAAAACTGTATATATATATATATATATATATATATACACAAAGCAAAGACATGGACAAGACAGTTATTTCAAAGAGCATTTCTATGGTTTGAAAAAATATTTCTGCATAAATATTTGAACAACAAAAGGGTGAGTAAATGATGGAGTCTTCTTTTTTTTATTTTTTTTTTTTTTTACAACTACCCCTTTACCTTAAATTTGCATATTTGTCCCAATGCATGATGCCACTAATTGTGGGTGGGCTCCGTCTCATTCTATGCAATGCACTGTTGCTAAATTTCAAACTAATGTCATATTATGTAGATTACCTTCAGAAGCGTCTTGGATGTGTAGAATTTATGAATCACTCCACATGAAGTAGAGCAGTAGAGGCAGTGACTACAAAGCTGTTCTTGTTTACCAGGTAGCCTCTTTCAAACAATCATGTCTCAGCGGATCAAAGCGGTTTCTACATCTAGTTGCTTTGAAAAACACCCCCCTGCTGTCTTACGAGTTATGGCAATACTAAAGATTTATGAAATATTTCATACTCCTTAAGAGTGAGCAGGTGAGACCGTCAGTGAAAAACCCTGCAGCTCACAGACTCACACTATCACCAGGGCACGCTTAAGTAAGGTTTCATGAGGTGTGAAATAAGATGGGGCTCTGATACAGCAGGGTCGTGTTGTTTATCTGTAAGAAATACATTTAAGCTAATAATTCTTCACTGTTTTGAATTCTTGTGTCCCCTCCTACGAAACGCTCGACATGAGTTTTGTCTTTGCTTTTCAACAACTCCGTAGCCCTGTGGGTAGAACATGCTGCTATGTTGCTAGGGTGTTGTCATACTTACTAAAGAGTCTGGGTGTTTTTAATGCTTTCCTGGGAGATAACTCAGAGTTTACAGGTTTTTTTTCTCTGTCTAGACATTGCTCAGATCCTTCTTGTATTTCAAGTCAATATGAATATTTTTTTTTTCAAAGCTGTTTCTGAACATCCTTTGTCGTGTGATATTTTAGACTGACCCTTCACGCTGTATTTCTGCTGCTCTTGGCCTCTCTCCACTTGACCTGGCTATGTCATTCAACCTGAAAGAAGATTATCTGTGTCTACAACAGGAGCTCACACACTCAACATGGTCAGGCGCTGTTGTAAGCCAGCCGTATTTAGAGCAGACTCACATTTACCCACTTCCATGTTGGACCTCTGGATTACAGAAGCGTTTCTCTGGCTCTTTGTTAATCCCTCATGCAGAAATCACACACACACACACACTCAGAAAAACCCAGGGATACTGTACACCAATGCACACCAGCTATAACAAGCTTACACTGGGGGAACAGGATTTACCAAGGTAGGGTAGATTAGAGCAGCGTGTCCCTTGCTGGATGTTCATTTGAAGGAATGTGATGCCAGAGCATTGTCTAACATGAGGAAATCATTCCGGTGCACTCGAAGCCTGTATGAATGATTCTTATAAATGTATTTAACTTTCCACAATATGGTTCAATTTGTAAGTCTGGGTTCATGTTATTTTTTGCATATGGCTATATGTCTGTATAATTCTATTCAGATTAGTGAACTATCAAATTTATTAAATTATCATTAACATGTATATAAGTGTTGTAAAAAATAATAATTTATATACCGTATGCATTATTTATAAACAGATTTGGATAAATTTAGCATTACATCACATGTTCACCAATGGATCTTCTGCAGTGAATGGGTGCCGGCAAAATGAGAGACAGACAGGTGATAAAAACATCACAATAATCCACACCACTCCAGTCCATCAATTAACCTCTTGTGAAGCAAAAAGTTATGTTCGTAAATTAAAAGACTTCTGGCTAAATTGCATGCATAATATTGTTTTCTTCAGTTAAAAAGTCATCTCATCTGAATCAGTAGAGAAATATGCACAGGTCAAGCACTGTTTACAAATAAAAAAAAGTCTTAAATATGAATTGTGATGTTAAAGGACATCAGGGAATGGACTTTTACACGAGGAAGCATTAGTATTGTATTTTATTTAATACAATGGGCCTAATTTACGAAAAGATTTTGTGACAGAAAATTTGGGCGTATGGTCATTTCAAAGCAAAACTTGGAATTAAGTCTCTAAAAGGAATACAAATAAAAAAGGATCACGCAAAATATATAATAGGTTATAATGTAATTAACAGATCAACAAAAGAAAGAACAACACTGTACAACAAGTATAGGTTACGCTCGCTTTTGTGACACTCGTACATTTTCTATGTATCTTCATTTGATTAAATCCATCTGATCAAACAAGCGCCTCACTCACTCACAAACCACAATAGTTCTGCCACTGCCTGACTTTTCAGCTATTCATTGTCAAACTAAAATTCTGTCAGCGAAACATAAGTTACATTTTAATTTTCTTACATTTTTTTTTATTGTGAGCTATTGCTTTAAGAATAATGGTGAGATTTCAAAAGGCGTTATGATATTGTGTATATTGTGTCACAACACAGATTCAGTGTTCCAAAATGGAAGGATGTTTAATTCTACAATTCTGTTCGGCTCACAAAATATCGAGAGAGGGAGGCAAAAAAGACCAGGATAGAGAGGTGTGAGAGAGCTCTGAATTGGGCCCACAATGCGGATCCACAGGCAGAGAACATTTGTGATCCGCCTCACTTCACCGTGGGAGAGCTTTCTTAGCCCTGGAATACCACCGCACATTGAATATACCAAATACACGTTATGCTAGAGTGTGTGTATTATCAGTGGGATATAAAAACAATACCGTGGAATGCTTATTTTCTCTACATCACTAGCAAATCCGGATTCAGCGGCGTCCCTTTTTTTACTCTCCCTGTAGAAGTCAACGCTGGTTTCAATGCAAACCCGTTTATCTCTGGGACTGAAGTCAAACACGGGAATAATTAGACTTTCGCAAACTGCAGAGGATAGACAGAGTGACCCCATATAAGTGACTTTGCTCATTACAAAAGTTGGTGTCTGAAATGAGACTTGGATTGAGGACTCTCAGCTTTTAGTGACATGTGCAACAACAAGCAATGCTATTAATTATAGTTACGGTTTTTAAACCACTTTACGTTAAGTATCATCTTTCAGTGCACCATTAGCAAATGAATTATGACCTAACAGCTTTCTAAGGCTTCCACGCACCTCATGTCTGATTTTTCTGACTGTCAAATGCGCTCATGACACCTCACCCACAACAGCATTCTTGTGGCAAGTAAAAAAATAAATAAAAATAAAATTACATTTATTAACAACCACATCAAAAGGGAGACTTTTCTAAGTGAAGGAGAGATCTTTTGACACAATTTGAGGTATCATTCATTACGACTAGCTGATGTAAAAGTAAAAGCAATGTGAATAGGGCGTACTGTATATGTGGTACTCGTGTGAATATCCTTAACAGCAAGATTTTCTCACCGCGTATGTGCATGTTTGTGTCCACTCTTCATTCCTTGACTGTTGACTGTGAGTCTAGTCCTTTGAGACGTCTCTGTCTGCACCTCTTCATGTCACAGCGAGAGGGCCACGTCATCTGTCATTAGCTCCACTGTCGCTGTGAAGATACCAAGAGCATGCAGGCTTCCCACAAATGTCACCTGATAGACTAAAACAGCAGGAGCAGTGGAGACGGATGGATTAAAGCAGTGTGAGGTCAGATGAGATCAAAACGCATTTTGACTCAATTACATATCCTATCACAGACTTCTTTGAAAACTAGATATCCAAATATACCAAATATGTTGGTGTCCCTATTAGGCCTCTTCACTAGTTTAACCAGTAGACCTCCCTTCAATATAAACCAGTGCTTTCCAGCATTTTTTTTTGCTGGTGAATAACATGGAAAAGCTCCAACTTGCCTTAACACACCTGCCGGGAAGTGTCTAGTATGTCTAGTAAGATCTTGATTCGCTGGTTCAGGTCTGTCTAAGGGTGTATTTACACTAGACATTTTGAACCATGCCCGAGTGCGTTTGACTAGTGTCCGGAAATGTTGGTACAAGTGTGAGTGCAGGCCAGTGGTGGAGTGGGGAGGGGGGGTAATCACACTCAGGCTCGGTTCAAGTCAACCGTGTCTAGTGTAAGTATACCTTATTTGGGGTCGGAGCTAAACTCTGCTGGACACTGGCCCTCCAGGACCAAGTTTGGGCACCTCTGGGCTAGAATATGCTGCAAAGTAAACTAGACTTTGTTGTTAGCAGCATGCTTACACTTCAAAACTGTAAACACTTAAGGACTACACTATTTATTTGTTTGCTCTGAATTGTATCTTTAGTTGTGTTGACTGTAAATTGGTTTTGGTGAGTCTAACTTTCATTGTATGAGCAATGCAAGGGTTAACCATAATGCTGGCATCCTGTATCAGGAAAGATTTATAATAGGTTGGCTCAGATACAATGATTCAGTGATTATTTTTATGTACATAAATTGTCTTGACATGCATCAGTTACGGGATCATGCTTTCAGTGTGTCGTGATAAGAAATTATTTAGTTGGCAGGAAAAAAAAAAAAAACTGACTTTTGGATATGCTACTCCATCTAAATGACATTTAAAATAATTTTATAATGATTAATCATGGGGCCCTTTAGGACCTCATTTTAATGAGGTCATGGAATTCCATTTTTTATTTTATTTTTTCATTTCCACATCACTGTTTAAACTGAGCTAATGAGGACAAAAAGGAATAGTTCACCTAAAAATGGAAATTTGCTGACATGGACTCACCCTCAGGCCATCCAGTATGTAGATTAGTTTGTTCCTTCATTGGAATAGATTTGGAGAAATTGAGCATTACATCACTTGATCATCAATAAATCCTCTGCATTGACTTGGTGCTACCAGAATGAGAGTTGCCTCATCTGCATCAGGAGAGAAATATGCACAGATTAAGCAACATTTACAAACAAAAACAATTCAAAACAAATATGTGTATGGGTTTTGATGTGAGCGAACACCAGAGGATGGACTTTTTATGGACTTATTGTGGACTTATGAACTTATTGGGACCCACTTTATATTAAGTGGCCTTAACTACTATGTACTTACATTTTAATTAATAATTTAGTACAATGTACTTATTGTGTACATGTTTTTACATTGTACTTATATAAAAACTACATGTAATTACATCTGTATTTAATTTCTGTAATTACATTTATAATTACACTGTTGACCCATACATAGCAGCAAAAGTGTTTTACAATACAACATGAACACAATAAGTACATTGTACTTATTTTTTTATGTAAGTACATAGTAGTTAAGGCCACCTAATATAAAGTGGGACCACTTATTGTGATGTTTTTAATCAGCTCAGATTTTCCCAGATCTGTTCTGATTAAGAAACAAACATTTTTAGCAATACATTTTTTACATCTTTAGCAATTATTATAATTTCTTTGGGGGGTGAACTTTTCCTTTAAGAGATTTTCACTTTCTTATAATTATTATTATCTAAAATATTGCTGTTTGTTTAAAAAAAAAAGTCCTTGGGCTCGTTGTGCATCAACAACCCAAATCCAGATCCACCGCTGGGAATAATCCATGGGTATAATGCTTCTAACATAAACTCCACGTGGATTTGCAATTTATGGGAAGGCCAGATTGAGGTCAGAAATAGCATATTTACCTTTTGAAAGCATGCATTTCTATTCTCTGCAGATAAAGTTGGTGTGCAGTCTTATTGCTTTGTGAAAAGCCTCTGAAGTCAAAACTATATTTTAAACAAAAGTCTTCTTCTAATATGTATTCTACAGATTACAAAAAAAAAAAAAAAAGTCAAAGTAATAAGAAATTGATTTTGTGCACTTCTTTGATGAGCAGAGTTAGACAACACTAGGGCATCAAACCTATCTGTTTTAATTATTCCCGAAAAGAGGAATTTGTCATTGATGTCCATTGAACCAGCACAGAGTAATTGGATGGGGGCTGACAAGGGATTTTACAAGTACTCCCTGAGCTGGTTTTATGCTTGGTTTAAATTTTAAAGAGTAATCCACACAGGGGAAGGGGGCGGATAAATGGAACACCAGCCCAGGAGCCTGCAGAGACTTTAAGCCATTGAATGTCCAGCAACTGATGATTTAGAGATTTCTAGTTTTTGGGGAACAAAGTTAGAGGGTTTTTGCTTCTGTCTCAGTAGTCTGTGCTTTGGCAAACACTTGGAAAATGAGATGATTGATATCTTTCTTATAAAAATGATTCTGTCTGATAACTTTAGGCAATAAAGAGCATACAAAATGTGTGTTTATTCTTTTCCATTATGGTGCAAGTATTTTTTTTAAAGCACTGAAGTTATAAAACTTTCATAAGCTCCAATTTTGGTGGATTTCGTAATGCGACTGTATAGGGAACCTGACAGAGGTCAGTTAGTATTCGAACCTCATTACAGATGTGATTCCTATCGCATCGAGTCAAGTGTTCCAGTATCAATGCATCCTCAACGGAAGAAGCAAGAAGCAACATAGAATTAATGTGTTTCTGAAAAAAGGGATTTTGCAAAGTGCACTTGATCTTCAGGCCAAACCAAAACAATACATAACTAATGCAGGTGTGCCCAGAGCAACTGGTTGGTTTAAAGTATTAAAGGAAGTGCAACAAATGAGCAAAACCATGGATCCACAGGCTGACTGAAGCAGATGAGGCTAAATGTGTCTGTACGCTGTTGTAGCTGGAGGTTGTTTGTTGTTTTTGCACACTGAAAAGAAAAAAAGAAACTGTGGTTAAGCAGAGGAAAAGGTCAAAATATTACGATTTTTTTATTATTATTTTTATTTTTTTATGTGCACTCAATTCAAGCCCATAACTCTAGCCTTACATAAAATGATCTAACTTCAAGTAAACATTACTTATCACTTCTAAGGACTATGGTAGTTTTACAGTGATTGAAGTATTGATTCCAATGTAATTTATGTTCACAGATTTAAGTAGATTTCAGAAAAAAAAAAAAAAAAAGTGAAATCTATCTATCAATATGATGTTATATGGGATCAAGTGCAGTTTGTGACTTTCACTATCAATACCAATACACTATTCGTGATGGTTTTTACTGAGAAATTGCTATTGAATTTCTCAAATGATTACAAAAAAACTTCAGGCAACACATTGAATTGAAGGACATTTTGAAACAGATAGTATTTTTTGTAAAACATGTTCTACAACTTTGAAAGGGGAAAAAAAGATACCATTTGAACTACAGGAATACAGTCATTATTACTATTGTAATCAAAGATATGTCTTTAGTGCAAGTGAATGAGTTTGTGCAGGGTTTTGTGCAGTTGTGTTGTTTGTGGTGCTGGAGTATGGGATACTGGTTTCTAGAGCTGTGGGTATTCCCAGCATGCACCAGGGCATAAATATTTAATTAGGGCATGTAGTTTCGGTGTTTTCAAGCTTTATTTACACTGTTGTTGCTGTGATAAGTAGGTGCTATGTGACAGTGGGATTTCACATTCTACACAAAAATAACATATACTGCCGCTTTGTAATTTTTGTATTTCTTTTTATTTGGGGGGGGGGGGGGGTCTCAAGGGGTCTCAAGGCTGCATTTATTTGAACAGAAATGCAGTAAATGTAGTAAAATCATGAAATATTATTGCAATTAATAATATGTATGTATATATACATATATTATGATTTAAATTAACTTTTTTTTTCTTGTGATGAAAAGCTTAATTTTCAGCATCCTTACTCCAGTCTTTAGTGTCTCATCATCCTTTAGAAATCATTCTAAAATACGGTTTTGCTGCTCAAGAAACATTGCTGCTTAATATTTTTTGTGGAATTTTATTATTTATGTTTTATTTTTTCAGGATTTTTGATGAATAGAAAGTTCAGTAAAAAACACACTTATTTGAAACAGAAATCTTCTGTAAAATTAGAAGTGTATTTTAGCAGTTTAACGGATCCTTGGTTGAGTAGAAGAATCGTTTCTTATAAAAACGTGTTTTAATAACATCAAATTAGAAAGCTGATTAACTTTTTTTTTTTTTTTTTATAGTCTTAAGTTTAATTATTTTTAATTATTGTTAACTGTATACTGTATGATTTGGTCATTAATAAAGTTAAATTATTTAAATATTTAAAAAACTTAGCTTACATTATATTATATGTTGCAAAGTTAATACGAAATGTACTTTTTAAAAACTAAGAAAAAAAAATTCTAAATTAATATGGTGTATGTCCAGTTGGTGACAACTATCTGAGCTGTTACAGGGTTTATATTTTGCTCTTTTCTATATTATTATTTGCACATATTCATCCCTTGCAGACATAATGCCATCCATTTTTAGACAAGAGAGTTTCTTGTGTCTTTCTCTGTCTCACGTCGTATAGATATCTTGTCAGATTCTGGGTAGATGTGTTCGGTTACATCGAGAGCATCCCCAGCGCTTTGATATCTGTGTCAGATTTCATCTGCAGACATAAATACTTCTCTTCTCAGGGTGAATATTGATCATGTGCATCATGTACAAGCACAAGACTCCATTAGTCTCCTCATAATCATCACATGAATGCATACAGGGAGTATTTTTGTTCAGTTCAGAGACTAAGGTCTTGTTCCGTGATGTCAGGAGGGGTACCTTTTTCATGTCAGTTTACGCTCACCTGGTGTTCAGATTAGTATGCTAAATATCATACAGCTAAAAATATTACCTGGAGAATACAAGTTGCATATGAGACACAATGAAAGACATAGTCAATTAAAATTCTAATCTGATATTACTGAAACACCTTAGACAGTTGCTCGTCTCTTCACTCTATTCTGGCATGACTTGCAGTTGTAAGTTGTTTGGATATAGCTTTATTTATATATAAAAAAAATATTATAACTAAGTATAATTTGTTGTTGAAAGAGTGGTTGCATACATGTCACATAAGGTTATTTTATGTTGAGTGAACTGAAATTTTTCAGGCAGTTATGGTGTAATCATTAAATTCTGTTTTTTTTTTTTTTTTCTAGTCAAGATTTAAAAGTTATTTTATGTATTTTTCACCTACACAGCAGAGTAAATGTTGCTGTGCATGTTGTTAAATTGACTGACATCACTGTTGACCATCCACAGGTAGTTATTAAAAATAGCATTGACTGATGCATTGAATTTTATATTAACATTCAAAGGTTTGGGGTCTGTATGATTTTGAAAGTTTTTGAAAAAGGTTTTTATGCTCACCTAGGCTCAATTAATTTGATCATTAAACATAGTACATTTTTGAATTACTTTTAAATATCTGCTTTCTATTTTTTTAATATTGATATTTTAAAATGTATACATGCATTGGTAATTTATTTCTCTGATGACAAAGCAGTGCCACAAGATCCTTCTAAAATCAATTTAATTTGCTGATTGTGTGGGAAAATATATATTCTTTGAATAGAAATTCTAAAAGAAGAATATTTGAAATAGAAGCTATTTGAATTGTAATTTCTTTTGACCGTTTTAATGCATCTTGTGCTAGAGCTTAAGCCATTAACATTCCATTAAATCATTAACTCCTTTGTATTCATTCATATACACACAGTTCATATACGCATGCATAAACTTTCCACAGCACAAGAAAGGGAGTAAGGTTTTAGCTTTTGATTCTGCATGAATGAAACGCTAAATCAGACGTCTCTACCAGTGAACTCCTTGTTTTCTGTCGACTGTACATAATGTCGTTTTCATGTGCAGAAAAACTGAAAATAACTCAAAATAATTGCATCAGTTATTGAAAAAGAAAAAGCTGTCCCTGAAGAGCCAAAATCAAGTGTGCATGAATACGTGTGGGTTTAAATAGTAAAGAATTAAAAAGATGACATGTCCTGCTCAAGTACCATTGATTATGTAAAGGGGGGCTGGTTTGATTATATTCACATAATAACTGAAGGACACTTTCCTGCGATTTGTAATTGTTATTCCTCTGTTGCTTGGGGAGACGATGATGAAGGTCACTGAAATGTCTCGGGAAGGATGTAATGGGCGCCTGCTGGGGGACGTTTGACCCACAGCCTTAAGCTACAGTAGAAATGTGAGCATTATAGCTTAGATTTTGGAGTCTACTTAGGGAAATTTCAAGGTCATTTGAGGAGGCACCTGTGGAGCGATAGCACTGCACTTCGTTTTAGGAAACTGAAAACTCTTAAATAGGTAGCCTCTGATACGGCATCAAGAGCTACACTGTTAAAAATGCCCTGTAAATTGTACAGTAAAATGCAGGCAGCAGGGTTGCTATAGGGTTATTATAATTACTGCAATACTGTAATAGTGTTGCTGTAAATTAGTTCACAGCATTTTCCTATATTTCCTCTTTACAGTAAATAACTGTATTTTAAAATTGCTGTATTTTTTTACCATAAACTATTTTAATGCGTGTAAGCTATATTTAGAAGGATGTGACATGCAGTATATATAATTTTTTCTGATTGTGTTGCATAATGCATTACTTTATTTTACCTATTGTTTCATAAAACAAAAACAAACAAAAAATAATAATTATAGAATTAATAAAAATCTTGAAAAAAACATAAAAAAAATTATTTAATCTATAACTTTCACATTTGCATGAAAGAAATGTCATAAACAGTGTATTTAGTATTATTTTGAATAAAAAAATACATTGGACATCCAATTTGATATTTTTGAATTTTGAAACATGTACAGTATTACCATGCATAACTTTAAAGCCACAAGTTAACCAACATGGTCATAATAAAACTAAAAACTACAATTTATACCACTTCATGAACAGTCCATCATGTCCAAACAACAAATCCCCAAGTGAGTCCAATAAAACTTCTGATTAAAAAAAAAATAAAACACACAGGGATATGCTGTTCCAGAGATAATAAACCACCCCAGAATGCATTGCAGTTTACAGCGATATGCTGTATTAGAAAAAAAAAAAGAAAGAAAAAAAGATTCGCATTACAAAATATTGCTTTACATTTTGCAGAAATTCATCAGAGTGTAGTTCTCATGAAAAGCAGACTTTAATTAACTCACATATGGTAATTATCTTCTTTGAATTTCTTTTTTTATTGTACTTTAACATGTTGATCTGCATAAAAAAGTTAGATTTTTACTGAGCTTTTCTGAGTATCTTTGTCTAAAATGAAGATTTATAATTGCCAGATACATTATAATTGTTATTGTCGATGTCTTGTTGTCATGGTTGAGCAGATAGTCTCCATTTCCCTCTTTCTGATTAAATAAAGTGTAAATGTAACCATATTTCATTAGTTTTTAAGACAAGTAGACGTGAACGCTTTAGCCTACTTTTAGAATGTTACCCTTTAATTATCAGCGATGTATGTTCCATACTTATCTCTGAATGAGCCTGACCTAGCGGTGCGTTATTGTACTGTGTGTGTTGTATCTAGATTTAGACTGTTGTTTGGTGCTTGTGACAGTTGTATTATTTCCAAGTATGAATGTAGGGGGTGCTTTGTTATTGTTATGCGTTTACATGTATTATGATTAAGTACAGTACATATTAGTGTTCATTTTGTCAGCCATTTTTAATTCAGTCTTAGTCTTTTAAATTAGTCTTAGTCCTGAGTCAAATGTACATCATTTAAGCTGAATATCTCACATGGAGATCGCTAAACCCCAGGTTACTTGTTTGTCTGTGTTTTAGATCATCGTTGCCGCTTCTGTGATGTAGAGTGAGTGACATGGTTCCCAGATTGCAAAAATGTACCAGAACACGGGGCAGAAAATGGATTTCTTTTAATAGAGAAGCTCTGATTTGGGTATTTGAACTATCTCTTGATATCTGGCAAACGCAAACATAGCTCCCATTGTAGAGGCATGTAGAGCAGTCCAATAATATGTTTTCTCCTTTTAGTTTTTTTTAGCTCCCTTTAGCTTTTGTTCTTGTGTCTCTCATGTGTCTCTCAGTTCTTGGTCCAATCTCTTCCAGATGCGTGATGATGGACCAGATCTGAGGGAGTAACAACTGTGGTGTTTTCTGGATTCATTTCCCATTTCTATTTAACAAACCAACAATGCATTTCCCTCATAATTTGAATCTTACTTTCAACTGGTATCAAATCAATTTTACGTTTTCTCCTTTATAAATGCCAGTGACTTGCCAAACAAGTTCTACATATAAATGATTTACAGCCAGCCAAGTCCTCATCTGTAGGCTTACTTCATTTTAGGAAATGTATTGGCTGTTAGCAGTAATTTTTCAGCACAAGTGCTTCTATGATTTGTACTCCTATAAAAATATGGTGGAAGTAAAAACTACTGCTCTATTCCGTTGTCAGGAGCGGCACCTGTTTCAGAGTTAGTGTCTGGTTTCCGCCTCTGGCTGCGGGAGCCGTGGTCCGTGTGGATCATGTGATTAGTTTAATTGCCTGAGTGTCTTCCATGGCTGTCCGGGGAGACCATCCTTCCTGCTGGGAGACGTTTGTCACCAGTTCGGCAGCCTCTGTGAATATGCATGAGGGGAATCATGGAGATATTGCTTCTGAGTTGTTGCTTCTGCTGTATGGTAATATTCAGCTTCGGGCTCTGTTCACTCCTGTCATATTTTGGGACAAGACATTCTGAGAATAGATTCAATACATGAACTGACAAGGTTTTTGTTGTTGTTGTTTTGCTTTGTTCTGTTGTGTTAAAGGAGAAAGTTCTCATTTGAGAAGCTACAGTAACAGTTGCTTTGAAGCTGAATATGTAATGAAACATTCTCAGCCTCCTGTTCGCCATATGTGGGCAGGCATGTAGCGAAGCATTCTGATGAAGAATCTGATGACATCCGGTGACATTATTGTTCTGCAGTTTACAGAGTGTACAGTCAATTTTTGAAACGGACAAAGCTATGGAGATAAAGTTCGTGTGATCATGTCCTCATATAGTGAGACAGCAGATGCTGAAACATCACAAGCATTGTGTGTGCTTGAGTTTTTGTAGTAGGCAAAATTGACCTCAATCATGTAGAGACATGCATAACATATTCAAAACAAATCATAGGGCATTAATGATTAACATTTATGCATTTGGCAGTTGCTTTTATACAAGCGTTTAGGGTTTACTTTGCGAATCGGACACATGACCTTAGCATTGCTAGTGCCTGTGGTTATTTAATCGGTGCAGAAGCTCGTAATCTTTGCCTTTTCTTTTGAAGTCAAAAGCAGCAGTGGATTATGGACTTCGACAGAATCCATACAGCTTCCTCCTTTGGTTCTCCAATCTTCTGCTGACACTCGACTGCTCGCTGGTCATTTGTCTTTGTGTCATGGAGTAGCCCACGCATACCCTCCCACCAGAGCCGCAGCTTGAAATGAGATTCACTTGACTGCATAATCTCTCTCCACTGAGCTCAGCGCAGATTAATTGCCCAAACGGGTGACTCTCTGCTGCCTCTGCCAATCCCCGATCACACGGCCAATCGCATTCCCCATTTCCACAGATATGGTACTGGTGCTCATCCTGGTGGTACTGCTTAACCAGGGGGCCTGCGATGTTCAACTAACACTAACGATGATGCAACTCACTTCTAACTACTGATAAGATTCAGTGTAATAATAATATTAATAATAATAATAATAATAATAATAATAATAATAATAATAATAATTGTATAATATTTATAAAATATTATAAAATAACATTTTTTTACATAATTATTAATTATGAACTTTATTATTATTATTATTATTATTATTATTATTAAGTTCATAATTAATAATTATGTTAAAATATTATTTTATATTTTATAATTGTATTATACTTTAAATTATTATTAATGTTTTAGTTTTTTTTAATATATATATATATATATATATATATATATATATATATATATATATATATATATATATATATATATATATATATATATATATATTTTTTTTTTTATATAGTGATACATTTTATACATCAATAGAGTATACATTTGTCTAGTGTGTGTGTATATATATGTATATGTATATGTGTATATATATGTATATGTGTATATATATGTATATGTATATGTATATATGTATGAATTTGCTCTCCATTTAATCTCATTGTTCTCTGGTTGAACCAACCAAAATATTTTTAAGAAATCTTGATCTTTGTTTGTGTTTTTTCTTTCCTATGGGTGATTGGCTGCTGTTAAATCATGTCTTAAGCTTCATTATTTGAAGACACCGAGGTGAAAAGAAGTTGTTTTTCCAGATCAGTATGTCAGTCACAGCACCATAAAGCAGTATGTCAGTGTTGAAGGTCTGTTTTGTATTTAACACAACATAAAAATCATACTATACATTAAAGGCTGTCCTCATCAAGATGTGCCAAGCAGTCAGTTCTGTTGAATTCAAGAAAGCCATGGATAACAGTAACAGTTGCTTACTTTAGATTGGAAGGTTCTGGAGTTTCAGCGGCGTAAGTCTGAACGGTCATGGTTGAAAGGTCGTCATTGATTTTACCACAAACACATTTGAGTCGAAACTCTTCGACAGTCCGGCCCTGTGTGTGGGAAACGTTACCGCTTGCACTCCGGGGACAGGGCATGTAGCCTGTGTGAATGATAAATGGCAGAAATGAGTGAAGTTGAGAAGTCAGTGACAGTTTGGTGTCCCCGCTGTCTTTCGGCAGTCCTCATTCCTCAGCCTTCACCTCTCCTTCTCACCGGTTTAATCGTCCGGCACTTCACACGCTCCACCTCACACTCCCCTCTCTTCCACACCTCCTCCTGCTGTCTGCCTAATTGATGGCTGAACATGCTGGAGAGGCCTTCACTCCTTCTTTTATTAATACATATATATCCTTTCAAAGGCGATGGATGCTGGTGAAGGGCCTCTCATTCCCACTCCCTATCTCCTCGTCTCGTTTTTTTTTTTTTTTCTCCTTCACTACGTCTCGTCTTTTCTTCATTATTCATTAAGTTTCCCTTCAAAGCCCCAGACACAAGGCAGAGAGAAAAGATAAGCTGCTGGACTTTAACCCACCTGCTGGAGCGAGAGGAGAAAATGAGCGAGGGATGACAAACCGATATAATAAAATGAAATAGTTTGACATATATCCAATTTATTTTCTGTTTATATTCTGTTTACTTTTCAGACAGAACCGACTGTTTACTTTAATATTGCTGCAATGCATTGCAAACTGTTCTGCGCTGTGTTATCAGTGGATATGGATGAGCAAATGGTTTTGTTTGCTTCCGTATAGTTGGTTTGCTTCAATATTGATGCATGCTGTGCAAGTCGATTGAGTAGTTTTGCGTATTGTTTGGGCTGTTTGCCCTCATGTTAAGCTCACTGATGAGATATATGGGATGTGTGGCTGTCATGGGCTTGCATCGCCTCATTGGTCACATGACTTCAGCTGCACTTGTAATAATGTTTTTAAAAGTCTTATGCTTACCAAGGCTGAATTTATTTGATAAAAATAATACAGTAAAAACAATAACATCAAGTTAAAGACATAGGTGCTTGCCTACAGAACAGCCATGTGCTCTGCATCCTCCTTCCTACGCATGCATCCCCTCCAGAAGCCTGCACTCGGTAAATGAACATCGCCTCGTGGTCCCATCGTAGAGACACAACTTCTCTCTCAAGGAGTTTCTTTCACCACACCCTGTTGGTGGAATGACCTACCTACTGTAACTCCATCTGGACAGCCGGATCCCTCTCAGTCTTCAAGAAACAACTGAAAACTCATCACTTCCGTGAGCATCTGAATGATCTCTACAATGCATTAATTAAATAAAAAATCCTATCCACTCACTTGTTCTGTTTATTGCTGTCTTATGATAAATCTCTTGTTGTGTTCCTCAAACGTCAGAAGTTGCTTAGGATAAAAGCATCTGCCAAATGAATAAATGTAAATGTAATATGGTGAAATACTGTTACAGTTAAAAATAACTTTTCCAATTTAGCATATTTTAAATTTAAATGTATTCCTGTGATGCAACGCTGAATTTCCAGCATCATTTCTCCAGTGTCTTCAGTGTCACGCGTATATAATGGATCCTCTGCAATGAATGAGAGTCCAAACAGCTATTAAAAAAATCACAATAATCCACAATTAACCAATCCAACGCTAGTCCGTCAGTTAACGGCTTGTAAACTGAAAGCTATGCGTTTGTAAGAAACAAATCCTTCATTAAGACATTTTTAACTTTAAACCATTGATTCTACCTAAATAAAAAAGTACTCTATCCATAATATCGATTTCTTCTGTGGAAAAAGTTGTCTCGTCTGAATCGAGAGAGAAATATGCACAGATTAAGTACTGTTTACAAGAAAAAAACATTTTAAACAAATATGTCAGTGGATTTTGATGTGAGAGGACAAAAGGGGATGGACCTATTTTTTCACTGATGGATCGGAAGTGTTATTATGAGTTATGGACCAGTACTTTGAGGAGTCGATTTTCAGCTAATTTTATTTTTGGGTGAACATTTCCTTTAATCTAGCAATCAGCATTTCCACAGAAGGCAATCGGGTCGCCAGGGCCGCTGCTGGCCAAATGGTTGCCCTAAGCAGGATTGTATTGTTGTGCCCCCGTTAGGTGGAAATAAAAACACCTACTATAGGGGTGAAAATAGAACTTTAATCAAACAGAAAAGTAAATTAATACATTTTATTATTTCCAAATTACAATTGTAGCTCTCGACATTTACCTATGGCTATAACTTAATTATGACTCTAATTTCTTTTATAGTCTCAAGCATTCAGAAATCATGCAAAAGGAAATTAAGCAGTTCTACTATGATAAAACCATGGTTTACTTTTCTAAGGGTTGTGATATGCACATTTTTGTTGAAGAAATTATGAACGCTGTGTCATCTATAGCAAAAAAGTGGCCAAAAATGAAAGATTAAGTGAATATTTGAATTAAATGTTTGGTCAGTAGCCTAAACAAGGATTTGATTGTCCTGTGAGTGTACATACATTGTTTATTTTGTATTTGCCTACATTATATATTTTAACAATCTTATCAACCAATCATTATTATTTTTATTTATTTTTTATGTTATATATAT
This sequence comes from Carassius gibelio, assembly GCF_023724105.1. NCBI lineage: Eukaryota > Metazoa > Chordata > Actinopteri > Cypriniformes > Cyprinidae > Carassius > Carassius gibelio. Next base: position 22,381,628 of record NC_068382.1, read on the forward strand.
ATATAATGCATTTTAAGTCATTTTAAAGGCTATTGATGGCTTAGGTCTGTTTTTATAGCAACAACAACAACAAAAATATTACAGTATATTAATACTTCTTTGTAAATTATTATTTGAAGTAACAAAACAATGGTTAATTTGAAGTTAACATGGGTACCTAAAAAAAAGAAAAGAAAAAAGGAATGTGCCTGAAAGTGATAAACGGGCCTTATTTTTACCAAAATGATTTATAATATGTATTAAAAATGTATAAGGTGTGCACTGTAACTGACACCTAAATGAACACATTACAATTGTTTTATGACTGCAAGTCTTTCTCCTCAAAAGCTATTGAGCTTCAAATTTGTGGTTGAGCCCATGTTAAAAAGTTGCATAATTTACATATGACTTACATTTTAATAAATATCAAACTTTCAATTCAATTGTGCATTATAGCTGACACCTTGATGAACGATTACAGTTGTTTTTTTATGACTGTAAGTGATTCTCCTCAAATGCTACTGACGTTAGAAAAGTGTATACCAATATCACATGTAACTTTAGAGACGGTCCCTAAATTTGAGACTTTGATTTTCTCTTTATACCTTTTTTTTTTTTTTTTTTTACTTTAGTTTTCTATTCTCTGCGGCGGATTGCTGATGTCCTTTACCTGGGCATAGATGTCCATCCATCAATTATGAACATTCAGCTGCAAACATGGGGTGCGAGCGGTCGGGAGCGCGGATGGGAGAATGGCGAATGTTTTTTTTTAATTTTATTTTTATGTTGTATTTAGCATTTTTTTGAGCAACTGGGATCGTGCCCCCTCTGGGAGTTGGTGCCCTAGGCAGACTGCGTACTCTGCGTATAGGGAGCGGGGGTACTGCATGTCGCTATTCAGCTCAAGTCAGATCAGTGTTGATTCAATTCTGCTCGATAACAGTGTCAATGCTGCATGGTTCATCAATTATGAAACACATTTGGTTCATAATCGATTTAGTGTTTGAAAAATACATATGTGTAGAAAGCCAATAAAACATGTTTCAAGAAAGCAGCAGTGTGCAACATAGAAAATGAAATACTAGTGGTGATAATATTGATATGATCAAAGAGAGACATAAAATTAACTCAATACGTAGTCGTAGCCTAATAAAAATAATAGTTGTGTGCAGCCTGTGAGAAATCTAGTAAGAGAGAGTGAAGCAGCGAGTGCTGGCGCACGCATGACGGACGCTCTGTGAGCTCTGAGACGGCCAATCAGAGCGCTCGGCTCGCCCGAGCTGCTGCAGCAGAGGAGTGAGAGAGGATTCTCCCACACACGCGCGCACGCACGCATCCTAAACGGAGCAGAGCAGCACACGCTCGACAGGGGAGCGCAGACACGCGGAGACAATGGTACGCATGGGACAGAAAGTCTGTTTGGAAACTTTAGCGCACGCACCGGATGCACATTTATGGACTTGTACCATTAGGTAATGTGGGATATTTTCTTTTTTCGTGAATCGTACAGAAGTTTTATTTATTATGATGTATTTATTTATTTTATAGTATGTAGGCAGAGTGAGCGAGTTATCTGAAGGAAGTTGCTGTGCATCAACCGACTAAAGAAAGTGCGTAATGCCACTTTACTTTCCAGCATGCACGAGACAATAAGTCAACATCAGGATGAAAGGGATCTGTATTCATTGTGCGTTATCTGTTGAGTATCTCCTGCTGCGCGTGGCGACGTAAACCGACGCTGTTCAGCCGTGTATGCGATGCTGTGCGCTTCATCAGATTGCCAGACGCAGTTGAGAGGTGCGTGTCTGCGGCTTATACGATTTATCTTCTTACAGTCGCACTTAAAATCCAGCGCTCGGCTGGAGCTCCGAGCCAGGGTCGCGCCGTCATCTAGACCAAATGAGAGGAGATCAGGGACGGCAGATGAATGCTAATTAATGTTTGGGTAGATTCCACTGCTGGAGGAGTTATTAATGCACGTCTGCATGTGTTGTGTGGTGCCAGATGTTTACATCTGCTTAATGTCACTTTTTTATTTAATTTATATATATATATATATATATATATATATATATATATATATATATATATATATATATTATGTGTGTGTGTGTGTGTGTGTGTGTGCATATAATATTTCTCTCTCAGATGCCGCTTGTTTTTTTATTGGCACATTTCCCTTGCACACACACACAAATGTGCACTAAAAGTCGTTTGCAGTTGGGGAGACAGCGTTGCTCTATCATAGCTCCTGAAAGGACGTTTGTGGTTTGATACCGAGCTTGTGCTGTCAGAGGGTTAAATGGAAAATTTCATAAGATAGAAAGAGACCGATGGTGAAGGAGATACAGAAAGCTTTCGGAGTCTGCCGTGTGTGGAGAGCATTCTTTTCTCGGCTCCTTCTTTTGAAATGATTCAGTCTGGGCCACTTTGCAGAGGAGTTGGATGTAAGATTTGAGTGATTTGATGCTCTCCAGAGAGCAGCGGCGTTTGGCTGTATAAATCACTTTCAGACCATTGACATACAGGCCTAGATATGTATGGCAATCTAGTGCTTCTTCACATACCCTGACTTGACAAAGCATGACAGAGCTGTTCCTCGTGAACCATTTGGTTGTAGATTTTGTTGAGCATTGTATGAACTGAGTGCCTTTGCTATTTGAGGTTTATTTGGGGCCAATTTTTGTTAAAAACGAATGAAAGAGCACAGGGAATTTGAGAGCCTCACACTGAGAGCAGGAATGGGATCAAGGGGCAGATTCAAACCTGCATGTTTAGCAAAAGCACCACAGCACATCATTTCTGGAGTGTATGTATGGGCTAGATAATAAATCATGGAACCATCACATTTTATTTTACTACTTTTTATAATAATAATAATAATAATAATAATAATAATAATAATAATAATAATAATAATAATGATAATAATAATAATAATAATAATAACAATAATAATAACAATAACAACAATAATAATAATAATAATAATAATAATAATAATAATTATTATTATTATTATTATTATTATTATTATTATTATAACATTATATGATGTTCTTAATAATAATATATTAATTTATTTTATTTTTGAGCTGTCTTTGCTAAGTTCAAATCTATGTAATGTCATGAATTCTGATTACTTTGTAAATAAAAATGTAATATAAATATTTAAATATTTCTAAAAATAATAAAACATAATAGCAAATATAACACATAACCATTAATAATAATAATAATAATAATAATAATAATAATAATAATAATTAGTATTTCATTCAATATTTTATATTTTAAATTGTTTTCACTTATGAAACACATCTGATTCATTATCAATTTAATGTATCAAAAATATCTAGGAAAAAGAATGGTTGTCAGTGCATCCTTGAGTAGAAAGCAATAAAACACACTCCCAGAAAGACGGAATCAAACAACACAGAGGACAACCAGTGTGCAATGAAGAAATCATAAAACTAGTGGTGATAATATTAGACATAATAACAATAATAGTAGACATGCAGTGTGTTCAGCCTGGGAGAAATCGAGTCAAAGAGACAGAGCAAGGGAAGTTAAAATAGTAATAACAAATTAAATAATGGCAATAATAATATTTTATTTTTATTTTTGAGCAATCTTAAAAACCTGTATAATATCTTGAATTCTGATGACTATTTAAATTAAATATTTAAATAGTTTCAAAAATCACACAATATAAAGATGTTAAGTAAAATATAATATTAAATCTAAATTACCAATTTTAACACTTGTTTGTTACAAACAGGGTAAAGGTTCAAAGATCGAATCCATCTCCTTCTGGAATCCATGACTACATATACAATTAATACCAATGGCCTTTTGAACACTTCACCGAGAGAAGGGACCATCTTTGTAGGGTCTTCTCATGAGAACACACTGTGTTAATGGAGGCCACATAAATCAATCTTTGAACCTTCACACTGTTAACCTCTGAAAGGTGGTTCACACCAAATAAAGCAGAAAACCAAAGTGTCAATGAGTGAATGAAACCCTTGAGGCGCCATAACCTTCAGATGTGTGATACTACTCCTCTAAATCATCCATTGCACAACTGACTCATCTTAATAAAGCAGGAATGCATGGTTATCTAGTCCAGACAGCTCATTACTTCCTGTAGCTCTTTAATTAAGCAAATACTTTTGATGTTAAAAGCTGCCTGTGTCACAGTTCACAGAAAGTCATTACTACCTTGACTTAGACTAGCATTGGAGGCTGATTTGGCTTTGCCTGCTGGAGGCTAATGTCTATACTTCTCTGTTTGTTGTGTTAGCTTGTCTGCGCAAGACAAATACCATGTGGCTTATTGCTAAGTGTTGAGGCAGTGATTCCAAACAGCACTTCGAGGAGAGAAACATTGTTGGGAGACAAAAAAGCCTGCAATGAAGTGATTATCCTGCTGTGTGAGATTGTTAAGGATGCTTATGGTTGTCATGAAAGTAGTGATTTGTCTCTGTAAGAGAGAAGAATGTGTGATGAAACATGAGCGTGGATCACAGACAGTCTGTGATGGCACATGCAGTCTTCATCCTTGTGTTGTTTACCTGTCTACAGTTCCTTTAGTTTGTTGTCTGTCTCCTTTCTTTTCCTTTCTACTCTATCTTGAATATCATTGTACCTTGATCTATTTTCCCTCCTTTCCTTTTCCTTTCCTCTTGTTTTCTTATCCCTTCCCTTTTCTGTTCCACTTCCTCTTTCATTCCCTTTCTATTTCCTTTTTTTTTTATTTCACTGTCTCCTCTATTACTAACTATTAATAAGCAGCAAATTAGTATTTTATTGAGGGGAAGGTCATAATAATTAATGGTGAATAAGTGTTCCCTATTTTAAATTGTTACCCCAGTTCATTCCTGTTCTTCCTCCTACCCCTTTTAGTTTCTTTCTTGTTCCTATTCCCTTTGCCTTTCAATGTCCATTCGTACTTCTGTATTTCCTTATCCCAGGTTCCTTCCTTTTCCTTGCCCTCTCCTTTGCCTTTTCCTCCCCCTTTCCCATCACTTCCATTTCCCAAACCACCATAATTTCTTGTGGCACATTTAAGGGCTTTAAGGCATTTTCACAACACCATTGGCATTTTATGGAAGTACTATATTCATAAAGCTGATTTGTTTACCACACCAAAGGTTATATCACCTCATTTATCTCTCTATCATTTTTTATCCCTCGCTCTGTCATTTCTGAAATCCTCTAGCATTCCTGCATCTTTATCTGTTCTCCCACCTCAGGATTCCCCATGAGCTTCACTCCTCAGTAGCTCTTCTGACAGAACTAGTTATGAGAGAGACAGAACTCAGTAAAACATAATATAGCTCACTTTAAAACACATAGCCTACTCATAGACTCATGCAAGTTAAACCCCCCCCCACCACCACCACCCCACACCCAAATACACAGAGGGAGGATTCACTAAAAATGAAATGCACGCTGGAAATGTTTCATTTGAATGCCCAGTTCACAAAAAAAATTATATCAGTAATGATGAAATGCAGTGGACGCAGCAGACTACTGTGATCTGCTGTACTTTAATGCAAATCTACAGTACTGCTTCTTCAGTGATCCAGACACCTGAATCCAGTCTTTAAAATGCAGAAAGTGAATGCATTCCAGGTTATAATGCTCTTCTTCAACATTTGATGAAGAACTTGTTGCAGAATTAATAGAAATGTACATAAACATGTTTAAATACCTTATTTCATAATGTTTTCCATTGCCGTTAATAACATAACTTGTGGCAGGTGAATATAACATATATGTATATATATATATATATATATATATATATATTCACATATAAAAAACTATTTTTGCCTAGAAAACGACAGTAGTGACTTAATGTAAATGCAGTGAAGCACATTTAGCATGCATTAGATGCTTATCAGCTCATTTAGCACCTGCTAAACTGCCTTGTGAGTGGTTAGTGAATGTGTTGCCCTCTGAAACACTGTTATCTTTCTGTTACTGTCATCCATTTTTCTTATTGCTGAGTCTTGTCGAAGTGGAATAACCTTTTGATTGACTGAGCAAAGAAAAAAAGCAGCTGTTATAAACATTTCGTTAACAATGCTCAGTAAGATCATCCTTCCGTGCACACAAACACACACACACATACACATGTGCATACTCATCCCATACACTCATGAGATACAAAAGCCACTTCACACATCACGCAGTAAATAAGACTGCAGGGGAAACGTGCATTCATGCTTATTGCTTTGAAATACCCCACTCATCCAAACACGTAGAGCCAACCTGTGACTAGATGAACAGACTGCGGAGGATGACAAAGCAAAGAAAGAGCAACAGATATCCATGGGGGAGCATGCCCAAAATCATCCCTATGCCGGGGAAGATATACTGAAAAGGAAACACATAGAAAAGCACCAGAAATGCAAATGAGCTGTTCTGGGAAATACAGTAGGCGAGAAAAGCAGTTCTGTGTGCGTCACAGTGTAAAGGAGAGATATGGAGGGTAGAATGGATTACAGAGCCTGTTACACTGCAGTGATGCCAATTATTTTAAAGACTTTGGTCATCTTATCGCTTGTCATGAACCTAAGACTCCAAACACCGCCTTTAACATCTTGGCCATTTTGCTACAGAGCAGTGTTTGTCATACAGCAAATGCTCACATACACTACAGATATTGTAGCCAACATGTAGCAAGGGTATAGTGTTTATTTATTTATTTTTTACTTTTTTTTTATTATTAAACGCTGTGTCATATATGTGGAGAGAACAAGTCTTTTATCTTTTATTTTATATAGGCTATATATTAGTTTGGGATCTGTAAGATTTCTCTTATGCTCAAGGCTGCATTTATTTTGTCAAACATACAGTAAAAACGGTTATATTGAAAAATAATTATTACAGTTAAAAAGAACATTATTTTTGCATAATGTTTTAAAATGTAATTTATCCCTGTGAGGCAAAGCTGAATTTTCAGAATTACTCCAGTCTTCAATGTTGCATGATCCTTCAGAAATCAATCTAATATGCTGATTTGATGCTCAAAAAATAATTAAACCAATAAATAATAATTATAAGAATAAGAATAATCTTATAGTTAGAACATTTCTTACAGTTTAAACTGCTTCATATTTTTGTGGAAGCCATGATGCACTTTGTTTTAAAATAAGTTTTTTTTTCAATTTATTTAATCAGTTAGATTAATATGATTTTATTTAAGCAGCTTTAGTAAATACTGCTGTTTTTCACTTTACGGTACTAATTAAGTTGTACTGTATAAGGGTTTTTCAGATTTTATTTCAGATTTTCTTGCATTGTAAGCTTAAAAAAATCAATTTCGTAATCATTGTAGTAGTATTTTCCATTTCAAATATCTAAAACTCCTTGAAACAAGATGAATTTGAGCAGCAACTGCCCATAAGGTCTAACGATTTGTTAAAAAGAATGTGTTTTGTCTTGTGTCAGATTTTTCCATTTGTTTTAAATAATAAATCTGCAGCTTCAGTAAAACAAAATACAGTTCAGTTCATGTAATGCAATATATTAAGCAGTGTTGCTTCAAGTAAAATGATCGTGTTGAAATATAATAGTAAGTAACACACAAGACTACCATGCGGTTAGTAGCTGTAGATTAACTTGTTCATTAAAGTAGTTTCAAAGTATGTTCCCCAATGGTTAGGTTAAGACTGTGCTGTCCATCTTAAACCCGACAGAGTGACCCCTAGGTAGGGTGGACTGAATTAAACTGAAGCACGACCCATAAACACTGCTTGTTGCACTTATCCGTCTGTTTCCAAATCGATCTGTTCTCGTCAGTCAGACGGTTTCGTGCAGCACTCACTGTGGTTTGGCTATGTAAAATAATCCACTTACTGGCTTTTCAAAGGTGTGGTTTAATTGGGTTTTATATTTATGTGACCCTGGACCACAAAACCAGTCTTAGGTCGCTGAGGTATATTTTTAGCAATAGCCAAAAAAACATTGTATAGGCCAAATGTATAGATTTTACATTAAAAAAAAAAAAATCATCCATGAAGGTATTTTGTAAATTTCCTACTGTAAATATATCAAAACTTAAATTTTGATTAGGAATATACATTGCTAAGAATTCATTTGGGTAACTTCTTGATTTATGAAACACATTTATACAGCCTTTGTGACTGAGAAATTATTACTGTAAGAGGTAATTTGACATGTACAGTAGATACAAGTTCCAAAAAAAACAAAAAAAAAAAAAAAAAACATTTAAAATTAATTTCAGTTGTGTCACTGAAACTGAAAATTATTATTTTTTTATATTTTGTATTGTTATTTCTAGTTTTTCAAATATCATTATATTGCTTTGAGGAACAAAGAAAAAAACTAAATCCTCTGCAAATGGTCATAAAACACTTTTCCATTATTTTTGAGAATCCACCAACTCCGTAGACAGCATATGTGTGCGAAGATCGTAAAGATCATCAGATCCGTTTCATAACCCGGAGCAGCATTGAGAGCCATTGATCACACATTATCTCTTGTCAGGATGTAACGTTAGGGGTTATTGGATTGGTTGTCATAATCAATATTATTGTTCCTGTTTGTGGCCATTTGACTCTCCTGTTCGACCTCGCAGTGTCCATCTAAACCTGCGTGAATCATTACGATTTCCAAAGGGCAGAAGCATAACACATTGAACAGCTTTATGGGCTATATATACATTATTATCAGGGACAGTTCTTTACAGAAAGTCATCACCTATGGGCACCTGGGAGCTCTTTGTACTGAAAACGAGAGATTGTTTCCATTTCCAGTAGCACTGGTGCCCCTCTGAGGTTCTCCAGAGACGAAACAGGCACTAATGGGTCACACAGGCAAACATTTTTGTGTGCATTAATGTTGATTTTGAAAAGATCCATTGGCTATAAAAAGGCATGGCATGTTTATTTAAAATGGAGAATCCTATAAATAGAGCTAAATCAAGAGCTTCAGGGCTTGCTTGAATGTATGTTTGTTTCTGTTTGTTCTTAATTTGAATAATCTGTATTTTAAACCGTGGTTAAGAGACATCATGATTTAATTTATATTTTTAAACCTCTGCATGCACCCCCAGAGATTCCTTTCAGCTTTTGCCTTTGTGCACTCCCTTCTCTTTTTTTTTTTTTTGCTTTTAAAAAATAAAAATAAAACATGAGACTAGGCTCAGCTATATATATATATATATATATATATATATATTTTTTTTTTTTTTTTTTAAATTTGAAGAAATGTCATCGGAATAAAAAAAATTACATTTTACAGAATAAAAAAAAATAAATTTTACTCTAAAACGTAACTAAAAATCTTAATTTTCAAGTGGTCTCTAAATTTCTTTTCAATGAATCAATAATATATCATTATATTATTTATATAATGACTACTAAGGTGTGTAATTCCTTTTATTTATTTATTTTTTCATTTATACTACAGTATGTGTAATCATTTAGATTTAAATCAATATATAATTTTCGGGAATGTATTTATTTTCTAGGTAGCCATACAATAATTGGGATAATGTATGGTTATTTGGTCATTAATGCAAAATAAATATAATATAAGACCCCTCTTCCATTACACTGCATACACACACTTGATACACTGCATCTCATCTTTTATTTTGTGTGAATGTATGCATGTAGAGGGACCACTCTGATGATGCTGTTCTGTTTCCTAGAAACCAAAATGCAGCTAAAGACCTCAGAAGCCAGCAGGGAGCTCACTGCCTGTAATAAAACACAGATATGGGGGGGGGGGGGTGCTAAATCAGTCTCACAGATCTGAGAACAAGAAGTAAGCAGAGTCAAATATCATAAGTAATATGAGAGATGTTATGTGAAAGGGTGAATATGTGTTTAAAAGTGAGAGAGGTTAAAATTGGTGCAATAGTAAAAGCTGCAATGTTGCTGTCGTTATATATATATGTATATATATATATGTATATATATATATATGTATATATATATAATATAATATATATATATATATATATATATATATATATATATATATATATATATATATATATATATATATATATTCTGACTTCACTCTGTCTTGCTCTTGTCTGTGTGTTTGGGCATTTTGGGACAGAGTTAGCTCTACCATTTTTAAAGATGAAACATAGTTTTGTTGCAGACAGATGGTGAAGTTTGTCCCTGCTGGATACACATTAGACCATGCAGTGTCATCTTACCTGAACCTGTATATCTAATGCTGAATACAGGTTCTCTTAATTTATTGCAGTGCATTTATTATGTCTCATAGTTGTGAATGGATGAGGCATGTTTAATCTATAGAAAAACATGTGTTTACACACCATCAAGTTCTATCCCCTATACTTTACTGGATTCAATAAAATGCAAAGCTTTTCCTCATCTTTACTTGTCAAAAACCCACTCAGTATTTTCTCAATGTTTCTTGAGCCTCCTGATATGACAATAATGCAGAGAAGCCCTGCATTATGAGAGCTTCTTGATAAATATTTGCATAGAAACCATATTCTGTTCAGTAGAACGGTGTAAGTAGCAGAGGTGCCGCCCTTCCCTCCGTACTGTAGGACTTGTGCTGGGCAGCGCTGCACAGTAAAGAGCTTTTTGTTGCTACATGATATCAGTAAAACCATAACTCAAAGTGTGCTGCAATGCAGCAGGGGAATAAGACGGGGAGAGAGAGAGAGAGAGAGAAACAGAGAGAGATGAAGAGGGTTTTAAAGGTAAATAGAATGTCAGAGTGAAAATGGCTCTCTGCAGAGTGTAGCAGATGGATACTGTCTCAGAGGCAGTGTCCTCCTTCTGTGATGAGAAAGACAGGAGAATCCCTTCTCTCTTTCCCTCCCTCCTTCCTTTCCTCTCGCTCCTTCCCCTCCCTCTCCATCTCTTCATCAAACGTGGGGCATATGGGATGCAGGAGTGATTTAGGCCACCAAAGCCGTGCAGAGATTGTCACTTACACTGGCTTTCATGGCTCCGGGTTGTCCTCTAAGATGGCCGCAGACACGTCAGAAGAACAGAACAAGAGAGCTGTCACTTTGCTCTGGATCTGTGATCCAACAGTGAGAAGAGAAAAACAGTGAATGAAATGGGGACAAGCAATATGCTCAGATGCTCGAAGAAAGACTGTTGGGTGAATTCACCAAACTGCACTTTAGCTCTCAGTTGTTTCGATGAGGGGTCAACTTGATCTCATTTCTGTGGAGAAGTAAAAATAGACCCAGATGAGAAACAAATGGTTGGCATTCGGTAAGAGTATAGAGCCATACAAGTAATTTGGGTAATATAACTCTAAGTTATGTGAAGAATGAGCAATCTTTATACTAAAAATGTCTTTTGATTTTTGCTATCTTGACTAATTTAAACAGTTTTATACTTTACTGACAAAAAAAGTAATATAGTACTACCATGTTTTTCATAATATTTACAGTAGGTGTTTGGCATCATGGTAAAACTGGTTGTTTGAAGTTAATTATGCGATGCATCAATTAAAAAAAAATGTGCATCGGATACAAGTTGACATTTGTATTGTGATGCATAATTCCTAAAATGTTTGCATTGTTAAAAATTATTTATTTATATATAATTATTAGTAGATGCGCTATACTAAAATTTTTTGGAAAGTGACCAATAATGTATAACCTATATATATATATATATATATATATATATATATATATATATATATATATATATATATATATATATATATATATATATATATATATATATATATATATATATATAAAATGTTTCTCAGTAGTGTTCTCTCATCACCACAGCTGCAAAGTGAATATGACGTATCACAACACTACGCAGACTGTGGTGTGTCCTGAGAAACACACAGAATCTAGATTAGCATGGCAGAGGTAGAGCTGCATTTTTGACCAAATAATTACAATGAACCAAAGAAATACAAGCAAAATATTTGTACCATATTTTATTTTATTTAGATTACTCTGGTCTGCCCCCAAACATAAATAAATAAATAAATAGACAAACAGTAGCTTAAAGCAAATGCTCTCTCTCTCTCAAAAAAAAAACAAAAAAGAGGTGCACTAAAGATCTCGTTTGTGATCGTCGAAATCTCTTGACTACTCATCAGCCAGGCATCTCTTTGAGACACTGCAGGGCTCAAGTCCAAAGAAAGAAAGCAAACTGCCCGCTGCTGCATGGCATCATGAATAATCGGAAGCAAGATCTCTTCTCAATTTTAACCTCTCTTTCGGAAATCAAAACTGTCATTTCCTGCAGGTGCTGTGTGATTTATTTCTGACATTTCAACGCAGGCAACCGGAAAACACAATGTCTGAGTGGCCTTCTCACCTTCAGCTGCCAAAAGATAGTGGAAATTGGCTCGCACCACTGAATGAATATTCATGAGCTGTTAGAGAGATTTGTTCACAATGTAATTCTGGTTGTATGAGTATAATTTCAGCCTCTCTCTGAACGTGTGTGTGTGTGTGTGTGTGTGAGTGCTTTCATTGGTAAGTGTCTGATCTTTCTGATTTTTTCTGTATATTTCACACTGTAGGCTGGGAGAGTTTGGCAGTCAGTGTACATACATTATTTGAGCATTCACAAAAACACATAAATGCACAGAAAGCAAACCTGTTATTATTTCTCACCTCCCCAAAAGCATCTTCCAGGTCTGTTGCTTTAAAGCGGTTCATTTGCTGTAAAAATATATTTTCTAAGATCATTCGTGTTGAATCATCTCATAAATATTGGGGTTCTTCACACACTCACACTGCTATTGGCTCTGTGATCACATTAACATTCCCAGGTATTCATATGTACAGCAAACATATTTGTGCATGTGTGGATAAATGAAGATAAAACATGCAATATAAACGTAAGGACAGTTTCTAAAATGAAACCCATAGCTGGACTTGATCTAGAAACGTTTTTGATTTGATGCCAAACTTATAACTGAAATGTTTAGAAGTGAAAATATTGTGTTAAGTGTGCAAAAACTGACCATGATTTATTTAATATTATAAAAAAATATTGAATTTAATATTATTTAAAAGATTATGGTATGATATTGCATGTTTTATAAGAATGAAAACAACAACATCAATAATAATAATAATTATAATAATACTTAAATATTCAATTAATGTCAAAGTATTACTATAACCTTAAGTAATATTACATATATTTTTTAGCACTTTACATTATTATTATTATTATTATTATTATTATTATTATTATTAGTATTATTATTACTGACATTAAATAATTATACTACAACAATATATTTGTTATGAAACTTAGTTTATTTTATTTATTTGGCCTTTTTTTGGGAGGGGGGTTGAATATTAAGGTTAAATGCTGCACATTTCAAGCTGTTCTTGTTAAAAGCACAGTCGTTATGTTTTGTTTATATTTATATATTATATTTATAATATAAACTTCATAAATTATATATTATTAAAAATATTAAATTTTTATATTTGTCATACTTATATTTTTCCTTACATTTTTGCAGACTTTCCTTCTTTATATTTTGTATTTGTTTTATTTATTCAATTTTACTGACAGATAATAATTTGTGATTCGGTGCTATTCTTTGGAGACCCACCACTTAGATCGAATAATGAATGTTATTCAAATAAGTATATAGTGTGATTTTCTTTAAAAAATAATGTTTAATCTATGCCATAGTAATTGGTCTGCTTCACTGTTAGAGCGATTACTCTTCCATCTGCCTGACAATGTGTTCTAACAGCGGTTATCATTAGTCTTTCTCTCTTCTGCCATGGGTAGTTTGACCCTCCATACCCTCCTCTCTCCTTCTGTAGTTTGATATCAGCAGAGGGTCCAGACTGAGAAATCACAGCAGGTCATGAAAATACTCGCTCCAGGCAACACAAGGCCTCATTCTCCTCCTCGCCGTCTCATTTCTCTGTTTTAATGTTATCGACTCTCGGTAGTTTTTTGTCTTACTTGTTCTTATCAGTCTTCCTCCTTGGTAAACTCACATATTTTTATTGTCTTAAGCACAATTCGGACAGGTTTCCTAAATAACACTTGTGCTGTTCTATAATGAAAAGAATGTTCAAAAGAACAGTGTTTATTTGAAATAGGAATCTTTTGTAATATTGTCTTCTTTGAATTTAATGTATCCTTGCTTAATGAAACCATTAATACATAAAAAATACATAATGATTCAATAAGAATCTTACTAAGGTATATCAGTGAAAAACTGTTGATAAACTGTTTCAAACATCATGTTCTACTGGTGATATTCCAGTTTGCTGACATAAATAATACAGATTTGGGAGCAGAACCCAATACTGATGTTGTAATCTTAACCATTATGACATTAAATGCATATCCTGCTGATCTCAGGTCAGACAGTAGAAAGTCCCCACTGCTGTTTGAATGCCTCACTACTGGAGACCAGCTGCCATTGATTAAATACAGCTGTGAGCCGTAACCAATGGACAGAGAGGAAAGGAAAAGAGGGCGGAGGAGTGGGGGATTGAAAGGGTGTTTTAATTATAATCAGCAATACAATCATTACATTAGCGCTCTGATTGAAGAGCAACTCTGGAGGTGCCGACACACACACACACACACACACACACACACTGAAGAGGTTTAAATGTGAAACATACCTTGTCAAATCCGGTCCACAATACCCCAATGCATCACCTCAGAGAACAGCAGCACCGAGGGTAAAACCCATCGGTTCACCCAGGGACAACTGGGCATCTCTGGGACGCTTTTTTATGTACAGTAGGTAATCGGCATACAGTACATCTTCTGCTTGAATGGGGAAAGATGGAAAAATAAGCAAAGCAACCATTTTAAAACTCATTTTACTTATGGATGGATGGATATAACTTTATATTCACTTTTTGCACTCATCAAAAATTGCTTAAAAAAAAAAAAAAAAAAAAAAAACGTTTTAAATACTGCTTTGCTGGAGCTACATTGAACAAATAGTTCATGGAGCACAAAAGGAGATAGATAGCTATTGACTGCTGAGACAAGTATTTTTCAACAAGAACATAAACGTGCAATAAAAACAGTCCAGTGCTACTTGTGTGCTTTCTTCAAAGTCTTCTAAAGCCATACGATAGCTTTGTCTAATGCCAGATCGAAAAAAAAGAAAGAAAAAAAAAAAAAACACATTTTGAGTTTTATGTGAGTCTCCTGTAATAACAGCACACTTTGAGAACCACTGCATTGTCTGTTTGTAGTGGCATGTAATGCTATGCATGTTTGTGGACTTGTTTTGTTGAAGTGTTGCTATACAGCTCATTGATTTATTTTAACCCTTTTGACAGCTCAAAGACACAGGATTAGTTTTTCGCAGAAAACGCTGACGCCCTTGGGTTCTTGAAGGGAGTCAATCCCAACAGATCAGGATGCACTTGTGTTATTTGTTACCACAACACATTTATGTAAAACTCTATGTTTGAATTTGTCTCCCTTCCTGATGGAAGTCTTGATTAACAGCAGGCTCTTTTTATAGGTGATGCCAGTGACTAAATGCGGGCTGCATTATTTCCTGAGTGAAGCGCTTGCTCAAACATGAGGATTATCCAAGAATCCAGAACATATTTTTAAATCCATGTACATTTTTAAGGGGATTTCAACTGTTTACACTTTAAAGGATTTGACGCCCATGACAGTATTAGAATCGGAAGCTTGCACGTGCTGGAGGCTTTCGGTGAGTTCTAGAGTCTCGTGCATGAACAAGTGACGGTGGTTAGTTATTTGTTGGATGTTTCTGTCATCCTGAAATTAGCTGCTTTATAAACTGTTAAAAATGCAAGCATGTTAAATTTTTGCCTAAAAAGTATTTATTGTGTAGCATATTTTTCCTCACAATTTGCTAGGAAATTTCACAGGTAATTACAAAGAAATAGCAAGTAATTCATAAATGTTTTAATAGAAATAGTATACTCTTGTAAAATATACCCCAATAATCTTGTAGTTACAGTTTAATATATATATATATATATATATATATATATATATATATATATATATATATATATATATATATATATATATATATATATATATATATATATATAAGCTTTTAATTGGCTAAACTGCTGGACAATAGCTATATATGTGTGTGTGTGTATATATATATATATTTTATATATATATTTTTTTTTTCTTGTCTGTAATATTTCTCTTATATTTTTAATGAATTTTACGATTTGCTTATATACTACTGCACAGTCACTTTTTTTCCCCATTTTTCTACACAAAATAAGGCAGGATAGTTTATATATTGTAATACATGCAATGTCAATTAGCACTGCATTATTCATATAAGTTATGTATTACCTGCAGATGACTTGAAAAACACACATAAACAATATATTGTCTCAGTCATGTGTGTAATGTCTTCACGTTTCATCAGTCCAAACGTTACAGCTTTTTATTCAGCTTAAACAGCAATTGTTGGATTATTTTGTCCGAATAAGGTATTTCCTGGCACATCATAAGTTATTACTTTTATTAGTCTATCTTGGATTTTCTGTGCATCAAGTATGAATGAAACATACACTGAATGAGAGTGCTGAGCGCTCTGTGATGTTCACATCGCCTCATTCTGGATATGAAATATCACGCTATGCAGAGACTATCCTGTCTCTTTGAATTTAAGTCTAGATTTATTCATATATGGACATATATGCCCTCTGAAAAAAGTGCAGTGATCGAGTTTAAGAATTATTAAAAGTGTAAGGAGGGGACACATCCCTTGTATTGCATTGCTGCTATTATAATTTCATAAGTTTTTTGTTTGCATGAAGTACATTTGCTTTTGCAACCCCTTGAGTTTCTTTGAAAAACAGTATTCCCACTGAAAGCAACATTCTCTGATGCAGCATAAACTGTAATTTGCAGGTGATAATATCATTAGCTATATGTAACCATAGACATATTTAGTCGTATCTGCTTGCTGCGGTAATTGACAGCATGCAGAATCCTTTAGACTTCTCATGTTTAATTGTGTTTTATAACATTTCTGACCTTTTTAAACCTTGATGAGAGTGCTGTTGGTGCATAGAAAGGGATTAGCATTTCTGCATTCATTAAACTAAATATGCCCCTCGCAACTCCACACTATGATCTTTCACATTTCATGAATAAAAATTTGCGTTTTGTTTTTTGCTGTTGTTTTTCTAACCAAAGCATTGGCTAAAGAGTCGTATGCTTTTTGGAGTTTAACAACCTTCTATATCACCAAGAACACTCAAAATATGAGAGATAGAGATAGTAATTAAGCATTAGATATCCCTTTACATTTGCATATTAACTTGTCTAATTTAGGATGAATAACTATATTAGACTGCATTGTGAAAGTGTTCGGTCTCCACCGCAGTCACTGCAGATGACTGAATCCAAAGGTATTACATTATGGCAGGTCTTGTTAAACAGTGAAATATTGATTATAACCAGGAGCTAATTAGTTACTGACTTACTGTGCCAAGCATCTGTTGTTTTGGTTCTCTGTAAGGAAATTTCATAAATTTCTTCTTCTAATGGAATAGTTCAACCAATAATGAAAAATCTGTGGTTGGCCCACACCACAGAAGCCACAGTGATTGCAAAAACTGTCTAAAATAATTGGGTATTGGTTAACATTGTCAAGGCTAATTCATTTCAGAACAAGCACTTTCTCTTGGGAAAAAAACATGCACTGGTGTACAGTAAGTATAGAAACATGTATTAGCAAAATAAACCAGAGCAAATTTGTTGGCTTGAACTTAAAAAAAAGGGACATTAAGCCATGATGCCATACTCATAATTAAATTTCTTTTGAGATGTCTCCTTTCTTGTGGTATTTTGAAACCATATGAAAAATGTCAAATTGTTTGTCCATCTTATCTTTTCACAGGAGGTTCAACATGGCCGCTGCAGTTGTCTTACATGTTTGTTGCATCTGGGCTTGAACGCCTCAGCGTTCTTACTTGAGTGTTCTTAGAGTGCATGATGTCAATGCATTTCTGCTGCCTTTCCAGAAAAACTGAAATATGAACCTCATCCAAGCCTTCTGGACCTCCGGTCCTATGTCTGATTAAATCAAGCCCCTCTAACTACAATCCAAGTGGGGGGAATAAGGAGTAGACGTGGCTGCTGGTTGGTGGCAGTGGAGGACAAGGAGGTGGTGGTGGAGGAGGGGGGTTTGGAAACCATCTATTTCCTTTGGAATATATCATTTGTGGAATACCACTGTGTTCTTGGATTATTGCAGAACTTTTGGAGTTTTGGTGTAGTTTTTGGAATCATTTTGGAATATTGGGAATTTTGCTCCTGTCTGCAGTCATGAAGGTGAACCCGAGCTTTTGTTTGTGTCCTGTACTTTTGTGCCTGTGTTTTCTGGAGAGGGGTTATGAGGCGAGCCATCACGGCCAAGTCAAAATCATTTCGAGGAGCCATAATGCGACTCGCAACCACAACCAGACTAAGGACGGGGAAACAGAGGTCCACCATCGGCCCAAACGCGGATGGATATGGAACCAGTTCTTTGTCTTAGAGGAGCACATTGGTCCAGATGCACAGTATGTAGGAAAGGTAAGCATGACATTTTCAATTCTGGTTTGATAATCTGGTTTGCTTGGTAACGTTTGTAGGTTTTAGAGGATTGTTGGGCATTTGTCAGCTTGGCCGAACAGCTAAACCAGCTTGCCAATGCTGGTAGACCAGGTTGACCAATTTATACCAAACTAATTAGTCTTAGCCAATTTTAGTTGTTCTACCTGGGTTATGTGAATTAATAAATGTATTAATCTATTTACTTACCATCAGTGGTGGAATTAATCCAAGAAAAAAGTTATGTTACACCAATGAATAATTATTTGCTGCCTGCCATTGGAAAAAACAATGGAGCGCACATGGCTTTGGTTTGCTTACCTTGAAGGCAAGGACTTTAAACGGGTTTATCAAAACTCAAATTTGGATTTAAACTATCATAAGGTGGTTTGGTGGTCTTAGCTGAATTAAGTTGGTTTTGGCTTCCCATCCTGACCAGCTGATAAGTATCCAAAACCCCTTTAAAACTATCAAATATATCAGCCTGGCCATTTTGGCTGCTTTTAAGACCAGCAGATACACTGGGCTTGTTGGTGTTATTTTTAAGATGGATACAACAGCAGTCTAATGTTGAAACATGTTAGACCCTCATGAACAACATACATTTGTAAATCAAGCAAGTAACCTTTTGCTCTTTCTCTGACCTTATTCCTTCACTTGTCTATATCCGCCGGCCTTGATCGATAAAGTCTTTGCATGGAGTTAGCTTAGCACAGCAAAACAGCAGCTGAGAACTGCAGCTTGACTTACTGTTTCGTGTTTGAGATTTGACAGCCTTCATCACTTTGGCTAGAGTCATGCCGGTTCTCCTGTGTTTGCCTCACAGGCTTGTCGATCTTGTGAAACATGAATTTTGTGTCCATGCCAAATCACAAATAGGGCCATGAATCTATTAGCATTAGCAAGTCAGTCTGGAGTCAATGTGGAAACTTTTGCACTTACCACGTTTGGGTGTATTTCACTAAATGAATGC
Organism: Carassius gibelio; assembly: GCF_023724105.1. Lineage (NCBI taxonomy): Eukaryota > Metazoa > Chordata > Actinopteri > Cypriniformes > Cyprinidae > Carassius > Carassius gibelio. The sequence continues at coordinate 22,401,158 of NC_068382.1, forward strand.
TATAGGCTACTTTGGTTCTTTTATTTTCACACATGACAAGCTCTTGTGCATGATGGAAGTATTACTTTTGTAGGATGACAACATTTCTTCTTCAAATAACTTCTTTACTTTTAGAGTTACTTCTTTACCTAGGTAATATACTGTAGACTAATTCAATTTATATTTATGTGTCACTTTCACTAACTTTCCCTTCCGAAATGCTGTTTGAAATATTAGACTTTGAAAATATTTGCAAAAATGAAGAAAGTGGCAAATGGATTGCTGACAGGACATGCCATTTTACTGTCCACCCGAGAAGAACCCGATCATTTTCAAATGAATAAATATTATTTAGTTTTATTTTATTTTATTTTATTTATTTTATTATATTTAAAAAATGTTAAATAAAATGTGTGAAATTGTCCTGTAATGTAATCTTAATCATAAATTAAAGAAACAAATGAAAAACATGTATTTTTAAATGGAAAAGTTTATTATTATTATTATTATTATTATTATTATTATTATTATTAATAATAATTGTTATTTAAATTAAGTAGATTTTATCTTATTATAACTCATATTTATTAATATTTATTTATTTAGTTTTACTGTTGATCAAGTTATACAGCTTTTGTAAGCTTTAGAGACTGTATAATATATTTCAAATATGATTTGGTCATGAATTTAAAAAGACACACAGTCACTGTCCTTGAACTCCCCAGTACTCAAAAACTGCATTAGGCATTGTAAATTGATTCAATAAGTGTTGTTTAATGGGTACTGTAAGAGTGTTAGCGGGGGGCACTACTCCATCTCAGTGTCCTTCTTTTATTCTCTTTGTGTATATCTCTCTCTCTCTCTCTCTCTCTTTCTGAAGCGCAGATTGATTCAGCAGGTCATGTCCATGTGTTTTACGTCTCTTCACTGAAGCGTCACAAAATGAGGCCACAGGAAGCTGGTTAAGTTGTCTGTGTGCAGATTGACTTCTCTTATCTTCAGAAATATGGAAATGTGTGGCGGTTGATCATTATTCAGGTTACTCAAGCATAAGGTAATGCAGGGAAAAGAGCAACCGATGTGCAGACAGAGAAAGAGAGAAAAGCGACAGACATTATTTCTCACTTGCGGTCTTCAAATCATATTGGAATGATGATATTTATGAGGTGAGCGGTCAGGAAGGGCACGCTATGTTGGAAATGAGCAGGTTTATCATTCCTGGAGAAAGATATCTGTTAGAATTCATATACATCTTAAAGGCAGCTGCTCGGCTCTCGTAGGAAGTATGCAATCTGAAATGTTTTGTTTTTACATTACTGATCATTTTTATGTGTTGAATATGTTTCCAAAAAGATTCTGCAGAGCTTGACATTATATCATGACTGTTGCAGTGTTCGAAGAAACTTTGTGCGGTCAAGGTCTAGTGTGTCCACTACTTTTATGATTATAGCAGATTTAATACCCTTGATTCCTGGAGAAGAATAGCGATAAAAAATACCAGAAAATACTGCTAATTTAGCTGGTTTATGATGTGACAGACAACATTTCACATAATTCTCTGTGCCTAAATGATTAATACGTAGCATAAAATACAGATCAACCATAAATTAGTACCGAAACATCCTTTTCTCCTCGCCTAAATAAGAATTCACCTCTCAGCATAATTCCAACATCTGAGCTCATAAGTATAAACTTCCCATGAGGACCTGAAGGCAACAATGTAAAATTGCCTCTGTAAGAGAAAATCTATTACAAAAATGCATCCGTGTGACAATCAGATGAATGAGACGACTATGAAGAAAGGTTTACATTTACATCTTCGTGAGGTTTTAACCGTATAAGCAAACCTGAGTTTTGTATCCGAGCTTTTATATCGAGTCAAATCAGACTGATAAAAATGGCAGTACTAGTGAGGCTTGGGTGAAGTTTAAAGCCACAGACGGGTGGATTCTTTCATTTCCTGTGGCCTGACATTGTAACTGGAGTGCTACATGGGTATTAAACAGATGGCAGTAATTCCAAATTGCATTACTTCAAAACCGAGCCTTATCGGGTTGCTAATTGCATGCAATAATAATTACTTTTTGTCTTCCTTTATTAGCATATCCGCACAACTGCTTCAGAAGAGCGCTGATTGGTTCACTGGCTCCGGCAGGTTGGATTAAGATGCCCTGAAGCCCTCTGGCCACCGCTGCGTTCTGTACTCAAACTGTTTACAAAAATTGAACCGAGTTTACAGTGTCAACAGAATATGCTAATCCTCAACGATAAAATGCCATTAAGAGCAAGCTGTTATGAGGGATTTAATTTGACATGCAAAAGGCAAGGTCCCAAGATCGTTAGTGCGGCTAACTCCCTCATATTTAATTACCGCCTCTATCACAGGGGCTGCTAAAATATGGCCATGATGCAAAATGACCCTTAATTAGATCGGCGAAGACTCCAGACAATTAATCCTTCAGCCCCTTCGTTTGTGTGCATGTGTGAGTGGATGTGTTTATTCTGAAGCTCTGCTTAATTAAAACTTGCAGACGCTTGCAGCAGCACAGAAAAAGTTCCCGTGAGGGACAAACTGTGATGATGGACCCTGTCTTCCTTCCAACTGCCCTTTATTTTCTTGCATTCATGTGGTTGAGTGCCTTACTGGTGGCATCCTTATCCTCAAAGATGGACCAAAGGGACCTGAAAAGCTGTTTCGTCAAGAGACTTGCGCTGTCTTTAGGGGTCGAAGTACAATGTGATTAGAGTAATCACCTCATCAGCAGTCCATGAAACAATTTTGTAATGAACGTGGGTAAACAAATCAGAGTTTTGCAGTACCAAAATTTCAGCAGCAGTGCAGTGTTTAACAATTTTCAATGCCATTTTTTTTTCTTTAATGAAATATGAATGGAAGTCCATATCTCACAACTGTGACTATTTTTCATAATAAGGATTTTATGTCTTGCAGTGAGGCTTTTAGCTTTTACTCATTTCATAACCATTTCATCTGAGGCAGGAACTGGCTTTCATAAATATATGCTAAATAAAATATAAAAAAAAGATTAAAACAATATTTAAATTAATTAAAAGTCTATTAATTGTGTGTGTGTGTGTGTGTCTGTGTGTTACTATATTAAAATTTTAATAAACGTGTGCATTATTATTGTTAATAATTGGCTTTACAAACTAATTATTCACATAAATGAATTCATCATAAATTAATAATGAATTAATTTAATCTGGACTTTGAATCTGGATTTTAACTATATTTCTTAGTTTATAAGCAGAAACATGCTTTCAAATGTTATATATAATATAAAACAAATACTGAAAATATATATAATCTATTAAAATACAACCTAAAATATATACATGTATACATTAGCTATGTTAATTTGTGGACTAATATGAATATTAATGAACGGTAATATCAATTAAATGGTAAATATGTATTATTATTATTATTATTATTATTATTATTATTATTATTATAACATTAAATACATGTACAATATTTAAATTAAATTAAAACAGTTGCACTTTTTTTCTCAATTAAGTAACAGCATCAAGGTACCAATTTCAGTCTGTATACTGTGGAAAGTATCCATGCATGTGTAGGAATTCACACAAAAACGTTCCTACAAGGTCCTTGACTGCGGTACAGTAGTAACTCATCCCAGAGCGATCATCCTCGGCACTGGGAGACTGTAATTCCTCATGTTCCGCATCATGAGACATGTGTAACATTTATGATATATAATGTTTGTGCAGGTGACGGAATATTCAAGGCAGTGCAGCGCTATATATTGTCAGACCTTGAAAGAGAAATAGTGCAGTTCTAGCGTCATGCAGGGTCTTTTTGCAGAAGGGTCCTTGAAGAACTTCAGTCTTGGCCTATGTGACGCGCATACATTACCCAAGAGAAAGAAGAGACAGAGACACAGAGAATCCTGTGATCCTCTCTTTAGCCGTACAAGCAAAAGTCCTTCTCGGATTCGATAATCTTGCATTTTTAATCTTGTGATTCTTTGGTAGGAACCAGAAAATTAGGCTGGATTAGTGTCTTGAGAGATCTTCTAATTCTGGAGGGTCTGATGTCATGGAGTAAACCAGTCATGCAGTAGCTTAACTTTACATGCATATGTATATAGACGTAATGTATATGCATGTAGGTGCATGCACATACATGTAACTATAGGCATGCATACATATGTGCATATGCATGTAGATATAGTTCTTTCTCTATATATATATATTTTCGTATAGCTCTGTCTGTATACATACGCAAATAATATTACACACTTCTTATTAATTAGTAATTAACATCAAAATCGGCTAGAAGGATGGCAAATATATGAGTTTTGTTTTGTATTTTAGTTTTTTGCATATGAAGCTCTTTTACTAGGTTTACATAAATGGTTTGAGCATATTTCAACATAATATGTCCAAAAAACCCTCTAGCCTCAGATGTGTTGTTCTGCTCTGTTCTGCTCTGTCAGTGTTACAGGTCTTGACATCCTCTGATACAAAAAGTGTTTGGATGTTTTATTCATATGGTTATATATGGATGGTCCCCTGGCAGAAACAAGCAACCGTTTCCACTTTGAGCAGCACGGGTGGGGAAGCAAATGTGTTCAAGGCTAAACTTTAGAGTTTTTCTTTATGCAATTTCAGCTAAAATGCAAATATGTAGGTATATTTTCAACACCGTTTGCGAGAGTCAGTCTCATTTTACAAGCATTATTGTTTTAAGTTGTAAAGGTGACAATCTTTCCTCTGTAAAGCAGAGATAATCTGGTGTTCCCCTCATAATGGGTACATTTCTCCCATATAAATTCACACAGGAGAAGTCTTTATAACTCAGTTGTTTCTCAAAAATAGCATTAAATAGAGGCCAAATGGAAGGGGGGAAAGTTTCTAAATGTGCTTAGATTTGCCAAGACTTTAAAAGTTTTTTTTTTTTTTTGCGAGACCTTAATCAGAGTTATGCATTCTATAGAGTTAACATTAAAATGTAATGCATTTTCTTTTTAAAATACATGTTCCTGATATTTGTGACCTTTTAGAAAAAATGTTCTGCACCTCTAAAACTGCATTCTCTCCTGGGTGGTGTGGCAAGTCCTTCTTACTGGAATTATAATATATATATATATATATATATATATATATATATATATATATATATATATATATATATATATATATATATATATATATATATATAAAATAATAATAATAATAATAATAATAATTTGTCTGTTTGTTTTTGTTTTTTTGTGTGTGTGCAGTGTTGTCCAAATGGACCTGATTAGAAAAGTGCAGGCTGGAGAAAATGAAGTGATTATTGAACCACTAACAAAGGCACTGTTCATACACACAGCCGCAAACACACACTGATTAAAAGCTCTTCAGAGGAAAAAGGGATACGTTTAATCAGAGACAAGTCCACCTTACTGATTGTGAATATAAAGCTCTGTGGTGATTGATGAGTTTACTTTTCTCTTTGACCTCGTTCTCCTTCGCTCCTCCTCATACTCCCTCCATCTCCCTCTCCTTCATTCTGTCTCCCTCCCGCGTCTCAAAGACATTCAGTCCTGTCATTGAGGGCTTTTTTTCATCCCACACTCCATCCATCCTGATTCACACTTAATGAGACTTGTCTTCACTCATTTCGCTTTTGCAGCATTTTTTATTTATTTTTTTTACTCCAGGTAATGTGATTGCAAACATTATATGGTTAGATACATTAAGTGAATCATACTTGCATGCACTGAGCTTGTAACTTATGATACTTTTATTTGTATGTTTATTTTTAAACATAGACAAAAACTACCAAGGAGCTGGAAAGACCAGTTGCTCTCTTCTGTCAGGGGAAAAAGAAAGTTAATGTGTTGAGTTTCCAAGGTTACAGGGTTGCTGTGAGCATTATTCAGAGGTAACAGTCACTCCTTTTAATGGATGCTGCTGTACAAGTGTGAGACTTTTTATTCGAGGTGTCATTTTTGGAGGACATACTGAGTGCAGATGATAACATTCAGAAATAATAAGGTTTTTGATAAACGAATGATTGAAAAGACAGAAAAAAGTTAATGGATATAAAATCCATTAGTAGAAAAGATATCCGTGTGTTTTTAGGCATTACATGCAATTACAAAAGATCAGTTTACTTCAACCTGTCCTCCAACCAATACGCTTGTATAGGTCTTTTGTCCAAATCCCTGAAATACGACCCATCAGAGCGTATACTACAATTGGGCCCCTATCGGCAAAAGGTCGTTTTCATATTAATGTTTTGTACTCTTTTATTTGCACTCTGATTTGTGTTTCGTGTAGCTCATTTGGTATATTATTGCGTTATACTTTGATATGTAATCATGCTATCATGGGTTCGATCCCAGGAAACGGACGTGCACGAAAATGTATATGCTCAATAAATCATCATTTAGTATGATTTTCTTAGGTTTAGGGGTGGGGTCAGGTGTGGTCATTCGAACAAATAAGCCACCTAGTAAAATATGTAGGAAATACTGTGAGATCGGTGTAAAATGCCCACACATTGCATTTAAATAAACTTGCGTTTTGATTGGTAATGACGTTATACGTCATTTCATGACGACAGATGCAACGTGATACTGTCATTATTTTTTTACGCCCGCTAGAGGGCGCTTAACTTTAAAACGTAAATATAGGTCGTAATAAGATGCTTGCACAAATGACCTATATGGACGTTTTTTGTTGGAGGACAGGCTCGTTTTAAGCTAAATATAACACAATTTAATGAGGTTTATGTTTAAAGCAAGGGGAGAAAATGGTGTTTGCCAATGCTGTAATCAATTTTTTTTTCTTATTTTTATTTTATTTTTTTCACAGCATTTGTTTTCATGAAAAAAAGTCAAAATAAGACAAAAAAAAAAAACTTATTTAGTTTAATGTTATATGTTATATAATGATAACAGCCAGTAAAAACTGAAGGCTATGCAATGATAATTTAGGCAGAGAAATTTGTGCATCAAATATGATACCTTTTACATTACTTTATTTTTGCAGTGTAAGACTCACACTATGCTTGAGACTCTCTCTCTCTTCATAAAGAGCTTGATAAAGTGGAGGAGATGTTTCTTCTTAGTGTCACACCTGCTTTGCCTTTTAATATTTTAGCTTAATTTGTTCGGTGGGCTTGAAATAGTTGATATACAGACGGGATTCTGTTTTATATGTGGCACTTACATTTAATTTATAAAGTTAATACATTGCACTCTGTTATCACTCCAGGAATGATGGCCCACACTGTGTTTTAGCTGGCTGGTCTTGGCTCTATTGACCCACTGCCACTTTTGTTTCCTGCCATTAGTGAGGGCTTGACTGAGCGTCATTGGAGCCGATGTTGAGACAGAGTGTGATATATTAGCCTGTGCCCAGCTAAGCCAATGGCCAAATTAGAAGCCTGACTGCAGGTTAAGTGAAATTTATGTTCTCTTGTGTAGCTGAGACCAAATCTGGAAGCAGCAGAGCTGGAGTGTAAAAAGAATGGGGTTGGGTTCAGCAGTCCTGATTGTGTAGAGTTTGGGATTTCACAGTGAATCCGGTTTAATTTGTCATGAGGTGTGTGTGTGCTCTTGTTTTTGTGACATATCAGGACACAACTCTGTATAGTGGCATGGGTATGACACAGGTATTACAAGGAGAGGGTGACTTATGAAGACATAACCCATGTCCCCAGTTTTTTTTTTTTTTGAAAAAGTAAAAATGCACAAAGTTTCCTGTGAGGGTTAGGGGTAGGGTTGGTGTAGTGCCATAGAATATACAGTTTGTACAGTATAAAAACCATTACGCCTATTGGATGAACCCACTTTTCACAGAAACAAGCATGTGTGTGTGTGTGTGTGCGCGTGTGTTTGTTATTATTACAACAGCAGCAGAAAGCAAATTGTTTGTTTTAAAGATACATAATTATGGCATGTAATTTTGTAATTTGTTTACATACACTAGCATTCAAAACTAGTAAGCGATTAAGTTATTTATATATGTTTGTTTGTTTGTTAGCCTGCTTGGATGCATTAAATTGATCAAAAGTGACAGTAAAGACTTTGTATTGCTAAAAATAAACTGAAAATTGCATTGCTCGAATGAGGGTTTCTAATTAAAGAATAAAAAATGTTTATATTAAAGAAATAATTTTCCTAAATATACAGGTGCATCTCAAAAAATGTGAATATCATGGAAAAGTTCTTTATTTTTTGTAATTGTAAAAAAAAAAAAAAACTTTATTATATTCTAGATTCACTGCACAAAAACTGAACTATTTGAAGAGTTTTTTTTTCTTTTTTTTTTTTTTTTAATCTAATGGTTATGACTTACAGCTTAGGAAAATGTTAAATTCAGCTTCTCAAAAAATAGAATATTTTGTAAAAAAATATTTACAAATGTTTAAGATATCCAAAGCAGGTTTAATTATGCACTCTGGTTCCATAGCAACTCTTAAGTCTCATAAAAATCTCTAACAATTTCATGAGAAAACCTCTCTTTGAATGAACGCGCATATCCTTTAGGTCATTTTGTATATTATTTATGTTCTTGTATAATGTTTTTTGAATTTGACTGTTTTATGCATGTATTATGATAGAAGCACTCGTTTATGTAATCTTACCTTGTTTAGTATCTATGAATTTGTCTTCTGGTGATCTAAACAAGAGTGTATATCAGGGGTGCCCAATCCTGCTCCTGGCAATCGGCTGTCCTGCAAAGTTTAGTTCCAACCCTAATCAAACACACCTGCCTTTAATGTTTAATTGAGCCTAATTATTGACCTTAATTAGTTGATTCAGGTGTGTTTGTTTAGGATTAGAGCCAAACTTTGCAGGACAGTCGATTGCCAGGAGCAGGGTTGGGCACCCCTGGTGTATATTATGTTAATAGCTAGTGTTCTAAGAATCCTTACTAGTTTCTATATCGACTTCTCATCCAATTATATATGCAAATTTTACACAAAGGGTTGTAAGACTCCCCAATTTTTACCAACTCCCGCTTGGAATTTCAGCCTTTCTCATTGGACGAGCCCATCCTGAGAGGCGTGAACCTTCTCAGATCTTAAAGGCCTCACATCAGTGACCCTGCCTTCAGTCTGCAGTTCTTTTAGATCCCAAAGGGATTAAGAAGATGATCTAGAACTCTCTTGGACCTCTAAGTATGTGCCAGGCCTTTGTGCCTTGTCTTTCCATTCACCAAAGATCACATGATCTCAGCTGATGTCTCTCTTAGCTCTTTTTCAATCACCCTCGAGTCAGGACATTTTTGAAATTCATCACTCTTCAAAACCTGGAGAACGTGATCGCGACTCTTACACCACCGAACTTCCAAACCATCAAGACTTTGCATTAAGACGGTCATTCCAGGCCAAAGAAATACAAGTGTCATACATTTAAAGAAACGAAATTGAGGTTTAGTATAAACCTGACAAAGCTCAAACAATAAATTCTAAATTTAATATAGATAAATCCTTAAAGCTCCAAAAGTTATTGATTTCCTCATTTTTCTTTTTTTCTTTGATTGACAGACATCACAGGTTATTACCTTATTTTGGCTGCATTAAGAACTGCCGCTGCTGCACATGACACTGATCTGACATGCATCTTTTTTTTTCTTTTTTTTTTAACCTTTTCTTACCCACTTCAGTTCTTAAAGTCTCTACTAATGAGCTGATGAGTTGAACGGGTGTGTTAGATGAGGGAGACAGTGCTGGGCTGCTCCAGGGCAGTTTGAAAACCATTTCAGAGACATGTTCTTAAGTGTGACTCAAATATAACAAATACTTACTTGCATGCACAGTTTTAAGGCTGCTTTAATTGCCTTTATGGTAACTTCATGACTTAACGGATTACATTACTACCACATTGCATGCTCGTAGTTTTTTTGTGCTTTAAATTAAATGATACAGGCTGCAGCACTCGCCGCCGCATTTGTGCGTGCAATTGAAGAGCACATGCACAGTATATTGGCTGACAGCACAGGAAAATTGTTTTTTACTGACATATGGCCTGACAACATCTCATCTGAACATCTTCACTCTTATTCTACCACAGTGGCATGCACAGACGTCTAAAGGGGTAGGAGTGAAATGTGCTGGGCTGAACAGGCAGCCAATGCGAGATCTCAGTCAGAATGGGTGTAACATGCTAAAAAATGTTTACACCCCTTCAGAAATCTAGCTGATGCGTTTTGTACTACTTGTAAACGAGAGATTTGAGATTTTTTAAATGCCATAGTACAGCGAGTTAAAGTAATCCAGTCGTGACGTGGTGAAGCGTGGTTTGCAATCTCTAGGGAAAATACAGAAAGAAAATGTTTAATTTTAGAAAGGGACCAAAGGTAGAAGAAGCTGGGGCCTATGACAGAACTGATCTGTTTGTGGAATTTCAAAGATTTTCAAACTCTACACCCAAATTTTACACTGAAGGGGAAATAAATGAATTTAGATGTTTGGAAACAAATTTTGATTTTGATGCCTGGGGTCTGAGGAGTTAAAAACTATGACCATCCGCTTTATCTGCGATTAAGAAAATATATATTTTTTAAAGCCAGGATTTAACATCAAGACGAGCAGATAAAGTATTTACAGCACTTTTTTTTCCTAGTTACTGGTAAATATATTTGCAAGTTGTCTGCATAACAATGAAAAGAAACACCATGCTTTATAAACACAGAACTCAGAGGAAGTAAATATATAGACAAAAAGAGTAGGATCTAAAACCGAGCCCTGAGGAACCCCACATGTTGAAAGACCCAGAGATGAAGTACAATTACCTATTTTAACCATAAATCTTTTATCAGTTAAAAAGGATTTAAACCATCTTAGAACAGCGCCTCCCTGTCCTACTAAAGATTCTAATTGAGAGATAAGAATCTCGTGATCGACAGTATCAAAGGCTGGAATCTCCAGAGTCTGTAGCCATTAAAACACCATAAGGAACTTTTATAAGAGCTGTTTCAGTACTGTGCAAAGATTTGAACATAGACTGGATTGTCTCATAAATCTGATTATTTGTTAAAAAGGACTAAAGCTGTAAACACACAAGTATTCCCATAACCTTAGAAAGAAACGGTAATACAGATATTGGCCGAAAATTGGATAAAACAGTAGTGTCAAGTGAAGTTCTTTTTTTTTTTTTTTTATGATCAGAGAGACTGTGGCCATTTTCAGATTGTATGGTATAAATTCAGATAACATTTATTCAACAATGACACAAGCTCTGGTCCCACTGTGTCAATTATTTGTCTCAGATAGTTAGGATGTATTATATCACATGGAGAAGAGGAATGTTTCAGTTTAACAATTATGTCCTTCAGTGATTGTAGAGAAACTAAATTGAAGGTAGTCCAGTTAGTCACAGAGATAGTGCTTGTTTGAATTTCTGTATTTTTGTGATTGTGAATAAGTGCAGTGTCCCTTAGGATTAACTCTACAACTGAGTTAATACTGATTTTAATATACAGTACAGACAGTTTGAACACACCTTCTCATTCAAAGAGTTTTCTTTATTTTCATGACTATGAAAATTGTAGATTCACACTGAAGGCATCAAAACTATGAAATAATACATGTGGAATTATATATGGCATTATATACATAACAAAAAAGTGTGAAACAACTGAAAATATGTCATATTCCAGGTTCTTCAAAGTAGCCACCTTTTGCTTTGACTACTGCTTTGCACACTCTTGGCATTCTCTTGATGAGCTTCAAGAGGTGGTCACCTGAAATGGTCTTCCAACAGTCTTGAAGGAGTTCCCCGAGAGATGCTTAGCACTTATTGGCCCTTTTGCCTTCTGTCTGTGGTCCAGCTTACCCCTAAACCATCTGGATTGGGTTCAGGTCCGGTGACTGTGGAGGCCAGGTCATCTGGCGCAGCACCCCATCACTCTCCTTCTTGGTCAAATAGCCCTTGATGCCTTCAGTGTGACTCTACACTTTTCATAGTCATGAAAATAAAGAAAACTCTTTGAATGAGAAGGTGTGTCCAAACTTTTGGTCTGTACTGTATGTCGAGTTGGACAGTATGCTAGATTGATTCGGCGGTGCCAGAACTGCAGGCTGCAGCTGATAGAATGTGCGCTGCACGATACAATGATATTTATAAAAAAGCAGATCATGGAGCCATTTTTTATCATCCACAATCAAAAATCTTCATGTCACACACCCCTACCCTCGGCAGAAAAATTGTGGACTGGGGGCTAGGCCGGACCGTAAAAGTGTATAGTTTTTTGAGAAGATAATGTCAAATAATTGGTGCAGATTCTCTGTGGCTGCAACTGATTTTGTTTATGGGCTTCTACCATAAAGTCTCATTAGCTTGTCTTCTGAATGGCGAGGTTCAAACCTGAGTATGAGCTCTGACCGTTTACCTAATTACTGACTGCTCACCTAAGTTCTCTGTTTACTTACAGAAACGTACAGTTCACTCCCGCCGATGACCTGACTGTGCAATCAGCCCACGCTCTCCTTTAATTATGGTTTAATTTCAACATCACTGTTTGTATAACCAGCCACAGTTTGCACAATTCTTGGCCTCAAACAGTCAAATAACCCAGGGAATGAGTTTCAGCCCTTCATTCGATGGTGTGATTGAAGTGTCTAATGTCTTTTGTGCCATTTTTCTCTGGTAATATCCAGTGACTGGGCTGCCGAGACAATACTGCAGTCCTTATAATACACTTTTGTCAAATTATAACTTCATTATTGATGTCTGGGATCTTATTTGCACTTGCCAATGTATTTAAAGTGTTTCATTTGTGTTGTGTTAGCTACTCGTAGTTTTAGAAAATGTCTTGAATGATCATTATGCCAGCTGAGATGTGACTCAAAATGCCACATATAATATTAAGATTAAATGAATGAATGGTCTCTTTTATTCAAGCTGCATCTATCTATCTATCTATCTATCTATCTATCTATCTATCTATCTATCTATCTATCTATCTATCTATCTATCTATCTATCTATCACAGCTTTTCAATAATTGATACATTAATAACATTTTCTTGAGCATCAAATAATCATATTAAAATGATTTCTGAAGGATCATGTGACAGTGAAGACCACAGTAAAGATGATGAAAATTCCTATTGAAATCAGTATATTCATTGGAATTGTACTCAATTAATCAGATCATGAAAAATGAATGTTTCATACCAGAATGAATCCAGACCTGAATGCAAGTTTGCTATAACATTGCCAAAAACCCATTTGGTTACTAGTGAACATAAAACAATAATTTGCACAGTAAGACCGGTGATGTTTATTAGGCAAGTAAATAATAGGTTTGATGTTGATTTATTGTGCTTGCATGGCTCAAGGTATAAGCTTTTGTTTGCTTTAGTCTGTGCTTGAGTCATTAAACTGTGTTTAAGTGGATCACAATCTGACACTTATTGGATGGTGACAATAAAACACTCAGGAGAGCTTGCAGCGCTTTGAGTGTTCTATCAATGTTTTGCCTTATCACAAAACCAATGAGCCTTGAGACACCATGCTTTGAGCAGACTTCTTGTGTGCAGAGCTCAGACAGTAGGTATCCCATGGGTTCACATTACGCCTTCCTGAAACATTAACCTGTCTTGTCAGTTCTTGTTTTTTTTGGGAATATAAGTATTGTTATTAAGGGCTTTATTAATTATTATGTGGTGCATCTAGAGGGCATGCAGTGCAGTCATACATTCAAACCAACATGTGCTAGTTTATTTTCATGTCTGATCACTCATTCAGTTCCCAAAGAGAGGTAACTCAAAGCAAAGACGTAAAGAAGTCTTGAAAGAGCGATGGCATTTAGATTTGTGAATCTTATGTATTCAAGTCACATTTCACCACCAAATCAACAGAAGAATAAAAAATTATATTTGTGCATGAAGAAAATTAAGCCTTTTTAATAGAGTCATTGAGTTTTGGCATTGTGACAGTTAAGCAAATGTTTGCCCAAATATCATGACCTGCAATGCAACCAATCAATAAAAATATGATATAAATTTAAATAAAAATAACTTTTTATTGTTACAATTATAAAGCATTTATATATTACGGTATTTTTTTTTACCTTACATTTATGTTCATGTAACCTCCAGATAAATTAGTTTAAAGAAAATTTAGTGTATAAATGTGCATATACAAGTTTTATTTAAATTTGCTCAAGTGCAGTCTGCGGGAACCATTATTATTTTAGAAATGTTTTGTATTTGTCGTTAAGATTTTTGAGAGGACAGTCATTGGCTAGAGAGCTGTGTAATCCACTTTTCATCAGTTAAGCAGGTTTTTTGGCTTGCCTCTTCCCTCTCTCTTTCTGTGGACATTGTAGTAGTGTAAGATCTCATGTCAACACTGAATGATCTAAGATTGCATATCTCAGAGGATGATCCTACAGTCAAAAATCCTCCAGGCAAATACATAATTCAGTACAACATACAACAGTGCAACATCCTCCTTTTCTATATAAAAATCACTTTAACGGTGATGTTTATACTGTTTTAATGTTAAATCCTTTCTCCTGTTTCAGTTTATTGTGCAGAAACAGTTCTAAGTAATATATTTGTAGGTTGACTTCCTGAAGAGTAACTATTTGCCTAACAACCACAGAGAGAACACTAGCAACCATTTTGAATGTAATGAATGTGGTCTGCTCATTTTTGCAAATCAGGTACATAAAAGGTTCCTAGCTTAAGGGTTTGTTGAAAGATTATGTGCTTAATGAGCCCCGGTTATTGAATATATTGTAATATAATGATTCATATCAGTAGTCACACACCAATGTTTCCTTGTCTCTCATTTCAGCTACATTCTAATTCAGACAAAGGCGACGGTTCAGTCAGGTACATCCTTAGTGGTGAAGGAGCAGGGAGTATCTTCATCATCAACGAGGTAACGGGAGACATCCACGCCACCAAAAGTCTGGACCGGGAAAAGAAATCACATTATGTTCTTCACGCACAGGCCATCGACCTCAACACCAACAAACCCCTGGAGCCAGAGTCAGAGTTCATTATAAAAGTTCAGGATATTAACGACAATGCCCCCAAATTCCTTGATGGACCCTTCGTCACATCTGTGCCTGAGATGTCGGAAGTTGGTGAGAATTCTTGTTTTCTTGTGATCTTTTTTGTCCACACTTTGTCTGTTAAAAAATGGTATTTGTGCAAATTAAAATAAATAAATAAATAAATATAAGCTGTCAAAAAAACTATTCTAACTAGAGGCTTGTACTGGCTCAAACCCATAAGCTGTCAATCTCTTAGATCGATCACTTATACAGTATTGTTCAAAATAATAGCAGTACAATGTGACTAACCAGAATAATCAAGGTTTTTCGTATATTTTTTTATTGCTACGTGGCAAACAAGTTACCAGTAGGTTCAGTAGATTCTCAGAAAACAAATGAGACCCAGCATTCATGATATGCACGCTCTTAAGGCTGTGCAATTGGGCAATTAGTTGAATTAGTTGAAAGGGATGTGTTCAAAAAAATAGCAGTGTGGCATTCAATCACTGAGGTCATCAATTTTGTGAAGAAACAGGTGTGAATCAGGTGGCCCCTATTTAAGGATGAAGCCAACACTTGTTGAACATGCATTTGAAAGCTGAGGAAAATGGGTCGTTCAAGACATTGTTCAGAAGAACAGCGTACTTTGATTAAAAAGTTGATTAGAGAGGGGAAAACCTATAAAGAGGTGCAAAAAATGATAGGCTGTTCAGCTAAAATGATCTCCAATGCCTTAAAATGGAGAGCAAAACCAGAGAGACGTGGAAGAAAACGGAAGACAACCATCAAAATGGATAGAAGAATAACCAGAATGGCAAAGGCTCAGCCAATGATCACCTCCAGGATGATCAAAGACAGTCTGGAGTTACCTGTAAGTACTGTGACAGTTAGAAGACGTCTGTGTGAAGCTAATCTATTTTCAAGAATCCCCCGCAAAGTCCCTCTGTTAAAAAAAAGGCATGTGCAGAAGAGGTTACAATTTGCCAAAGAACACATCAACTGGCCTAAAGAGAAATGGAGGAACATTTTGTGGACTGATGAGAGTAAAATTGTTCTTTTTGGGTCCAAGGGCCACAGGCAGTTTGTGAGACGACCCCCAAACTCTGAATTCAAGCCACAGTACACAGTGAAGACAGTGAAGCATGGAGGTGCAAGCATCATGATATGGGCATGTTTCTCCTACTATGGTGTTGGGCCTATTTATCGCATACCAGGGATCATGGATCAGTTTGCATATGTTAAAATACTTGAAGAGGTCATGTTGCCCTATGCTGAAGAGGACATGCCCTTGAAATGGTTGTTTCAACAAGACAATGACCCAAAACACACTAGTAAACGGGCAAAGTCTTGGTTCCAAACCAACAAAATTAATGTTATGGAGTGGCCAGCCCAATCTCCAGACCTTAATCCAATTGAGAACTTGTGGGGTGATATCAAAAATGCTGTTTCTGAAGCAAAACCAAGAAATGTGAATTAATTGTGGAATGTTGTTAAAGAATCATGGAGTGGAATAAC
This sequence comes from Carassius gibelio, assembly GCF_023724105.1. NCBI lineage: Eukaryota > Metazoa > Chordata > Actinopteri > Cypriniformes > Cyprinidae > Carassius > Carassius gibelio. The sequence goes on from NC_068382.1 coordinate 22,417,654, forward strand.
AGCTGAGAGGTGCCACAAGTTGGTTGACTCCATGCCACACAGATGTCAAGCAGTTTTAAAAAACTGTGGTCGTACAACTAAATATTAGTTTAGTGATTCACAGGATTGCTAAATCCCAGAAAAAAAAAATGTTTGTACAAAATAGTTTTGAGTTTGTACAGTCAAAGGTAGACACTGCTATTTTTTTGAACACACCCCTTTCAACTAATTGCCCAATTGCACAGCCTTAAGAGCGTGCATATCATGAATGCTGGGTCTCATTTGTTTTCTGAGAATCTACTGAACCTACTGGTAACTTGTTTGCCACGTAGCAATAAAAAATATACTAAAAACCTTGATTATTCTGGTTAGTCACATTGTACTGCTATTATTTTGAACAAAACTGTAATTCAGGTCTCTGAGATTCACTCCAAACTAATTTTTCTGTCCAGCCTTTGGCTTTTATGCTGTTGTTTTGTGTGTTTTGCGGTTGGAGATCCCTCAGGAACCCGACAGCTCTTAGAGAGCTCTATGTGCTCATGCTTTCTGCAGAATGCTCCACTTCAACTAGGAGAAATAGTGAAAATATATACAGAGAGAAAGACAGAGAGAGAGAGAGAGAGAAAGAGATTCCCTTGCAGCAGGGTATTCCCAGGGTTTGCACCTCTAGGGGGTTGTGATGGGACTGCAGGGGGTTTATGAGATTGTGATAGAAATACTAATGTGGAATAAGTTAATGCATTATATTAACTTATCTCAATTACATTTGTTGAATGCTGTTAAAATTAACACATTTTAGATTCGTATTTAACACTTGTTTGTATCGTGTTGCTGTTTTTGTGTTGTTTTTTTTCACACACACACACAAAAAATGAAAACCAGGAGGCTTGTGACTGTCCCATTAGTCACTTTTTCACTGTCGGGCCAGTGCGAGCCATGGCTTAAAGCGGGCGGGGCGGGGGGCTAATAGCCTCGGACCTGTAGCACTGAGGCCAAAATAGCACTGCGTTTCCAGTGTCGGGCCAGAAGCAAAACAAACAGCTTTGTTAGCATGCTTTGTTAAATCCAAAAGCATTGATGGCTTACTATAATAAGTGATACATTGATCATAATTAATTAATTTATCAGGATTTAAAATTAGTCACACAGAAATAAAATGTTATGAACATAGTCTGCTATTCAGTCGAGTCTGTTTCTTTGAAGTCACAATAGCCTATATACATCACATTTAGAAAGAATGATCATTTCTATATTTTCATAAAAGCTCCCAAACAAAAAAATATTATTATATTTTTATGACATAGACTACGCGATTCTAAACTCTCGAGACGAGTCTTATGACAGATAAAATTTTACTAAATAAATACACGATTGTGATAGAGAATAAGAAGCTGACGTCTGATTCACCATGTTTACTATGGTAATGTTAATGCCTAGCATGAACAGTCTTTTGCATCGCTTATAAATATTTCTGCCTTGTATGGTGATTATAATCCACATCGGATCAAGTTATTTTAAACACTCGCTGCTGACTAAGAGTGAATTTTGAGCTCAACTTATTTAAAAAGTTTTTAATGCTGGTGTTGTAGCAGTTAGCTTTGTGATATGATATACGCCGAATATGCTCTCTATACACAGAGAAACTCTGCCTTGGTTTATAACCACTCTTCTAGCCGTCTAAGACGTCATTGTGTACGTCGCCCACGTTGAACTAATATTCTCCAAAATGGCACTATGGTGATGCGGAGACACAGAGGAGACAAATTGTTGTATAAAGTCATTATTTTTGTTTTCTTCTCATACAAAAAATATTACAGTCGCTTTATTAAATTCTGATTTAACGACTGATAGCACATGGATTATTCTGATGATGTCTTTCATACTTTTCTGGGCTTTGACAGTATCATTTACTTGGCAGTCAATGGGACGGTCACAAGCCTCTTGGTTTTCAACCAAAATATCTTAAATTGTGTTCCGAAGACGAACAAAGCTTTTATGGGTTTGGAACGACATGGGGGTAAGTGATTTAATCACAAAATTTTCATTCTGGGTAGGAGTATCCCTTTAAGTGTTGAGTTTAGTTTAAGCATAACTTGTTTTGTTTTTTGCAGACAGTTTAATGAATGTAATGCAATGTTCTGATTTCATATTTCTTGCTCTCTTTTTTTCATACACTGAGCAAGGGGGGATTTTTAAACACCAATGGAAAATAATAATTAACAGCTGAAGATTCACAGTACTTTTATACATTAGTTTATCCATGTGTTTTTATCCTCCTAGAAAAGTTGTATTTAGATCAAAAGAGGTTATGAACCAGTGCTTTAGAGGAACGTTTCTCCTGTAATATCACTTCCAACCCACACACAGTATGTCACTGCTGATTTCCAGAAAGTTCCTGTTATGTTATTGACATATCAGAAGGGAAAGATTTGATGTAATATGTACAGCATGTCGCTGCAGCACATGTTCTCACTCTCCAGATATCATTTTTGGATCTCTCTGGGAGTCTTGAAGGCTATATTCCTGGTTTGCATGTACAAATGAAATATTTCTCTTTATTCTGGCAGCGTGAAACACTTCTTGGTGGAGATGATGTCCTGTGGGTTTAGAAAGCTTTGTTTATTGTTTGTAAAGGTCCCAATTGGCTGTTGCCATAGCAATGGAAGCCCATACAATGATATGTGGTATCGTAAGACTTGAGTACCAGCTGCAATCAATGTTGAAGGAGTCTATTATTGCCTGGCTGCTGTCCATTACTGTTAGCGATTCATGTGCAGAGTGGGTTCAAAATCGCAATTACACGCCGCTGTTATGTTAGAGCTGTGCTGTCTACTTCACCATCATAGAATCGTTTTCTCTTGAGGTGATGCTCTGCCTTAATAGGAAACCAGTCTCATCTGATAGATTTTTCCCTCGTGTTAAAAATATAACAAAATATATAAATAAATAGAATATGTATTTTTATATTTATATATTGTAAAGTTTGAGATCATTATGATTTTGTTAAAACCGTTCAATTGTAAAAGTCATTGCATAAATTGCAATAATAAAATTTTGGTTGCACTTTATTTTACAGTACGTGTACTAACATGTACTTATAGTGTACTTACAGTGTATTTATCTAAGAAAGTTCTGGTAATACAAGGTAACTACATGGGGTAGGTTAGGTTTAGGGGTAGGTTCAGGGTTAGTACCTAGTTATTACACAGTTATTGTAATTACTATAATAAGTACATAGTATGTACATGAGGAACAGGACTGTAAAATAAAGTGCTACCGGAATTTTAATTATATATGTTTAACATGATCAAAAATACTCTCAAAACAGTAACATTCTAAAATAATATTAGAAATAAAAAATATTGTATTACTTGTAATAATTGTATTATTGTATTGAAAATATTATTTCATTATTACTACTTTTATTTTAAGCTATCATTCTTAAGGTATTATATATAAATATCTATATGATGAAGAATAGTGTCGAAAACAGTAATATTGCCAAATATTGTAAAAATAATTAACCAGTTTTTAAACAACTTATATATACTTATATACACTATATATATATAGAACTTAAAATAACTATTTAAAATAGTTAACAATCATAATGATAATCATAATTATCCCATTATTACTTATAGGACACAATTCTCACTTGTAATAATATTTCAAATTGTTATTACTATATATTCTACAGTGTCCATGTCTTGTTTTAGCTATATTTAGTCATTTTTACTGGAAAACTAGACAAAAATGCTCATTAAGAAAATGATTTTTGTTTTGCAGTGCACACAGATTCAAGGGCACATGAACCACAGAAGGTGCACTGTTCACTGGTAATTAGCTCCTCTCCAGACATCCACTGTGGGGTTTTATTTCTGTATTTTTGGTTTGGTAAACATGTTTATTTCGATTGTATCTAAGCAAACAAAACATTCACACTGGGAATTAGCACTTAATGTGTTTCCATAGGGATATAAACTTACCGTGCAACCAGTCTCATAATCATTTCATTTGGAAGGCTAACCAGATAACCCAGAGTTGGTCTGGCATCACAGTATCACCTCAGTCGGGGGAACACATGCTCAGTCGATTAGTATTGATGGGATACAAGGAGGAGAGATGCTGTGGTAACAAGGATCGACAGAAAAAGTTGCAAATGAATAATTAGTCTTGTTTCCTCTTATTCTGGGGTTGAGCGTTTGGAGGAGTGCATCTGTGAGCAGACTGAGTCCGTCTGGACGCTCACACTTAAGCCCCCACGCAGCTCTAGACCACCGCTGTCAATATTCCCTGTGTGTTTGAGTGCTCTGGATCTAATTGTGTGTTGATGGTTTGTCTCAGCCTCAGTCTGAATTGATTGACTGGATACGAGCCAGACCTTTAGCTCTGAGTGACTGATAACAAGAGCTGTGAAAGAACAACTACTGCAAACAACCTTCCCTGTCTTTCTGTCCATCCATCCATTCACTATATATATATATATATATATATATATATATATATATATATATATATATATATATAAATGGATTGTTTCTAGTTTGATCAACGTTTGCAAGTACTAGATGTGTAAGGAAAGCAACACATAACATTTGAATTACATTTTGGTTAAATTAACGAAATGACTCAAAAAAAGATTTGTTAATTTTGCCAAACGAGACTCCAAGGACAGAGTCAGTAAAATTATCCAAACTTCCCATCACTAGTATGTAGGATTGACACAGAGTGGTTGAACTATGTATTGCAGTCCAAATTCAAAATATTGGAGAGGGTTTTTTTTTTTTCACCAGCCCCTCAGACTTGACTCACACGCAGGTTGCCAGATTGAGTACACCAACAAGAACGAGCACACTTGAGGATGAATGAAATGAAATATGCTGTGCAACCCAGGGTGCCGAAATACAGTTGGATAAACTGGCAGTGGGTGGGTTTCACAAACCAGAACAGACAGCGACATTCCGGCCTGGAACACACATTTTCAAAGGAGAATAACTGACTGTAGCATTGTTTTCCGAAAAGAGTATGTTAACTTGGGATGTTTCTTAAATATCTGCAAAAATATCATGGTATTTGTATGCTTTAGTGCAGTGAAAAACTTACACACAGCACCTTGTTTTCAGAAATGTTATATGGAATATCTGTGTATTTTATAATTATTATTATAATTATTATTATTATCATTATTAACTTTTAAAGGTCAACAAGTGAATAAATTCGCCAATGCAGTAAAGCAAAATACACTTTAACTGGAAAGCAAATCAAGTAGAAACAAAACTAAATGTTCACCAAACCCAGCATAAGCCAGCCTGGAAATTCAAGCTGGTGTAATTTTAATCATTTATTTTATTATGGGTATGATTTTGATTAGGAGTTTGTAAAACTCAATATCTTTATCAGTTGTGCATGAACATTACTACCTCACACACACACACACACACACACGGTTCATCTGCTGGACCTGGGAGACACTCTTTTCAGAAAGTTTTAGACAAGCTGTTTCAGCAACTTTCCAGCTGCTGCTATAGTCAGACAGAAATGTTTTCAGTAATGCTGAGAGCTGGATAAAGTAGAGAGAGGGATGAGATAACTCATTTTAACCCATGGAAGCTTCAGGATTAGAACCAAAATTACGCTTATCTGAAGCTGTAACAGTAATTGCGGCTATCAGGTTTTTATGCTGTTGAACTATGCAGAAAGCAGTGAGTGTTGTCTCTCCCATTGTGCATTACTCTGAGTGATGACCGTAATTGAAAAGCTTTTGAAAGTCTTTGTGGGAGAACACAGCTTTTCGACTTTACTCTAGCTGGGTCTCACCACAAGAACACTGCAGAAAATCATGTAATTAATGTTCTCTCTCTCTCTCTCTCTCTCTCTCTCTCTCTCTCTCTCTCTTTCTCTCTCTCTCTCTCTCATCATTGGGGTAATAAAATTGAATAATGCATTAACAATATAAACAATTAACTTTTTTAAATGTTGTCCTGCCTGACGTTTTCAGTAAGATACATAAACACAGAACAGAAAACTTCTATACTAGAAAAATAATAATAATAATAATACTTGAAAAGAAAAAAAAAATAATGATTTTCATTCTCTCTTTTTCAGTAGAGAGAGACAATTTACCACAGCAAGGGAGACTTTGAAAATTCAAGATTTTGCCTCCATAATCCTATTTTACGCCTCAGCTCTCAAAACTTCATTAAATGTTTTGTGGTGTTTGCAGTTAGTCAGCATCAGACAATGCAGATGGATAGACTGAACCCGGTGAGCTGTAATGAAAATGAGAAAGAACAAGTGCAGAGAGAACAAGTGCAGATGAGAAATGTGACCGGAGCCAGCGTGAGGAATGAGACATCTACTGTCACCTAAAAAAAAATCTGATTGCTAGAAAGACGGACTGTAAGTGAATGGCTGAAATGAACAAAGACAGAGCAGGGAATGAGAGGGCTTAAAGGACACAGAGAGAGAGAGATTACAAAGCACACAACTGCATTTCCTGCCTGGCTTTTTCTTTGTTGATTTAGTATTGGCAGAAACAGTAGAGAAACTCTCCTGGCTCATTGAGGGACTTGTTTTAGTATATCCATGAAGATGATGTGATGGTGTTAGGTGAATTGTTCTGTACAGTCCACTTGTGTTGAATTTAATTTATTCAATTATAATAAATTATACACACACACACAAACACATTATAGGAATAATTCACATAAAATTGTGTATTTTCTGAAAATTTACCTCAAGAAGAATACATTTTACACAATTATTTTATTTTTCAGGTGAATTCTTCCTTTGGGTACATACATACCACCCTTCAAACAACAGCACCAATAGTTTATTCTCTCTCTTTCTCTCTTGCAGGTACATCAGTTTTTCAAGTCACAGCGACAGACGCAGATGACCCTACATATGGAAACAGTGCACGGGTGGTGTACAGCGTTCTGCATGGACAGCCGTACTTCTCCGTTGACCCCAAATCTGGTAAATTCATGACATCTTTTCTTTGTGTGTCTGTGAAGGTGAATCAATAGTGCTTTTATGGCTTGCAGGTTTCAAAATTCTGCTGCATTTTGTGAAGTAGATGTACAATTAAAAACTATTCTCAGGATATTTGCCCTAGCTTGTCATGAGAGTTGTTCATATTAGACTGTGAAGTTTGTTTCTCAGAAAACAGCTGTGAGCAATACAATACACCACCAGCACCCTTCACTGTTCAGAAATAAAGCTTGACATGTGTGCTGTATTGTTTGGATCTCAGCTCTATAATGGAGAGTGTCCCTGGAGAATGAGGTGGAGAGAACATTGGGTTAAAGGGATAAAGACAGATGTTAAGAGAAAGAACGAGATTCAGAGTGCTTTGAGATGGATTTGGTGTTTATTAGAGGTGGACATTGTTTGAGGGTTTTTACAAGGAACCATTAAATGTTAATGGAGACACAGTTTGTTTTGTGTCAAGAAGTGAAAGTTAAGATAGCGAGAAGGACAAAGGAAATACAGAAAGGGGAAGGAGAGAAGGATGGAAGGAACCATATAGGAAGGACAGATGAATATGGACAGAAAGAAGAAAGGGCGAAGGGAATTGACTAAAAGAAAAGACATAATATAAGGAATTAAATATAAAAGAAAATAGGAATGAAGTAAACATAAGCAAAGCAAGGACAGAAAGATAAAGAGACAAAGAAAGGAATTGAAAAGGGGAAAGAATGACAAAGAAAAAGTACAAAAGGAAAGATGGAATGAAAATGGAAATGTAAAAACAAAGTGGAAGAAAGGAAAGAAATATAGTAATATAGTAGAGAAGGAATAAAAAAAGCAGGAAGGATAAAAAAGGGTTAGGGAAAATAGTAAGGAAGAAAGCATTAAACCAAGGGAAAATATACAAAGAAAGTATAAAAAGAAAAAAAAGAAAATGAAAGCCAAAGAAAAAGAGTGAAAGGTAACAAATGAACAAACAAACAAAGGAATTAAGGAGAACAATAAGAATGCATCTAACTAAAAATGTAGTGATAAGGCAAGAACTGGAAAAAAAGTTAAGATGATTAATAATGGAAATAAATATATAAAGATTAGGAAAGAGGGAAAGACAAAATGAAGAAAATGTAGAAAAAAAGAGAAACCAACCACTTCCCAATAGATAAAATCATGTCCTGTTCTGTGTTAAAGGAATAGTCTCTAACTTGGATATGTCAGCATAAGGAGGTAAAATGGTTTGCAAACACTCTCTCTTAAAAAAAAAAAAAAAAAGGTGTTGATGCTGTCCATGGTGCTGAAATGCTCATTTGTCCTTTTATTGTTATAGCAGGTGCTGTCCATGGTACTGAAACATCCCACACTTTACTTCTTTACCTCTCTTTCATATACAAGCACATACAATGCATCTAGACATAGTCATGACCACAACATAATGATTATTTTGAGAAATACTGATAGAATAGCATAAAAAAGTTAGGTAATCTCTAGATACCTCAGAGACTTAGCACAGGCTATTGCAAATCTCATCCATCAGCACTGACAGACTAGTACTTTGATAATGCAGTCCACCAGGTTTGTAAACCTTTGGCCTGTAGTAAAGACTAATGCAGCATTTTAGGGAGAAACTGTAAGGGATTTTGTTTTGCACATTTGACAAGAGCATGCAGGCATATCAATGACTTTGGTGAGAGTTTTCAGTGATAAAAAGCTTAATGGAATTGTGGCGAGAGACAGTTCTGCCAGACTGATTTATTTTAGATGGTGTACAAGGACCTAATGCATTCAGACAGGAGACATGAGAACCGTTTGAGGGGATTGTGTGAGGAAGAGCAAAAGACCAGAAATATTAGCCTTACTTTACTGTATTGTCTGTTAGTGATACTTCACTTTCTATCTCTCACAAAATACCTTTTGGAACATTTAACACTATAGACACAAACATCCCATTTGGAGATGTGTAAAATGAATATATGAGATGTCTTTTTATGATAATCTGAACATTTTAGAAACTATTATTTTTTTTAAAGGGAAAAAGAAAATAATAGTAATAATATTGTATGTACGTGTTTAATAATAATAATTGACGATGCCGTTGAATTATTAGAAAAATAATGCACACCCGAGGTGGTGGTGCGGTCACGACGCAAAGCTCTCTCAGTGCAGGCGGAATCTGAGTAAACTTCTTAAAGTATTTCAAACCAGAAAAGCATTTGCTAATGACAACTCTAATAACTCTCAATGCCACACATTTGATCAAATGGAGTTATTGTTCAACTGTCACTGCAGGAAATGATGCCTGTCACTGACGTCTGATTTACTGTCTCTGACAGCTCTGAAATGTCAAAGCATGCGCGGCACAAAGATAAGAGAGTAGATGTATTAGACTGGGAAAGCATTTTGCTTCTGACATGTAGGTCAAGTGTTTGTTTCAGTGCTGCTTGCTGATGCCCTGACCCATTGATCTGGGTGTAGATTCTAACATGTATTTAAAGAAGGTAAAGCCAATTTTATGCATGATGCCCAAGGTCATGTTAGCAAGACTTTTTAGAGATTTTTCTTTTGTATATCACTCCCTAATCTGCATCTTGTTAATATTTTCTGACAGACAGTGGAGGAAGGCTGCTTTTAATATAGATTTTTCCTCGATGTTTTCTCTTGTCAACAGCTGTGTCAGGTGTTTGTTTTTTAGTTTTTTTACGGTTTTGTTCATATCACAGTCATGGTGCTGAAATGCTTTAAGGCTGTCAAACCCAACCTTCATGTTAGATTTTTTAAATATGATTAACAGAGTCTCAGAGTCTCTAAAAGGGAAGTTGTGGCCTAGTGGTTAGAGAATTTGGTTGTGGGTTTGAGTCTCGGGCCGGCAAATACCAAGACTGAGGTGCCCTTGAGCAAGGCTCCGAACCCCCAACTGTTCCCAGGGCACTGCAGGATAAATGGCTGTCCAATGCTCCAGGTGTGTGTTCACTGCTTTGTGTGTGCACTTTGGATGGGTTAAATGCAGAGAACGAATTCTGAGTATGGGTCATAATACTTGGCTGTATGTCATCTCACTTAACCAACATTGACCTCTGCTCAGCTGTGCCATCTCTGTGAATACTGTCAGATCCTCATTTCTATAGATTCTTACATGACTTTGACTGCTGACATGATGAATCTAAGGTTTCTAATATGAGCCCGCAAACTATTTTCAAATATGGGTCAATTCTGATGTACTGTAGTACAATTTTAAAAGCTGTAACTTGTATCTGTATTTTTAATTAACAAAATTGCATCTTTTAGATTACACAAGCTTAATAATCAAATCAAATTCATGTCTGTGCTTTCAATTACCTCCAGATCAAAGTAATGCTTAGAAGATCATGTCATAAGTAACTGTTTTTGAATATAAAAAAGATACAGAATATGCAATATATAGGTAGCACTTTATTTTATAGTCCTGTTCCTCATGTACATACTATGTACTTATTATAGTAATTACAATAACTATGTAATAACTAGGTACTAACCCTGAACCTACCCCTAAACCTAACCCTACCCCATGTAGTTACCTTGTATTACCAGAACTTTCTTAGATATATACACTGTAAGTACACTATAAATACATGTTAGTATACGTACTGTAAAATAAAGTGCAACCAATATATATTTGTATTTAATATTTTATCTTCTGTTTGTTTTATCCAACATATGAATCTACAGCTATAGTTGCAAGAAAGCTTTTGCTTTTTTTTTTTTTGCTTGCACAGTTTACTAGATTTTTTTTAATGTCCAATCAGAAAACATCAGAAGTCAAAGAATGGTTATTTCCAACACACCTTATGTTGAACTGAATGCACTGTTGAATGGCTTCACTTGTAAGTGGTTAAATGTTTTCTCTCAGGATGTCAGAGAATACAAATATAGATGACAAGTAGGATTAAAAAACTTTAGATAAAACACAGTAGGATATAGAATAGATTCTGCATGAATCAATTCAGCTGAGAGAGCACTAGTCAATAGTCAATCTTGCTTTGATTAAATGGTAAGCACAACCATATTGTTTTGAGCTGGATGAGATGATTGTGGTCATTAGGTCAGCAGAAATTCACAGCAAGAAAAGGTAATTTAGGAGGAGAATGCTATAGTAGTAATATACAGTTTAATTTAGTTAAATTTAGCTCTAATTGGTGGCAGTTACAAAGGCACCATAAACAGAAATTAAATACGGTTATAGCTTTGTGCTCAACATTCCTCTGCAATGCAGTACATAGCAGTTAACTAAAAGTAATGGCATTATTTCTTTATTTATTTAGTTAATTTTAATTCAAAAAGAGGAGATATCAATGTCAGGTGCTGAGATTTATTCTGCTCATAAACTAGCAGTTAACAAGCATTATGATTCTTCCTAATGAATAATTTGAATAATTCATTAGATGAATGCAAAAGTGAGTGGGGTTTGCTGGTGCAAAACTTAACATTATATTTCTGGCAATGTAATGCAGTTGATAAGGTGTTCTGTATGATTTCTTGAGATTTTTTGGTGTTCAAGTGGTTGGAAGTTTTAGTAGATATTTCTTGAGTTCCTCCTTCAGTACAAGTTTGGGTTTCATCAGTTTAATCATCTGTCCATTTATTTGTCCAATTATAAGTAAGTATTTGTCTGTCTGTATATTTATTTATTTGGAAATTAACTTACACTAAAATGAGCAAAAGTACCACTTTCAAACTTTGCAAAGCAAAAAAATATATAAGTGAAAGAATGTATTGTAGTTTCGACAAAAATATTAAGCACCAAAACAGTTTTCAACATTAATAATAATAATAATAATAATAATAATAATAATAACAACAAATGTTTATTGAACATCAATCAGCATATTACAATGATTTCTGAAGGATCATGTGACACTGAAGGCCGGCGTAATGATGCTGACAATCCAGCTTTTTATCAGGGAAATAAATCACAAATTAAAATATATTCAAATAGTAAAAAGTTATTTTAAATTGAGAAAATTTCACAATCTTGCTATTTTACAGTATTTTTTCTAACAAATATATGCAGTCTCTGTGAGCATAATAGACTTATTTAAAAAACATAAAACATGAAAAATAAATAAACCTTTGAACAGTGTAGTGTACCTTTCCTAACAATCTGAGCAGTTTGAGGTATCATTAATTTCTGTTGCACAAACAGAGTTTGTTCAAATCAAAATCCTCAACTATGAGCAACAGTAATAAGAATGCTAATAATTGACACAAACTATGCAAGTTTGCTGCCTCCTGTTGATTTATTTATGAAACAAAACGTATTCTTTAAAAATAAAGCAAGCATTGCTCTGTGAAGACAGCTCATTATCAGCTAGTGGTAATGCAGAGACTCAACACGTCCTGCTCGCTGGCACACATAAACCCAGACGTTAAGCTTGTTAATAAGTGAGGTCGGATCTTCATCTTCCCCATTTTCTTGTAAGAGGTTCCAGGGATGATGGGTAAAGCGTAGCAATCTCTCTTCCTCGTACGCACACACACACACACACACACACACACACACACACACATACTCCCAGTTAAGTAGGCTAATTTCTCTGCTGATCAGGGAGTCTGGAGGGTTTCAGCATGTGAATTTCGAGCTTCTCTGACACAGATCAGGGAGTCTCTAAAAGGAAGGATTAGTGCAACTTCCTGTTCTGATCAAATTAGAAAAGCACACCAGTTTGTCGAGGCCTTCCCCAGACGCTAATGCTTTCCGACATATTACCAACCCCTCCTGTACTATTTTTACCTCCAGAGAAAAATAAAAGAGCACAAAATGTTCTATGCAGTAAGTTTTTGTTTAAGTTCTTCTTTTCTTTCTTTTTTGTCCATATTGGGGTCCAATGATTTCAACACCACTGTCTTTAACTGAACAGACATATCAGGACACAACTCTGTATAATGACATGGGTATGACACAGGTATTACAAGGAGAGGGTGACTTATGAGGACATAACCCATGTCCCCATTTTTCAAAATGCTTATAAATCATACAGAATGAGGTTATTTGAGAAAGTAAAAATGCACAAAGTTTCCTGTGAGGGTTAGGGTTTGGTGTAGGGTTGGTGAAGGGCCATAGAATATACAGTTTCTACAGTATAAAACCATAACGCCTGTGGGATGTCCCCACTTTTCACAAAAACAAACGTGTGTGCGTGCATGTGTGTGTGTGTGTGTGTGTGTGAAGTTTTGGATACAATCGAGTCCCAAATGCAAAAAAAACCCCATCAGATTACATAATTCAACTGCACAACTTCCTATGTGAACTGCTCTTAGCACTCAAACAGGCCAAAGGTAATTTCCCATAATCCCCTTTGCTCACACAGACTGACTTTTTCAATAAAAGCACAGGCTGTGAAAAGCGAGGGATCGAGAGAGAATAAGATGTAGCGATAGGAGATTACAGACAGACGGTGTCAGCAAGAGATGAGCAAAAGGCTTGAACCAGTTTTGCCCACTCAGCTAACCCTTGGTCAGACTTGCCACTTGTTTCTTGTTCCTCGCTGGTTTCCATACATATCAGAGAGAATACTAGCTGATTCTTAATGGATCTGGTCTAAAGTGCCTTCTGATGGAAGGATTGATGGCGTTTCATGGGGATTTTTGGTATTTGGAGGCTTCCTGTACATCCTGATAACAAATACTACACTCTCTCTCATTTACAGCCAGCCTGTTTCAAATTTCCTCAAGAGCACTTACCAATCCCACACAATAAACTTGAGTGATATCTGCTGAGAGACACTCCCTCACCCCTGACGGATGAAGAAAAGGTCACAAGATTAGTCTTTGTGTTGTTTTAATGGAGTGAATGGCTGTGTGCCATAGACTTGCGTTGCCTTAGGAGCCTAGGTTAAGTAATGTTGCAGCTTGGGTAATATCTCTGCTATGCCTCCGGGGTTCGTGCATTGGCAGGCTAGAAATGGTATTATGCCATTAAAACAGGAGAAATGGATGGCAGATTCATTTTGGAAAGTTTACAAACCTCTTTATGTACCAATGTGCTGGGCTTTTGTTCACTGAGAAGCATTCTGGGAAGTCTTCCAACGTTTGCTTGCATATTAGAAGACGATTTGAATGTGTTTATGACATTGTTTATTTTATGCCTTTTCTCATCTGTAAATTATTAGCCCCCAGAACAAGGGCTGGTGACGGATTCAACAGGTTTGATGGGTGGGACAGGGACGGACCGCTTGGGTTAGGATGCTGGGACTCAGAGAAAATGAAACATAAATGAAAGAGTGAATTTAAAAACTGCAATGCAGTTAAAATAGATTACTCGAACCTTAATCTATGACATTTTCTGCGCTGCAAGTGCCACATGTCATAGATTTTCTCTGATGTGGTGGCTGCAATCCAGGGTTATTATTGTTACCTGCAACTAAAGGCATTTCTTTTATTACTTAAAATAAAAATATAAAAAAAGTATTAAAATATATTACTATTTGTTTTCATATTTAAATGTTTATATATATATATATATATATATATATATATATATATATACCACACAAATGTATTAGTACTAATTGGAAAGTTTCAGACGGTACCAATATGTACAATTTTAAAGATACTAATATGCACCCTTGAGGGGTAAATAAGATAAAAGTGTGTTTTGTTTTTGTTTAATTTTTTGTAAAATAAATCTGGTGTGATCTGGTTTTCATTTGTAGTGCAGACTGAGTATAATGACTTTCCTTTTTGACCTTTTGATGTCACCAAACCCTCTTGACTAAAGTGCTAATGAGTTTCCTAATAAATATTGTAATTTTATGTGCAGCCCTGAGGAAAAGATCAGCATATGTTGTTTTGGAAGCTGATCCCTGGCATGGGATGCTCGTGTACCCATCAGGCATCATAACTACAGTAGTTTGACCAACCAGACTATGGTTACACTAAATTAATAAAAAATGTAAAACTATTTTTGTAATCTCTGTACTGTCTGTAAATACCCAGTAAGAAAGTTAAATTGTGTGACCATTCTCTTGGGTATTTTTGGAACCTAGGCTTGTGTCCCTAGTGCATTCAGCAGCCTTTGCCCTGCTCTCGCTGTGACAGGTGACAATGGTCAACCTCACCTGCCCTGCATGTTAATATTGTCGCCTGCGGTCTCCAGTCTAATGTTATAACCTGCCCACGGACAGCTAATCCTGAGCCTGTCAACCTGACACTCTTCACATGCAGTCATCATCATTTCTTTGTGTGTTTATTTTGGTTCTTTATTATCATGAGGGAAATGAAACAAAACAAGTACTTAAAAAAAGATTTGGTATGATTTTAGTCAATAACTGAGAAAACCAATGGTTATTTATGGTCTACGCAAGACCACTTTTCACTATAATAATGACAAATCAATATTTCCTCTCTGTTTGCACTTCATAAATTAAAGTGCAAAATGTGAATCAGTCAGTTATAGGGATGCAAACAGCCCACTGAATTTCTATTTAGAGCCGACTCAAACACACAGCTTGTTTATTCATGAGTCTGTAATCTGTTCTTTAATGGCGTGTGTGTATTGACTGCATGTCACAGTCGAAGCCCTCTATCAGCGGAAACTGCAGGCTAGTAAAGCTATTGTTTTCAAACAAATTTAAAGTAGGATTTGATTGTCTGATAACACTTCAATTTTGTAAAGTGAGACATTTCCTACTGTTCCTCCTTGACTGAACATCCCTCAAATGTGACACAAATAAAATCTAACATTCTCAGCATATCTGGCCCGTCTGGATGAGTTTCCGTGGAATCACAGAAGGAAAGCTTTCAACGTTGATAAGAATTTTATTAAAATAAAAAACACATTTTAAATTGCAATATTTTACAATATTTATTTTATTAAAATTGTATTGTTCATTCTTTAATTTATTTATCTATTATTATTATTATTATTATTATTATTATTATATGATTATATTATGCACACATTTCCTTGATTTTATCAAACTGGATGGAATATTCTAAATCGAAAAGAAGCAACTGAACCACAAAGCACCACAGAATCCATGAAATCTTGATTTGAATCCATCAGAAATTGATTTATTTTATTTTACTTTTTTAAATACTATAATTTATTTTCTTATTTATTTGTTTATTAATCTGTTCTTTTTTTATTACTTATTTATTTATTTATTTTTAATGTGGATTACTGTATTGCCACTAAACTGGTTTCTGGATTGACTTTGGATTTAAATTGTACCTAATGTTACATAAACATAAAACAATAAATACGAATTGTACCTAAATAATGTACAATGCATAAAACTTCTAACTAAAAATGATAGCAATATTCTCTATAATGACAGCATCATATCTGTTACACTGTGGCACAGTGTTCCTTCTGGGCAGCAAAAATGCATTTAAGCAATTCCTCAAAACATACAAATAATTTGTATTTTCTAAATTTAAAAACGTGTTTTTGGTGGCTGAAAAAAAAAATATATATATATATATAATACAGAAAAAAATAGACTACGTTTTTTTTTTTTTTTTTTTGTTATCATTTGAATGCTAGTGTAAGGCGTACAGAAACTGACCTTGACAGAGAAAAGGTTTTTCAGACAGGAGCGCCTACCGGTTTTATTTTAACAATCAGTTACAGTCACTGCTGGATACGATTGTTTTAAAACAAGCTAAATCCAAGAATAAAGGGTAGATATGAGACTTCAGTGTGCAAATGCAACATTGCAGTTGCTTCTGGCTTATTGCATTTATAGTGCAAATGATGTGCATAATGTCTGCCGCATTTTTGTGTGTTTGTATGGCAGGAATCATCAGAACAGCGCTGGCAGACATGGATCGAGAGGCGAGAGAACATTACTCCGTGGTGATTCAAGCCAAAGACATGGCGGGGCAGGTGGGGGGGCTATCGGGCTCCACCACAGTCAACATCACACTGACCGACGTCAACGACAACCCACCCAAGTTCCCTCAGAGTGAGTGATGTGAAACCAGTGTGAAAACAAAATCAAGTGGCAACATATTGCTGTAAATGCTAGTTAGACAGTATTTGTAAACTGTTTCTATGTTAGTTAAGATGCTGCCTTAGAAGGCTGCAACCTTCGAATGCTGTTGGCAGCTAACTAGCTGTTGATGATCTTCATGATACGTCCACCTGCTAGATCTACAACACCAGCATAAACCAGTCTGCAAATCCATGCTGGTCTTTTACTGAAGGTCTTGGGTTTTTAATTCTTTTTTTTGGGGGGGGTGGGGGTGGGGGGGTGGGGGGGTTGTTTGGTTGTTTGTTTTTTAGATAAAAAAAGATGTTCACTCCTGAACACTCCATCCTGACTGAATCGTAAGCAAATCTGTGAGACATTGAAGGACTTCTTGATTATTACGCGTTAGATCTTGTCAAAAAGAACTGAAATAGCTTGACCTCGCTTTTCTACAATTCTTTGTCTGCTGCAAAAACACACATTACTGTTTGAAGGTGAACCATACAGTATGCTGTTGTATGTTACACACTTTCTCTCTCTTAAAGTAGGTTCTCATGCATTTTCAAGATATTCATTAAGAAAGAGTTTGTTTTCTCAAGGGCTCCTTATGGATACTACATAATTAGATGGAAATATACCTTACATACTTTAGATGCAGTCTTGCTATCAGATGACTCATCATATAAATTGTGCATTGCGGTAGAATTTTTTTATTTTTACTTTTTTTTTTTTACCATTAATTAGCATGAAGAGAATAAAGGCAGGACCAGCATCTTATATTGTGTAAGCAGCCAATTATTAGACCTTGCATCTTGAGATTTTGTGGTCTTATTTTTATCCACAGAAAGAGAGCACCGCAGCAGGGTTCTGGAAATAAAATCACATTAATTTCCTCTCAAAAAAAAAAAAAAAAAAAAAAAAAAAAAAGCTCTAAGATTAAGAGATGGAACATTTTATGCTTCTGTAGATGCCACAATTCTTTAAA
This sequence comes from Carassius gibelio, assembly GCF_023724105.1. Lineage (NCBI taxonomy): Eukaryota > Metazoa > Chordata > Actinopteri > Cypriniformes > Cyprinidae > Carassius > Carassius gibelio. The sequence continues at coordinate 22,435,537 of NC_068382.1, forward strand.
TGAGTCCACTTCGTAAAATCTTAGTTTGTTTAATACTACATACTATATAATGTAATATAAATATTACAAAAAAAAAATATATATATATTAATTAATTATATATATTGCATTCTATTGCATCCAGCTTTTTTTAATCAGGTGGTGTGGGACTGTAGGTATGGCTGGTTTTTGGGTCTGGAAGCCATATTGAAATCCTTATAGAGCAGATTAATGTGGCTTGTTTGGAGGCTCAGCCGGATGGAGGCATCATGATAGCTATGCTTCAAAAGTACTGTACCACCCAGCCAATCGAACAAACCACCATGCGGGCTTTTGTCTGTCTGCAGAGAATTACCAGGTGTTTGTCCCAGAGTCGGCACAGGTGGGGAAACCAGTGGGGAAGATCAAAGCCAACGATGAGGACATCGGAATCAATGCAGACATTAAATACAGCATCCTGAACCCCGAGGGGGCCGGCATGTTCTCCATCTCCACAGACAAAGATACTAGAGAGGGTGTGATCACGCTGAGAAAGGTATTGCTGTCATTTTTATTGGTGTTTGCCAAGGCAAGCATCACTACTATCATTGCTTGTTCTGGGGTTAGAGGCTTTCCTGAACCCTTAATAATAAGAGGTTATTTTTTAAACTATTGGTACTTTTGGCCTTGTGGACTTTTATAAAACCACTTCTGTCAACAATTTGTAACACTAACAGTTTTAAACAGTGAATATACATGCATTTCAATTTTGAAATTAAAATACAATAGCGACTTTTCAGATTACAATTGAAATTGTTATATATATATATATATATATATATATATATATATATATATATATATATATATATTTTTTTTTTTTTTTTTTTTTTTTATGTGATGCAAAGCTGTATTTTCAGCATCATTACTCCAATCTTCTGTGTCACATGATCCGTCAGAAATTATTCTAATATGCTGATTTGCTGTTTAGCAAACATTTATGATTATTATCAGGGTTGAAAACAGTTGTGATGCTTTATATTTTTGTGGAAACATTTATTTTATTTTCTAATTTAATAGTTACATATGTACAGTTTACTAAATGTGCAATTAAATGAAGTACTAAATATTGTTGTAATATATAATTTAATGATTCCTCCTTGGGTACAAAATAAAATATATTGTTTTTAATTTTTGAATAAAATTTTTGATTGCATTGGAAATTTTCAAACTGAGAAATATTTGTGAGGATGATTAAAAATAGTACAACATGGTTTATGGTTATTTTGGGGTTTATGTTTTCAAAGGATATTTGAAATATATATATATATATATATATGATTGTCATTTATTTTTAAGGTATTTCATCAAAAATACATATAAACAAATAAATGAAGTCTTTATAAAAAGTGTCCAAGCCCATTTCTCTGTGACCCTAATAACAAAAAAGAAAAATATCTTAAAAAAATAAAAAATAAATAAAAAAAATAAAAACAACAAAGTGCCCCCTGTGAAATAAAAGTTCATGAAGTAGACATACCCAACTATTAAATTTTAGGACATGTGTTATTTGTGCTGCTGCTGCTGCAGATATGAATGATATCTCAAATGTTGCGGTTTATTGAGGAGAGGTGTTTTTTTTTTTCTTTTCTCAGTAATCAAACTTTCACTAGGCCTACTATAAAATGGGCCAGAAAATCCCACTTCCACTGGAAAAAGACATGAGTCATATCTGGAGAGTACAAAATCTAGCTTATATTATTAGATCTCATAAGCTTAATACACTTGATTTATCCTGCAGAGATGACAAACAAACAGCGAAAATACAAAAGGCGAAAAATCTGCAGTCATGCACAAAACCTCATTAACAAGTTCAAATTCTGAATAACCTCTAGATTGTAAAATGTTTTCAGTTTTTCACACTTTTCACTTGAGGGTTGCTTGTAGACCTTCAACAAAAGAACACAACAGGATGGCATAATAATCCAAGTCAAGATGATGTCAAGATGGCATAATATCTGAAGCTGCACACACTGAAATCCCTGGCAGATACAGTATACCTGTATATATATTCTGTCCAGCGAGACTGGGTCAAGCAGGCGTCTGGCAATCTTCACAGCTCAGATGCTCATTAATGGTTGTTTTTCTGTATTCTGAGCTTCTTCAATTCCCCACTCAGTCCCAGGGGTCATGAAAGCTGTGAATTCAGTGAATGCTGAGATTTCCAAAAGCCAATCTTGTAAATAAATGCCTGCCAGATCTATCCGGTGAGACAGCGGTGAAGGTCGGGCAGGTTTCATGGTGTTTACAGAAGTGACCCCATCTAGAGAGCCATTTAACTTCTGTGCTCTGGAAGAAGAAGACTGACCTCAATATGATCTCAGCTCATAACTTACTGGAGTACTTGAAACCCCTAGAAGCCACCAAGAAAGTCGCTAAAACAGACTGAAAGCAAAGTATGTGTAATATGTAAATGTAACAGTGTTATTTTAGCATCATTATATTAATAAGTAGATGTTTTTTTTTCTATAATTTATTTTAGTTAATGTGTTTATATATTAATTTTTAATGGTTTTAGTTTTAGTTTAAGAGAATAACCCTGGTTTGTAATCTGTGTAATTTTTCTGTTTTCGCTTTTTAGCCACTTAATTATGAGAAGAAGAAGCATTACAGTCTTCACATCGCTGCAGAGAACATGCACCTGGACCCACACTTCTCCTATCTGGGCTCGTTCAAAGACGACGCCACGCTCAAGATCACAGTCGGAGACGTGGATGAGCCGCCGGTTTTCTCGATGGATTATTACATTATGGAGGTGTACGAGAACGCCAAGGTTGGATCTGAAGTGGGAGCTGTCACAGCGAGAGACCCAGACAGCAAAAACAGCCCTGTCAGGTTAGAAGACATGATGATTTATACATATATAATTTTAATAATACTGTTAGCATGTGTGGCTATTGTGTGTGCATTTCATAGAAAGTCACCTCCAATACACCCACAAGATACAGTTTTCTATAATTTGTACTAGCAAATCACTACTGTTTGTATGGGATTTTACTAAATTGTGGTGTGTATTCGCAAATGCAGTGATATAGCACTATAATCTGACATTATTTCTCTCTCTCTCTCTCTCTCTCTCTCCCTCTCTCTCTCTCTCTCTCTCTCTCTCTCTTCCATGTCCTCCCATTTCTCATCTCTTTGTAAAGGTCAAATTTAATGGGATGACATTGAGTTGATATGACATACAAGGATCTTTTACTGCTTTGACTCTCTCTCTCTTTCTCTCTATGGAGGATATTGTTAATTAGAGTAGTTAAGGCACCCCATGTTATCATGGTAGTGAAACACAGCTGCCAAAGGCTCAATTACCTCCACACACTCTAATGAAAGAGAGGTGTGAGCAGGCCAGCTCATAAAAACATCATTGCTTTAGTGCTTATATCATGCTGCCTGCCAGAGATGCTGATGGAGAGGATTCAGATTAATTAGAAGTCCTGTTTCATCCCACCTGGTAAACACAGAATAACTACGAGTTGTGCTATTTCGCTCTTTCTTTCTTTCTTTCTTTCTTTCTTTCTTTCTTTCTTTCTTTCTTTCTTTCTTTCTTTCTTTCTTTATTTATTTATTTATTTATTTAATAAAATGAAAAAAAATATATACAGAAATATGTATATTAAAAAATATTCATGCATGTTTTATATTTTTATATTATTTAATGCATTACATTTTATATTCAAAATATTCATGTTTTTTTATTTTATTTTATTGAAAATTCAGAGAGATAGAATCAGATAGAATCATCTTTGGAAAAAAGCAGTCTGGAATGACACAAAGGTTATTATTAAATCGTTGCACGCTCTGTGCTGTACTTGACTGATCAATGTTTTAAATGTATATGATTATGCAAATGTTCAATATGCATTAACCCTGGATTTAGAAATGCACAGTGAGAAAATCTTAACTCCCCAGAATGAATTGGATGAAGAGTGTGAAATATCACACCAGGTACTGTATGTTAAGTGTGAAAAATCGATTAGAATCATATTATATATATACCAAAGTTTAGAGAAAAAGTAAATGATGAGTCTTAATATGAAAGGCAATGTTGCATTGTGCACATCATAGTCTGTAGAATACGGAGAAAATAACATTAGGATGACATGCAAGCAAACAAGGGGAATGAAAAATTAAATGTCAGAATGTTCCTTTCAATAGCAGTAAAAGGCATACGGTGTAAAATCCTCATTGTTATTTCTCTCTCATGTCTCATGCAGTCAAGGACAGTGCACATTTTCTTGTGGCAATGAGATATGACCTGTATGGTTTATTAGCATCTCTCTGTACTGGTGGTTTGAGGACGTGTTTTCAAGCCATCTTTAAATGAACCTTCAAAGGCAGTGCGTGACGGAGAGACCGTGACTCTCACCGTCATGCAAATGCTGTGAATCTCATTGGTTGATGTGAGCGAGTAAGATTGTCAGTTCAGTATTTTTCACGGCTCTAAATAAATAAATAAAATACATAAGAGAAAACGAGAAAAGTCTCATGAATAATCCCTGGCCTTTTTTTTCTGTGTCTGGATAACACACATAAAAAATATATATATATATATATATATATATATATATATATATATATATATATATATAAACATTTCATTTTTTGTGTTTTGAGACAATTTTTGTGTTTCCTGAATTTTCCCTAGTAAGCATGATGAAAGCTAATAAAAACAGAAATTATTTGTATGTATTTTTTAGTACATATGCACTTATGTTCAGCAAGTAGAGGGATTTTGGATGGTGTATTGATGTTGTTGTTTATATATATATATATATATATTATTATTATTATTATTATTATTATTATTATTATTATTATTATTATATTTGTTGTTGTTGTTGTTGTTGTTTGGCATCTACTAGCTAACCCAATCATGCTAACCAGTAAACCTTGACCCCACAAAACCAAAACAGTAAAACCACAACTTAAATCGTATGGTTACATATAATTTTAACACTAATTTTTCCTGCCTTGGACACTCTTGTACTTCTTTTAGAAAATGCAAATGTGGTTCAATTTTACATTCACACTTGGAAAGAGAATCTGGCTGTCCTTCTTTTGAGCATCTTGCATTTCACTGCTTGTCCACTGCAGTTTTTTCTCCTTGCACTTTTCTCCTGTAGTGTTTTTTCTTTGTTTTTCTTTTCTATTCTTTCTTTTAATAATCTTTAGGTTGCATCAGGTGTGTTATCTAAAGCTGTGATTTACTGTTATTTCACCTGGAATATATACAGTAAACTATAAATCATTGCATATAACCAAAAGCACTCATAAATCTCACTGAAAATGGCCTGTATGCTGTCTGCAAGCTGATTGATAATTTAGGGAAATCATATGAACAAAATGAAAGGCAATGTTAATGTCCAATGCAGTGCACATTTTGTTACGTAATTCAAGATCAGTTAATTAAAAACCGTAAAAAGTACTCTTTAGTTTTTAGTGCATACTTCTTTAGTATAAATTAACCTCCTGTGATGTTCCTTCTTTACTTTTCATCTTTCCATTAAGTAATATATATATGATGTTAATTTTGAGACTCATTGTGAAAATATTTGATTACTCACAAAATAATTATGATAAAACAATTATTGCAAATTTAATGATTAATCTTGTTTAATTAGAGAAAAATTAGATAAGAGAAAAAAAATATTTTGTTATTAATTCATTTTTATAAAATGTATTAAATATAATATAATATATTTATAATTATATATATATATATATATATATATATATATATATATATATATATATATATATATATATATATATATATATATATATATATATATATATATATATAACATTAAAAAAAACTGTATAATTAACTATTTTTGTGTATGTACAATTACTTTTGGACAATATAATAAAAGATAATTGATATAAAAATAAAAATATGCCCCTTTAGGCTGAGCTTTGTAAAGTCGAGAAGTCTTGCAATAAGTCTCACCACATATGGAGTTTCACGACTCAGTCATCCAAATACAAGCTTTACAAGAAATACAAGTACAAATACAAGAAATACAAGCGTTTGGGTAATCATGCTCATCCTAGCTGTCTTTGCTAATAATGCCCCCATTATGATATAGAGGGATGATAGACGGAAAGGCTCATGCAGTATTCATGCTCTCTCTTCTATATTTAGGTATTTCATCGAGCAGGCAGAAGACAAAGAGGTGTATTTCGATATCGAATCCATCAGCGGAGTCATTAGAACTACTCAGCTCCTGGACCGTGAGGACACGCCCTGGCACAACATCACTGTCATGGCAAGAGAGGAAGGTGGGTACCAGAAAGCATGCTGGTTGAGCTTCGCCACTTTAATAACTCGCAAATTAGTCTGCAAAGACATTCTCGGCAATAAACGCCTTGTGCACTCATGAGAAACGGACTGCCGTTCGCTTTCTCTCTTTGAAAATCGCTCGCCCTCCCGCTGCTGCCAAATCAACTCTGCAGGCCAGTAAATAGTCAAAGATGGCACCTCTAAGCACATAAGGAATAGTTAGCTCAGAAATGAACATTGTGGTTATTTACACTACTCACCTCTCATGTTGTTCTAAACCTGTATGACTTTCTTTCTTCTGTGGAAAGAGAAAAATGAAGACTGCTGGTTGTTGTCATTTTTTTCCCATGCAATTAAAATGAATGGGGCCAAAAGCTTTCAAGCTTCAAAATGGATCCAGAAGCACTGTAAAATATCATTAATGTGATCTAATGGCTTGTGTGCTGCGTTCTGCAGCTATACAGTCTGAATGTAGGTGTAGATGTTGTTCACTCATAAAATCCCCTTCCAGAGAGCTTGTGTCCAGATCCTTGATTTAGTAGATTTTGAGAACCAGTTCAGTCTGATTTATTATTGATCTAGTTTTTTGGACCAGATTCTTTGAAAGATTCACTTTAAAAGAATGATTCATTTACAGATTGAACATCGACATTCTTTTGAACATGGTAGATGTGAAGATTTAAAGCCCCTCCTATGGTCAGATCAGTTTTTTAATGTTGTTAACATGACTAACAGGTGTTTTTAATACGCTTAAAGACAAACCATGCGCAAATACATCAGTGAGCACCATTTTCACTATTAACGAACAGTCTTCCCTGAACAAACTCCTAATTTGCTGTTAATTTGCTGTAATTAATAGTCAGGTAGTTGTTAAAATTAGGTAAGAGGTAGGATTACGTAATCTAAAATATGGTCATGCAGAATAAGATTAATATGTGCTTTATAAGTACTAATACAGTAAACAGCCAATATGCTAGTAACATGCATGCTAATAAAAAAAAAAAAAAAGTTAATAGTGAGAACTGGTCCTTAAAACATAGTGCTACCATTATATCAATTAATGTTACATGTCTGATATTTTAGAGAGTGATACATAAAATGCATTACCATTCTGATGTGTGGTCTAATAGATGATCATGTATAATTCACTCTTCCTCTTCTTCATCATCAATCAGTTTCTGGTTCAAACATTATTGGCTGAATTAATTCAATATTGGTACTTGACATTGTGTAGCAATTTCTACACCACATAATGGCAACAGGGTGGATCCAGGGACTAATTTACATATTAATGTGTCCACATACACTAAATGAGGTCAGGGTTGTAGCGTTATATTGAAACCATTTTACAAAACCTCTGTAAGATTAAAGAACTGTTTTCAGGACTTATGGCATACATACTTGGTTATAATATTGTATCCATATTAATAGTAAAGTTTTTGTTTTATTATAAAAAATAAATCAATAAATAAATAAAAGATGCTTGCCATGGTCATCATATGCTCTTTCCTTCTAAAATAAATAAATTAAAAAAAAAAAATATATATATATATATATATATATATATATATATATATATATATATATATATATATATATATATATATATATATATATATATATATATATATATATATATATATATAAAATATAAAAAGTAAATAACTTTCACTAGAAAATGTTTTAAATATGTAGTTTGATTATTAAATATATAAGATAAGGTGTTTAAATACAGTATGCAGTTTTAATCATTAAAGCTGAGTTTTAAGTGATTCATTTTGTGATTTCAGAAGATGTGCTATAAAGCTCACAACTTTTATTCTATTACAATGCCTTTATGCCCTTTTTGATGCTTTCTAATTGAATTAGCGAATTAGCGATTAGCACAATCTTCAAAGAGTCACCTTTTGTGTTACGCAGAAGCAGGTAAATCCGGTTTGGAACAAAATGAGGGTGAGGAAATGACAGCAGAATTTAACTTTTTTGAGCGAAATACCCCTTTAACAAACCCACTCATGCAAGAGAACAAAAACAGGAAAAGATTGGGAGTATATAACCACCCAGATGATAAAAATCACAGGCAGTAATCTAAATGGAGTCACATGAGTCTTCTGCAGCAGATTTTATCAGAGTAATTACCCTTAGACCCAGCATCAATGACACACATTCAGTCTTCTATATGATAATCATTTTCCACAAGTATCCAATATGAGAATGAAAAATCACATATTGCCTTAATTTCTCACTTATTTTCCCTATCAATGAGATCAAATGGAGACTTTGCATAAGTCTTCTTCTCAGAGATGTACATTCATACAGCCTCAGAAGAGACCTTAACTCTCTCAAGCTGTGCTCCAATCTGTGTTCTTCAGTATTTCTCATTCAATCCCTACATGCATTTGGCCGAAACTTCAGTATACTGTGCTTTCAAGGTATTTTATGACCAAATTTTCTGAGATATGTAACACTCTTACTTTTTGTGAACTATTCCTTTATTTGTATCTATTTATTTTTTTATAAACCAGACATAACATTGATAATTAAAAATCAAAATTTCTAAGAATCACAATCAAATCTGAGCTATGAAAGTGCAATGTAATATTCCTCTTTGTAAACACAAAACAAACATCCTGAAAGGTAAGCAAGCAAAATGACAGAACACTAAAACACATTTCTGATGTTGTTTTGATGTGTTTCTGTTTAACATTTTTGTATGCAATCAAAGATACATTAAAGTGAGTCATGTTTGAGTGTGTTTGTTGCCATGGAGATGGCTTGCCGTTAAAGGCTTCGTTCTGAGAAATGTTCGTTTCTGGTCCAGCTGTGGGTGTGAATTCATGTTAGAGTGCTCATTAGTGATGATGACGAGGGAGCGGAACTCACTTGGCCTGTACACTTATAAGACGTCTCAGCAATTATGCGCACTTTTATTGCATTTAACAGTAGCTGTGCCATTGACAGATATTGTGCTATTTTATTAGCTACTTCTAGTTGTGGTACATAAACATTCTGTATTATAAAACTGATAGACCTGGCTGTTTTTTGCTAGATCTTAGACAGCCTACGCTCAGCTCACATCACAATAGAGCACAGTGAGAGACAGTTCAGTTTTTATCATTCAGAATTTCTTAAAGAAAAATACCAAACCAGCTCTTAAGATGAACCACAATCACACCTTTCATTTGAAGTAAAAAAAAAAATAAAAATAAAAACTTTCATATGGTAGTGATTCACAGTCACGTACACACTGTAAAAGAGTGATAACCACATTTAAACACTGCAATGACCCTGCTGGAAAAAAAAAAAAAAAAAACGGGGGAGAAAAAGCTGACATACAGCATTGAGATTTTGCTTTCAGACAAAACTATTTTCTCTGGAATAAATAATAGATTAATGAGACCAAATGCTGGCCATGTGATATCATATTTAATTAATGCTGCGGTAGGGAACTTTTGACGCTCTAGCGGTTAATAAACAGAACTGCTTGCGTCTTGTGGAAGAACATCATAGCCGGAACTACTTCTCTCTGTTTATGTCTATGAAGAATCACAAAGGTACTGGGTTACTCCACCGCGGTACCCCCGAAGCAATCTAAAATAGTCCGAATATAAGCACACGGTTTGGAAAATGGATTCATGGTGTACTCGCTTATTATGTTCATTTTTCTACATTTTGAACACAAACAAAGTTACGGACCGCAGCTCTGATTGGTTGTTTTTTACCGGGAGCGATGCATTTTCTGCAAATGGCAATAGGAGCACTGGGAGGAGCCAGAGGAGCTTGATTTTTTCACAGATTATCTGTCTCATATTGTACTGTCAGGATATAATGACAGGTTTAATAAATATGTAAAAAATATATATTTACAAAAGTTCCCTACAGCACCTTTAACTAAAAAACTTTGATACGTGAGTTTAAAAGGTGCAAAACAATTCCAAAAGGACCTAACTGAATTTAATATCTTGTTAATTACTCAATGTATAATTGCACAGGATATTTTTATATCCTAGTTGTGGGCCTGTTTTTCATTTCTGAGCATTATAATGCCTTGTTAATTTCTGCGTGTTTGTATTTATAGTGTTTTGATTCATATTAATTTAATCAGTATGCGACTGACTCACTGAGAATTGCTATTAGATGACTTTGCCAATTTGTGAACAAAATTAGCCGGGTCCCAGCCAGGGATCAGGAAGTGCATGCAAATGTACTTTTCAGTTCAGATAGGTGTTCTTTTGAGACAGCCTTGATAGAAATATGCATAACCTGGGTTTGCTAATCAGAAATTATTTGGTCTTTACCATGATATTTGTTAATCTGTTATTATTATTATTATTATTATGCAATTTGATATTCAGAAAAACTACATTCAAGTTCACAATAAACTTTCATTTCAGATCAATGAAAACAGTGTAAGTGTAAGTTTGATTGTGTTTTAACCTTCTAAGAAATATCTTCATGAAAAGTCAAGCATATTTTTCACCTGATTTTTGTTGTTTAAGCACTTTAAGTTTGCCACATATGGATTTAATGTATAATTAAAGAGATGGATCGATGATATGATAGGTGTATAAATGTTTCAATGGATAGATGGATCTCCATTTCTATTATCTTCTGTCCACAAAAAGCTGCTTAATGTTCAAATATTCTTTCATATGAGCTATCTGATGTTTTTTTTATAATTTTTTTATAATTTTATTTTTTTTACCATCCAATGTTTTCTTTTGTTTTCAGATAACCCTAGTCTTCAGAGTCACGTTCCCGTTACAGTGCAGGTTCTAGATGTGAATGACAATCCTCCAATGATCAACACAGAAGACGAGATCATCATCTGTGAAAGCACCAGAGCAGGACAGGCAAGTCCCATAACAGTTGAACTGCTTCTCTGTCTCACTTTCCCTCTGACATTCCCTGGCAGAGAAGGTCTCCTTAAAACGAATCTAACAACTAAAGTAATCAAACTAACTGTAGTTTTAATCAGTTTACTTACGAATGAGCATAAGCAGTAAAATGTTAAGTTGGTCACCTGAAACATTACAGGTTTGATTAATATGGATTTACATATCAGCCTGCACAGAAAATTCCCTTACGTTCCCTGCCATGAATGTTGTGGAAAAAAGAGCAAGCTGAATATTTAGTGGGGCTGAAATAGAAAAATGGAAGGGGGTTATAGGAATGCTAATCATCTCTCAATGAGAATAAAAATCTGATCAACAAAGCGTGACAGCTCTGACTCACTAAAACACACTCCTATTTTCCCTACCCACACTTTTCCATTTCATTTTGAAATGCTGTTTTTCACTAGCAGCCCAAAGAAAGAGAGGGATGAGAGCAAGAGAAAATGAAGGACAGATGAGGTCAAGCCTATTTTAATATCCCCTGTGATCCCACCATAAAACAGTACATCCAATTCCAAAAATTATCCACACTACATTACAGGAGAGGCACATTAAAGTGCTTCTGAGCTCTCTGCATGTGTTTTAAGTGGAGCCTGAATTTTCTGCACTACTAGAATCATCAGACTGACTTAAAAAAATAAATAAAGATTGTTTTCAAACAGGTGTCGCAAACTCCTTCCTCATCTGCCACTGGTCGGAAAAACAGATGGCCCCGCCCCTAAACTCACATCATTGGTTGATCTGGTGTTGCTTGCTGAATGGGCTGGTTGAAGATTCAGCTGGTTCAAAGAAACAGAAATATCAAAAGTGGCAAAAAATTATATTCATTGTTATAAAAGGTTTAAATTACAAATAAACACATTTTAGACCTTTCTATCAATTAAAGTATCGTGAAAAATCATGAAAATCATGACAAAAATACTTATTTCAAAATTATATAATATGATAATGATAAGATTTTTTTCTTAAGCAGAAAATCATAAAATCAGAATAATTTCTGAAGGATCATGTGACACTGAAGACTGAAATTCGGCTTTAAGGATTGTTATTATATTATATTATATTATATTATATTATATTATATTATATTATATTATATTATATTATATTATATTAACCTCAACTAATCCTTTTTTTTAATTATATAAAAAAAATCTATCAATAATAAATTGTACAATGATACAGATATTGATATAACAACACCAAAATTATTCTAAAATACATTTCCAGTAATTTACAAAAATTAACTTCAACTAATGTCATCGTGAATTTGTCAGCCTTTTATAATTTCTGTGTTCACACAAGCGAAAGGTATTCCAATTAAAGTCTCCTTCAGTCTGAACCTCTTCAGTTGGAAGGTATTGCTCTTTGCAGGGAGTAGAGCACAGGGATGTGCAACCCATAATGGACTGCACTCAAGGAATCAAATGCCTGTTGAGTTTCCAAGACAACTCAGACCATCAAACCATCTGGTTTTGATGCTCAAAGAGCACAGCATCCTACAGCTGCTGAGATGCCAGCAGAGATTTCAGAAGTTCACTCTGAAATGAGAACGGGAGGGGAGAAAACAGAAAGAATCAAGTAAAACTATGTTCTGAGCTTTTGAACCCTGCTGAATGCAACTTGTATTTAGGAAATGGGTCTTCCACATGGGAAACTGGTGAAATCCATGTGTACTGTACAATCTAGGCATCTTAACTACAGTAAAAATACTTAAAACAGTCAAGCTTCACCAGAGACACTGAAAAATCTAAAGAATTTCTAAGAAGGTTTACTATGAAAAGAAAGTGTTTCTGAGGTCTATTCGTTGTTCTTTTTGTTCTGTTGATGGCAGGTCATTCAGACAATCACGGCTGTGGATAAAGATGATTTTGCCAATGGAAAGGGATTTTCCTTCTCTTTTCCCGGAGGACTTCCTGCCAACCCTAACTTTACTATTAAAGACAATGAAGGTATGGATGTGGGATTATTCTAATTCAGGGCTTTTTTTATGTTTGTAGTGAGCATACATTGTTTCTAGATTCTAAAATATTTCATCAGCTAGTTACTCTTTGTGAGTGTACTGTGGTCTCTCTAAAATTATATATTTAAATACCCTTGTCTGGTAGTCACAAACAACTGGTAAAGTCATTGAAATTCCTTAGTAAAAATGTCTGGGAATCCTATAGTTCATTCAGAAGATGTTCACTATATATTATTTTATGCAAGCTATTATAATGATCCACATATATACAGTAGGAAATCCAAGCTTTCTTTAAATGTGCATATATTCTCAAGGGGGAAAATGACTGCAGAAGTCTTCTAATACGATCAATAAACTTCCCGGGTTAATGTTGACCAACATTTAAGTTATAATTAAATGTTCCCCGCAAGCTTAAGAGAGACGATTGATGACTGTTTAGAAGCAGAGGGAAGTAAAATCCCTTATGCATGAGTAATTGCTGCTGTGAAGGTAAATCAATGAGCTGTTTCTGGCATTTCTTTCAATAATCAAAATCACCATAACACTAAAGTTGTTTATTGCTCTTGCTCTGTTTTTTTCCAGTTCTGTGTTTGTTTTGGTTATCTGTATGGCCTGAGGAATATTGGTTTGTTTTCATTCATTTTCATTTACTAAAATCAACATGCTATCAGCCTTTTAATTTTCCAACTGTATCTGGTTGATTGGTCACCCTATTTAAAACCTGCATTGACAAATCTACAGTGGTTTTCCAGATTTACCTGGTCTTCCAGTATGGTCAAGTGGAAAAAAAGTCCCAAAACCCTAATATCAGATCAATTACAGCATCGGTTGCTCTTTTAGACCCTCCACGGAGTGGCATCTTTACTCTTCCCTAGGATAGCATCACTTCTTGTGTGTGTGTGTGTAGCCTTGGGTGAACTTTAAAGTAACTGGTGAAGTTTTTTGTACCAGCCACCACATTTCCAAAATGTAGCTCAATCACAGTCGGCATAGTTTATTTCCTTCATCGTTGTCCCCCGCTGTTGAAGAGCACCGGTATTCCTTTTGAGAGGATTATGAATCTAACCTTGCACAGTGGTTTAGTCCCTGTTGCTACTGAATGAATTACCAGCTCCCTAAACTCCTGAACCCATGGCCTTAATGCAATACTCACACAGATGTCTGCGAGCTGGATGTTACCATGGAGACTGCTCTTATCAGAGGTGTGCTGCTTCCGGGTCCAAATCTGTACCCTGAAATCAGTAGGGGATTAGAACAAAGGATGGGGAAAAAAAGGTTAGAAATCAGTTCATTAAGTGCATAATTATTTAAATCAGTGTTGTCAGTTCAATTAATAAGAGCAGGCAAAATTCATAAGTTTAAAATCAGCTAGAAATAGACACAACTGGAGGAAACGTACACCGTATACAGTATGTATTTGTCAAAGCTGTATTTTTTTATTTTTTTTTTACTTCACACAGCTTCTTAAAAAAGGTGATGCTCATGCCGTGAGATGCTGAAAAAAACTGAAACTTGATGCAAAAGCTAAAGACGTCCCTTGGAAGCACTTGTACAATAATTAAAAGTTTGCAGACCGATTAGAAGAACACATACAGATTGATTACAAGATGGACTGAGATGAAAAATTATATCAAATAACATAAAAAATATATTGACTTTTATGTCCATTCAAAGAGAGACATTTCTTAGAATACACTGATATACACGATCAATTAATTTAATCAGCATAGTATTTAATTAATTTGATGCATTTCTTTAATTGTATCTACATGACCTGTTAAGAAATGATGGATCTTTTAATGGATAGAAAGTGATAATGTAATGTGATTTTAGGAAATAAAGAATTTTTGTGATAAGAAAAATTCTTGAAACATCGCTAATTAGCAGTGGTGGACGAAGTACACGAATCAAGTACTTGAGTAAAAGTACAGATACATATGGTAAAATATTACTCCAGTAAAAGTAAAAGTACTCCTTTTTCAATTTTACTCAAGTGAAAGTACAAAAGTACTCAATTTTTTATGTACTTAAGTAAAAAAGTACTGCAAGATAGATGTTTGCAATTTTATATAGGCTACTTAATTTAATTTTATATTATCACATTTTTTTTTATAATCCTACTGCTCAAAATACCTTGGATTTTTTCCAAAATAACCACTATATGGAGTCAAGATATTTTTGTTGTTGATATGGACTACGCTGATGAGATTAATGTTCACTGTGAAGCTTACACTGTGATGTACCTGAGAGAAAACAGAGATGACCATCTGATTTTCACCAGTAAGAAAAAAGTATTTTAAAGTTAGTTGTTTTACAGAACATCAAAGTTACAGTAAAGACTAAAAGTTTGGACACACCTTCTCATTCAAAGAGTTTCCTTTATTTTCATGACTATGAAAATTGTAGAGTCACACTGAAGGCATCAAGGGCTATTTGAGGAAGAAGGAGAGTGATGGGGTGCTGCGCCAGATGACCTGGCCTCCACAGTCACCGGACCTGAACCCAATCGAGATGGTTTAGGGGTGAGCTGGACCGCAGACAGAAGGCATGAGGGCCAACAAGTGCTAAGCATCTCTCGAGGAACTCCTTCAAGACTGTTGAAGACCATTTCAGGTGACTACCTCTTGAAGCTCATCAAGAGAATGCCAAGAGTGTGCAAAGCAGTAATCAATGCAAAAGGTGGCTACTTTGAAGAACCTACAATATGACATATTTTCAGCTTCACACTTTTTTGTTATGTATATAATTCCATATATAATTCCACATGTGTTAATTCATAGTTTTGATGCCTTCAGTGTGAATCTACAATTTTCATAGTCATGAAAGTAAAGAAAACTCTTTGAATGAGAAGGTGTGTCCAAACTTTTGGTCTGTACTGTATATATGACATGATAATAAGGCCTGAAGTTAGGAAGAACATTTTAAGGAAAAAAATAATAAAACAAATTTCATAATGATTTTTTCCTTCTCAAATCTTGTCTGTGGTTTAAAAACACCCTTAGCCAAACGCGGTGCATCTCTTCCCACTGATAATTACTGTAGTTACCATGTTCTGAACATCACATCCTTTCTTTTCTAACCAGATGTAATCTGTATATATATATATATATATATATATATATATATATATATATATATATATATATATATATATATATATATATATATATATATGTGTGTGTGGCTGAATAAAAATATTTGGACATTATAAAAATTACATCAACTTAGCACTAACAAGCTTGTTAGCTAGACAGTTAGCATCAGCTAACAATATTTACTTATTTTCAGTACGATGAACATTCATGTACGTCTACTCGTCTAGTTAATCCAAACAATATACATATGTATAACGTTACTGTCGATAAACAATATAAAAACAGACGTAACATAGGACATTTTAATAAAACTGTTAACATTACGGCAGCGGTGAATTTGAACGTGCATGAGTTATTGTATTTAATCTGTGTTATTTTGTGGGGGGTTTTTTTGTTGTTGTTTTTTTTTTTACGTACAATTGATGTGTCTGCATCGTCTGCACTCGAGCATTTCAGTGGGCTTAAATAGATCACTCTTTACAACGGATTTAGTTCCCAAACAACTGACAGTTTTGACCTAAATATGATTTTCAGTTACAATAATTAATCCAAAATTTCGACATAACTTACTTTTAGCAACATCAGACGCACGCGCGCTCACAAGATCACCCGGTTCTTACTTCTGGTGACTCGCACTAAACGGTTCATTTGAATCATTGAGTGGTCGACTCCAGAACAGCTGCAATCGGATCATTCTAATTCGTAAACGAATCGTTTGGTGCGATTCGCGATCCGATTTAAAAGTTTATTTTGAAAAGACTCAGTTCGTTCATGATGAATCAGACACCGCTTCTGCGTGTCGGAGCACGTGATATATTATAGGGAGTAACGATATGTTTTATGAAATGTAGTGAAGTAAAAAGTACGATTTTATGCTTTGGAATGTAGTGAAGTAAAAGTAAAAGTTGCTCAAAATAAAACTACTCCAGTAAAGTACAGATACTTGAAAAATGTACTTAAGTACAGTAACGAAGTAAAGCTACTCCGTTACTGTCCACCACTGCTAATTAGAGTGAAAATGTTGCCACTTTTAAAACTAATTGCTGGTGAAGTTTTATATCTTTAAGCCCATGTCTCAAGATTAGTAGGGGGCAAAAGAAAATAGAGCTAGATTAAAGTTATATTGGAAGACAGAATGACTTACAGTAGTTAGTATCGTGAGTTCCACTCCTTTCCTATCGAGCCAGTATGGAGTTTACTTCATTTATACAAGTGGTACTCATTGCAAGTCTCACACTCTCTCTCTACTTCTCACATGAATTCTCGCTCTTTAATCTCCCTCCACTGGGACACGCCACAGTTTAACGGTCTCTGTATTATCACAGGTGGTCGATGTCGGCGTGCAGTGCTCTTATTGAGAGACTGGAAGTACAGTAAGTGAAGCCCCCTTGTCTACAAAGACCTAAAGAGCTTCAAATTGAATAATAATACCACTTTCCCCATTTTTACAAGTGCTGTAAAAGAGCAATATGATCTTTATGGAGGTACTTTAGCTCTTTGTATCTAAAAGGTTGAAAAGTAAACACATTTTAACATGCTGCCTGTCTTTGTCCAACTTCGACTTTTTAAGGCATTCAACGGAAGCACTGCAAAATATCATATTTCCCTCCAACACCATTTCTGGATTTAAAGGTGCAAATTTGGTACACAATGAAACGGAGGCTAAATGGACTAAATTATTGTCTGGTCACGTTTTGCTTTATGAACGCGGTCTCTGTGTGAATAACAATGTAAGACGGAGGGCCCCAGAGAGCTAAGCGAGACCCTTGCATGGATATGCAGTTTGATTATGTTCTGTAGTCAATTGAGCTTTGTAGTGGAGCCGAGGGTAATTAGGAAAGTAATATTCATGAGTGAGCTTATGAATGACATGGTCAAAAACATGCTGAAGGCACGCGCACATGAAATAACATATTCATTTGCATGCTAATCAAATCTACCTTTGCACACACATACTGTACATTAGAACACTATTTTAGATGAACAGTGCACCCATAACTTGGATTGATTGAGTGAGTGAGTGAGTGAGTGATAAAATGTTGAATGTTATATATATATATATATATATATATAATGCATATATATATATACAGTTTCTCTTACTGTCTATCTCTCCTGTTTCCCATCTGTCTCTTAAAGACTCTCATCCTATTTCCATTGACTTTCTGAGCCTGTATCTACAGGCCTTTAAGGAGACGTGCTTCTCCTGTCTATTGCTGTCTTGGTTTAATATGCAGTCAGCATCTGAGAAGGCTTTTCTAATATAGGGTGTCAGTCGGTCGGTGGGCGTCTGGACAGGAAACCAGATAGACTGTAAACCAAGAAGTAACAGGAGAAATTAGTCATTATCCAGTAATTATGATCAGGCCACTTCCTAAGAAAAGGATGATAATGGTAATGCAATGCAGTCTGAAGATAGCATAATGAGTAATATGTGACCAGATGACATGATAAAACATGTGGACAGGATATCTTTTCAATATAATGCAAGTAAAGTGGTCTAGGGGTGGTTCATAAGACTCATATAATAGCTTTGTGTGTGAAACAGACAGACATATAAACCATTTTTCTCTTATAACCTCAACATCTGGCCTAGTTACGCTTGGTGCTTTCATAAAAGTTTGAAAGTGTGATTCATGAAAAGATCTTTATTCTGAGTTGAATCATTGCAGTGAATCAGTAGATCCAGTTCACAAACCTGAATCATTCAGATTATTAAATTATTTATGTATAAAAACTTAAATTTGTCTGTGTAATGGCTTTATTGCAAAAAATAAATTTTATAATTTTTTTTTTTTTTTTTTTTAAAATTTGATATATGAGAAGAATAGCTCAACTTTCATTGTACTACTGTGGATCGAGTAGCATCTGTTTTGTTAAAGTACAGTTTTAGAGTTTCTTAATCTAATGTAACTATGACCGTAATATTTATCAATATGGAAATGAAGGCCGATGGTCTGGATTGCATCATGAGTGGTGCTTGAAGAAAAGAGCTCGGGGCATTTCTCTGTCTCCTCTCTCTCTCATTCATTCACACACATATTGTTTGCCTTAGCTCTAGATGGCCCTGAGGCAAACAGCAGGTTCCTCAGGCTGTCCACACCGTGGCCTTCAACACTTCTGCCGCCTATTAAGTTTAACACCTGCCGATTCTCAGGAGAGAAGAGCTATGCTTACATACTGTGTACTCAAGGGTATAAGTGTTTTTTTTATGTCTCACAGTGTGGTTTTTATCACAACTTTGTGGTCACAGCTTTGGTTTGGTTTGGAAAATGTTCTGTTTTTTGCCATTTTAATTTTGCCATTTTTGAACTCGTTCTGTCTCAGATCATCTTCATAAAAGGCTGGCACAAAAGTTATGGAATTTAAGTTGATTCTTCAAATTATTCTTGAATAACGTGTGAACAAATTCGCCAAAAAGCGCAGAAAAAATGGATGTGAGGCTATATCTCTGTAATGGTTTGGCGTATTGAGACCAAACTTGTGGTCTGCCTGCCTGCTATTTTTGTTTATAACTTCTGGATCGTTTAACCAAAATTCACAAAACTTATTTAGTTAATTATTAATTATTTACTTATTTAGGTCTATTTAGATTCAGTGGAGCATGCCATGTCAAACCATACCCAGTTTTCCTATATCGGCCATTTTTCGCATTGGCCATTTAGGGTCATCAGCAAGATGTCCTGACGTAGCCTGAGAAGTTTCGAGCCAGTGCCACCTTGTGGTAAAATCGAATATTCACATGCTTATAACTTTGGGTGTGGTTGACTTATTTTCACGGGAGTCACTTTGTTATACTCCTGAATCCTTGCCGAGTCCAGCAATACCTGATATGCTAGGTTTTGCCTTTTAGTTTGTGCAACATTGCATTTTTAGCACTCAAAAAACGCCCCGATCAACACAAAACCACCATAGGAAATTCAAAAACATAGCGTGCTGGCCAAAATTTTGATAATAAGTGGCAAGTAAATGCAAACAAACTCAGCAATCAGTATTTTTTTTTCTTTCTCATATATAAAACTGTCTCTAACGCCAAAAAAAAAAAAAAAGTTATATATTCACCAAATTTGACATACATATGTATTGGCACACTCTTGGTGGCACTATAATTGAACCAAACATGAAATTGCCATTGACTACAATAGATTATTATGATATAAAAATGCTATATTTTATGAATGCATTAGTGTACCATTACAAAACTTTGTATGTACCATTGAAACCATGACCTGAAAGTACTCAAAAAGTTTTCAGATAACAAAACCGTTTTCGCATACCAAAATGACACTTGAGGCTGTATCTCTGCAATACTTTGGCATATTGACACCAAACTTTGTGTGTGTCATTGTCAACTCACATAGAACAAACCATGTCAATTTCATAACAGCGCCACCTATTGGTCAAACTTGATAAGCCAATAAATCATGCTACTATAGGTTGTATTTATGATTTTTCAGCCACTTTAATTACAATCATGTTAAAATAGCATTTATTGCTCATTATTGCATTTGTGAATAAGATTCATTTTATTTTATATTATTATTATAATTTTTCTCTTATTTCTTACTCTTAATTGGATGATAAATCAAATACACTGCTGGAAATAACCAACTTTCTTTAGTATTTTTCTTGTATTTTCCTAATGAAAATTTTGTGATTTCTTTACATACTACGAACACTTTTTTTTTTCCTTTTCTTTTTGCATGTTTATGACAGAATAAATGCAGAATCTTTTCTATGTTGTTATAAATGCTATTACATTTAGCTCTGCAATGTGATAGATTGATCAACATACTTAACATTTATTTATTTTACTTTAAAACCCCTTCAGCTGTTATTTAGATTTTTTGAGAATTAGGCATATGTAATATTGGACCCACCGGTGGGTCCCCAAAGTTGATGTAATTAAATTTGTGTTTAAACTGTTACTGATAACTTTTTGGGTACATGGAACTAATTATTAGACTTACAAAGATGCTGCTCAGATTGACTGGATCTCTGGCTTTGAATTAAACGAAGTGCTACCTCAAAGTTTCAACGTTATTTATTTATTCATACCAGATGCTGAATTTGAGTGAGAAACATGCCCTAAGTTCACAAATACTCAGAATTAGTCTTCCCTTGATCATTGTGAAGGTGCCAAATCATCACAATGACATTTTCTTTTCCTATTTATTTTTTTCACGGGCAATTAAACCAGCGCTCAGATCTCTAAACGACCCAGTTACTTTAATAGATCAATTGATTTCTGAAGGCATCTTTTTGCACGCTTGCATACAAAAAGACCTTTCTAGTACAGCCCCTCATCAGAGGAGTTGAAAGCTGTTGCTGTCAGGCTGATGATATTTGGGAATTTTAATTAGTCGGAGTGTCACTCAGATATTCTGCCGCTGGAGTGAAGGTTGGAGTGCCTTGTTATGCGACAGAACGTGGCTGTTTTCCCACTGAAAGCTCCTTTTTTATTGCTTCAAAATGATCATTTTTCTCAATGTCTTTTTTTTTAATAGTTGTTTAAGGGTAAAGATAAATCAGCGGATATTCTGACAGTACGGAATGCCTCAGCTTAGATATTTTCTTATTCTATTAAATACTTTATTTCAGTTCTTTGATAACTTATTAACCACACTATGCTGAGGTTTTGAACTCTTTTGAGATCAGAGAGACGAACGCAGACTGTAACAAAAACTCAACTGAATTATGCCCCAAAATACCCACTTTATAGTGTGCAATTGAAGACTTTTGGTAACACTTTATTTTGATTGTCCACTTTAGACATTCTACTGCCTATAAGTAGTTTTGCAACCACAAGTTATGTAAGCATTATTAATTTGCAACTGTGTCTTCTAACTCTCATTGGAGTATTAGCAGTGTTAAGTTAGGTTAATATAAGTTAACGTACTTCCAAAATTACTTATAGGCAGTAGAATGTCTGTTGGTGGATCATCAAAATAAAGTGTTAGCATATATAAAGCAGAGAGTCAACTAATAATATAATGACTGCTAGTTGACGTAGTTACTTGTTATTTGTAGTGGCCTATCTTAAGAAAGTGCTATCACTTTTTTTTCATTTTAATTTTAGTATTTTCATTATCATATATTTTTGTCATTTCATTTTAGTTTAGCTTTATTTCATTTCAGTTTTTAGTCATTTTTAGTAATTCAGCTTAAACTTATTTTGTTAAAGCTGCAGTAGGTACCTTTTGTAAAAATATATTTTTTACATATTTGTTAAACCTGTCACTATGTCCTGACAGTAGAATATGAGACAGATAATCTGTGAAAAAAATCAAGCTCCTCTGGCTCCTCCCAGTGTCCTATTGTCATTTGCAGAAACTCCATCGCTCCCGGTAAGAAATCAACCAATCAGAGCTGCGGTCCGTAACTTTGTTTGTGTTCAAAATGTAGAAAAATGTATATAAGTGAATACACCATGAATCCATTTTCCAAACCGTGTTTTTAGCTTGTCCTGCATCACTAGGGTGCACCTATAATAAGTGTTTATATTCTGACTATTTTAGATTGCTTCGGGGGTACCGCGGCGGAGTAACCCAGTACCTTTGTGATTCGTCATAGACATAAACAAAGAGAAGTAGTTCCGGCTACGATGTTCTTCCGCAAGACGCAAGCAGTTATGTTTATTAACCGCTAGAGCGTCAAAAGTTCCCTACCGCAGCTTTAATACTGTTAAAATTATTGTGTTAACAATTTGTTAACACTGAATACCTACATTAGTTGAACTAACAATGAAAAACGATTCTAACATTTAGGAATCATAGTTAATGTTACTTTTCAACATTTCAACACATTTTTTTATTATCTAACATTAACAAAGATTAATAAATACTGAAGCAAATAAATTGATCATTGTTAGTAAATTTTAGTTAACCCTTAGGGGACTAAGCCCTTTTTGGTCCGTTTTCTCTATTTTTACATTTCGGCTTATAAACCATATGTAATGAGGATGGACCACCATGTATTTGGTATCAATGGATTCAGAAGACCCTAAGCTACCATAAACATGCTTGCAATATGTCTATAAAGGAAGTATGGGTGAATAATTGTACAATAAACTAGAGACTTTCAAAGACGAAAATTAGATTTTTGTCATTTATTACTGAAAATCCTACCTCACACAACAATAGTTAAAAGTTTTTGACCCAAAAATATATTTTTCAAACTCTTTGCTTGACAGCAATGGGTTAATGTTCAATCAAATGTGTAAAGAACAATTAAATAATTAACTTTATTTACAAACAGTCCTAGGCGTTTTTATTTTATTTTTGGAACTAAGCCCTTTTTGGTCTGTTTTCTCTATTTTTATATTTGGGCTTATAAATCATATGTAAAGGAGATGGAACACCCTGTGTTTGATATCTATGGATTCAGAAGACCCTAAGCTACCATAGGCATGCATGCAATATGTTTATATAAAGGAAGTATGAGTGAAAAATTTTACAATAAACTAGAGAATTTAAAAAACGAAAATTAGATTTTTGTCATTTATTACTGAAAAACACACAATATAGAACAGTTTTTGAACAAAGAAAATATATTTTTTCAAACTCATTGCTTGACAGAAATGTGTTATTGTTTAATCAAATGTGTAAAGAACAATTAAATAATTAACTTTTTTTAAAAACAGTCCTAGGCATGCCAGTGAGCAAAGAAAGGCCTCTCCAGGCCTTTCCAGTAATTGTTCCAGAGCTTGTTCTGCCGTAAATCTTTTACTGCTTGCCATTTTGATAAAACAATTCAGTAATAATGCTGTATCTCTCTCGAATTTATCTCTTTGTGCTCGCTAACACTCCGATCGCTTTCAGCTTTCTCCACGTGATGCGGATTCTCCGATCGCTCGAATTTAGCTCTTTGTGCTCGCTAAAACTCCGATCGCTCTCTGTAACACTCCGATCGCTTTCTGCTTTCTCCACCCTGATGCTGATTCTCTGAACGCTTATTGATTACATGTATTTTACTATAGTCCAGCCAGCTTTTACAAGGCTACAGCAGAGCTACACAGTCCTCTGAAAGGCTAGAAGACATAACCTTCCTCTGATTGGGTTAGAAAAAGACTCCTCCCAGCGGCAATTTTTCCATTGGCTGTTGCGTGTTGAATCTGCCTAACACAATCGTTTTCATTGGCCTGTTTACGCAGTGGTATTGCGCAATAAGGGAAGTGTTTAATATACAAACTGAACACCGCTGTTTTCAGCGGAATCTGAGGAAGACGGCAAAAAAACCCGCATCTCTCTAGCATTAATAGTTTTTGAGATAACTACACATTTGTAAAAGTATGCCATTTTGGGCGGTACCGCCCAATCCGTCCCCAGAGGGTTAATGCATGAACTTATGTTAACTAATGAGAACTTATTGTTTTTGAATGCTTGTTTTTTTTAGTAAAAGTTGGAGCAAAACTAGCAAATAACAATATACTTGAAAAAGAGGCATTACCATTAAAGTCTAACTTATTGTAGTACATCCACTTTTTTGTTGTTATTGAATACTGAATGCCCTTCCATACTGGCTTTAAATAACTGCTCTCCTATGTACATTTCTATGCAGTTGCTAAGGTGTTCTGTGTGGTTGTGATTCTAGTCCTACGGTGCAAGTCGACTGTTTCATCGCATGCCAGGGAAAATGGCTAAAAAAGTCTGCTTAGGAAAATAGCATCCCAACAAGGTGTTTGAGGATTTATTCATGTACAAATGGTGAAGGATGAATTATTCTCCGGAGTTTAATATTTTAGGCTTAGCGTTTGTTCAGATCCCTAACCTTGAGTATGAGTAACAGTGCTACTTTCCACATAAACTACCCTGAATAAATGCACAAGTGCACAGACTGCGTTGCATAACACATTTGGGGGCTGCTCTTGACAATCGTAAATGATTAAAAACGATGGACTTAAAACAAGCGTGTAAATATTGAGCCGAGAAACAGCATGTTCACCAAGCGCCTGCCAAACGTTTGAGTAGTAAGCCGTTTTTTCCATCAACTCACCCGTTCAGAAACAACAGTTTAACTGTGGAAATGGCAATATTAGTATCAAGTAGAAATGGCCAAATGGCCCTTTTTCCTGCTGAAGTGGGCAAAATTTGACCTCCTGCTCACCAAGGGGCGGCTATTTGCCCCGCTTTAGATTAAATATGAATTAAAAAAACAGTTTTGGGAGCTGGAAGTTGACGTACTAGCAACAAAATATATTTGAGGCCAGAAAGTGCACTGGTAACTACATTGACTTGTCTGTCATATTCATCTTCATGCAAGTATTTAAAAAGCATGCATAATCCTCATCAAATAACTTAAATATGATATTTATCTTTGCAAAAAAAAAAAAGAGCTGATTGACATTGCAAGTGCTTGACATCTTAAATGAGCTGTTTGACAGAGTTGAGTGAAGCAGCAAATTGAAAACAAATTAATTGGCTATGGAGTGCTAGCCGCCAATCAAACAGCATCTCATTAGCATAGTCGCATTATTTGACCAATGAAATGTATTCCTCTGAAGGTATATGGGAATCTTGCGTGTGATGAGATCAGTTGTAGGTTGGTTGTTTTGAAGACTGATGTTGGCAGATGTGAAGATGGTGGTTTCAGTCTGGTTTTTTGTCCTCAACATACAGCTTATTTTCTCACATGTCAGTTTGAGCAGTGTTGCAGTGCAATTAGAGAGAGCATGCTGTCAGCCACCAGCGGGTGAGGACGAAACGTCAACATAAACCACGACAGAAATGCTTCCTGTCTACAAAGCTTGAACCTGTTTCTGTTTATTTGTTTTAAGCAACATCTGTGGAACTGGTTATTGTTTGTAAGACTTTAGAGTTAGAAGAGTATTTTTTCATCAGGGTGCATAAAATAAATGTTTCCATTAAGGGCCAATTTTCACTGCCTGCATTTGATTTTCGGCATTTTTCCGCTTTACTAATGTGAACTCCAAGAACTTAATCAGATGTTCAGATCAGAGGAACAGGGCACATATCAACTTTGGGGAGGGTTTATTATTATAATTATTATAAAAATAACACTAATCCGTCATCCATATATTATATTATATTATATTATATTATATTATATTATATTATATTATATTATATTATATTATATTATATTATATTATATTATATTATATTATATTATATTATATTATATTATATTATATTATATTATATTATATTATATTATATTATTCCTCCAGACAAAATGAGAGATTTTAAGTCAAGAAAATTATGTTTTGAAGACTGACAAAAATAAATAATGCATAGGCTCTTTGGCTTTCTTACACTACTGATCCTGCAAGCAAGATTTCTTGTATCATGTAATGTCTGGAGTGAACAAGGTGTTGATGTCAGTTTCATAAGGGAGTATATTTCAGGCTTTACATTTATCTTGTTTTCTCTGTCTCTCTGTTTTGATCATGCATTACAGTATATTGTTTAGAAATGTGTGTTCTCTGTAGTGTGTCTCTGTGATTATTTATGGGACACGGTTGGGTGTCGGGAGTGAGAGATTTTTGCGTCTGTGCAGGTGTTTAATGCTGCTGGCAGGATATGCTTTTCGTAGCAGCAAGACACACAGCAGCTTCAGGTGTACACATGTGTGCATTATTCTTCTTGAAATCCATATGCATGCACTCATCCAAATGACATGTAATGCAATAGAAGTATCTGTCAAATAATATGGCCCATATGTAATCAAGTATGTGCAGAAGCATGTTTTTGAGAGATCAAAATAAATACAGTAACACTGTATAACATTTTATTGTTATCTTTGACACTTGTACAGTACTATGTATAAACAATATCAAACAAGCATGAGATATTAGGATCAATAGCGTGAATATATTTATTTTAAAGTTCACCTAAGAAAAAAAAATATATATATATATATTTAGTAGCTTGCTTTGTAGACACTTTAGCTCAACTTATATTGACAGTAAATTGTTTAATCCTTGAATTATTCTGTTTTTGAACAAGTTGTTTGAATGAATGATTCAATGACTCACTCAAAGATGGTCACTTGTTTAAAGAGCCACACAGATGGGAAATCAAAAATTACCTGTATTACAGTGTGTGGTGTAGCTGTCCATCAGTGTAAACAATGTGCAAAGTAATTAAACTAAAAAGTACACTATTTATTAAGTTATTGGCTTCTAAAGTAAGGAGTCGACTCTGAATCGCTCAAACGAGTTGTTATAGATTTCAAATCTTTTGCCCATCTCTATGTATGTCACTAGGAACACTTTGCATAATAATCTCCGCCTACTGTCTTGGGAGAAGCAAAACTCTGACCTGCCCCACCCCCCCACACAGACGCTCTGGTTGGTGTGATAGCATCATGTCGAGGAGACAGTGTGTTTTTAATTGTAAAGGCAAGTTTGTTTTATTTTCACTGCCAAAGAATGAAGATCAAAAGAACCAATGGCTAAAATTCATTTTTACCACAATACCAGAGCAGTACAAAGAATCCCTTTTGTTGTGTTCACAACATTTCACTGATGACTGCTTTTCTAATCTCGGTGATTACAGCGGGATTTTCAAAGCGTTTGGCCATAAAAGAGGTTTCATTACCAACTTTATTTAGACCAACAAACATCTCCGAATCACAACGCGAAGTATGATTATGAAGTTATGTGTTTGTTTTCTCCCGAGCGTCTTATCAGTATGTGTGCTGTCTGCTGCCTTTGTCTGTGCTGATCTTCATTTACAAACACGTAATTAAAATGAAGTGTAACAAGTGCTGCTAACAGATATTCTGTGATAAAGTAATCCACATGAAAACAACGCTATGTCCGTTTTTCACGTCTCCCTTCGTTATATCCAGAGCCATGGCTCTGGTTATATCTAATGTGACCACGCCCCCGAGCTGAACGCGCTATTCAGATTCAAACTGAAGCGCGCGGCTTGAATACGCACACACAGAAGAAAAAAGCAGCGAGATTGTTCAAGTTTTTTTATTTTACTGTTTGCTTCGCGATGAGAGCAATAAGACATAATTCACCCCAAAAAGATACTAACGCATTGTTTACCGTGAAGTTGTGTGCGGAACAACCAATCAAAACTGACTATGTTAGTTGACCAATCAGAACACAGTATGCTACCAAAAGGTGGGGTTTAAGGAAACTGAATCTTTTGAACAGCTTCGCGCGAACCGTTTGGGGATCTCTGAGAATTGAGGTAATTTTAAAATGATATTTTGACAAAATGACAATGTTTTTTAACCTTGGATGGATTTAAACCTATTTTACAGGACTTATAAACAGTGATATGAAGCTTAGAATTTTCATCTTACTGGCTCTTTAATTCCTGTATGAATCGGTTGTTTTGAACAAATTGGCTGGATGAATGATTCAATGAATGATTCACTGTCACTATTTCTCTCCTGAATGAATCCATGTTTTGAAAGAATTGTTTGAATGAGTGATTTAATGACTCACTCACAAAGGCAGTCACTTGTTTCATTCTTGAATTAATCTGTGTATTTTAACGAATTAGTTGAGTGAATGATTCAGTGATTCACTCAAACACGGCCATTTATTTAATTCAGTCACACATAAAGACCATCACAGTTTAATTCCTGAATGAATAAGTGTATTTAAATTAATTGGATGAATGACTGGATGATTCAACGACTCACTCAAGCCATAACAACACACTTTTCTTCTTTTTTTTTTTTTTTCATGTACATGTTGCATAAAAAATAATGTTGCATTTAATTGTAGGTAAAATGTGCATAATTATTCTGGGTTTAATTTAAAACGTATTTTACCCAAAGGTTGATTAAGAATGATTTAATGTTGATATAAAGTCACTTTATACATTAGCAGCTGTCTATCAGGAGTCTGTAATAAACAACATTGGGCTCTAATGGATTTGACTTCAAATGTTGCTCAGATCAGATCTGCCATGCACCTCTCTCTTGCTATTTGACTCATTTGCTGTTCAATTACATTTGATTTCCCCAAATTCTTGTCCGTATAACATCCTTCTCTCCAAATGCTTAGAAACGCAGGGGTTGCTTGAGGACGTGATGAAGTTGAGAACGAGCGAGATGGAGGCTCATTAGGTTGATTCTCGGGTTAAGAGCTTTGCTCGCTGTGCTGTAGGCAGCCACTATTAGACAGACCTCACGTGTTCAGGGCACAGAGAATGTGAGTTCTCCCATTAAAAGCCCATCTATGGGAATGGGGATCCTAAATGCCCTGAAACGGCACACTCGGGCAGAGAGCCTCGGCGAGAGTGGCCTGTGCTCAAACCAGGCTAATTTAATACAATGATCTCTTATCTGCCCTTTTTCCTCCTCTCTGTTTTTCCTCTTGTTCTCTCTTAGTCTCTGTCTTTATCTCTGTCTGTTATTGGTCTCATTACTTTTGCTTTTCAACCCTTGAATTTTCCTCATTTTCAGTTCTTCATTTCAGTTGAACTGCTCATTGTTCCTTTACCATTTATTTGCCTTTTGTATTTCTTTGACTCTGGACAATTTTAGTGCTGTGGATTTCTAGAAATCAAGCTCTTATGAAACACTTTTCACAATTGTTCTTTGGTTTTGGTGGAAACTACAGAAAACTGAGACATTGAACTGAACTGAACTTTCAACTGCAAATTTAAGTATTAAGTCTGTCTGTGTGTGTAGAAGTAGATTATTCCACTCTGTAGCCAGATGATCATAGTTTTTATTATTATTATTATTATGTTCTCAAAATTATTATTATTTATATAAATGATCACTGTTATTGTTGTTGTTGTATGATTGGTTTTCATATTTAATTATTCAAAATTAAACAACAATTTCATGGCGATTTATTACATTTTGACAAATTGGTGGCTTATTCATATGGATTCGTACAGTCTCATTCATACGTTTTCAGATGATTTACTTATGATCATCGCATACGCCCCACTGATGGTTATGTTTATCTTATGTGTTTATCTTAAAAATCTTACATTTTCATGTGAATTAAAATGAAAAACAGGTATTTGTTCCCCTTAAAATTGGACTACAATAAATGACAGATACTTTTTTATTGACTATTTTAATGTGACAGCCATATAACAAAGCCCTCGCCCTACTGTTCCACATTTAGAAATTGTGGATTTTATTTATTTTTAATATACAGCAACAGATGTCAAGTTTCACAAAGGAGATTAAAGCCAGACAGTCCATCTGAAGCCATCTGATAGCTGTGTGAGTGCTTTCTAAGTAATGGTGACCTTATCTGTGCGTCTGTCTGCAGACAGCACTGCCAGCATCATCGCCAGACGGCGGCGGTTCCACAGACTGACCCAGGAACTGTACGAGCTCGCAGTGGTGGTTTGGGATGACGGGGAACCCGTTCTGAGCAGCACCAGTACCCTTGCGCTCAGGGTGTGTTCCTGCCAGAGAGGCACCAGACTGAAGATCTGCCAGGGTGAAGCGTTCCTCTCCTCCGCAGGGCTCAGCACAGGCGCTCTCATAGCCATTCTGCTCTGTGTGCTGATATTATTGGGTGAGTTCAACCTGGAAATGATGCTGAGTGTTTTCCTATTACCAGTGAGTATCATGTGTTTGAGTTTATATATATAACACAACATAATGTACAACATATGAACAGGGCCAAAATTTAATTATTTAAAATGTTTATTTCAATTCTATATAAAATGTTTATTTACTGTATTAAATTTAGTGAGTAAATAATAGTAATTTTATAGTAAATAATAATGTACTGATATTTTTAATGTAATAGAACTGAATGATAAATAAAATTTGACTTTTTTACTAAATTGTGTATTCATGTAAATCTGATGGGTTTTCTTCTTTAACTGTTGCCTGTTTATCGCCTTCCCAGTTTTATTATTCACAGCAGGATTCTGGCATTCATTGTCATAATTCCAGTTGATCCGGCCTTGTTTAACTCTTGACTTTTCATCGTTCACCTTGTAAACCTGTAGATCAAAAGTAAGAAGCATACTTAAAGGATTTAATGGGTCTCACAACAGCAGGTTAAGGGTCATGACCGCATCAAGATGTCATGAACAGAACACTGAAGAATGCTTTAGTATTCAGAGCAGGGCAGATAGAGATGAACGGGATGACTCATCTCTTGCATGACAGCATGAATAAATGAACGTCATGATGACAGTATGACAATACAGTTATAATTCGATTAATTTAAGTGTTGTACTACAATCTGCAGTAGTAGGATCTCTTCCAGTCACACATTTCTATTTTTTTACTTATTTATATTTAAACAGTAATTTAGATTATTCAGTTCTCTGATTGGCAAATGATAAATATGATAAATGAGCAGTATTTAAATACAATTTAAAACAAATAGTAAATAATTAAAATGCATAATGTAGTATAGAATAAACATGATAGATAAACATGTTTAAATAGTTGTGTTTATTGTTTATATATATATATATATATATATATATATATATATATATATATATTGTATTACATTGTATTTTATTAATATTATTTACTATTCTTTATATATAGCTATTTAATAAAATAAATATTTAAGCAATAATGCTGTTTAATTTTGATAATTAGGTGGTATAATATAATATAATATAATATAATATAATATAATAGGCCAAAATGTAGATAGAGACACTAAAGAAAAGGAAGAAGAATTGGGGAAGGTTACAAAAGTAAAGTATATTTTACAGAAAGTTACATGGTAAATGACGAATGGAGTTTAAAACAGCGGAACAACAGATGAGATGTAGGGAAACAGTGAGGAAATCTGCGAACAGAAAGGCGTGAGAGACAGAGAATGAGCCGCTGACAGTGTTGTATTAAAGGTGCAAGTTGAAGAAAGTGAGCAGCAAAGGTAATAGTCCTCTCTCATGCAGACATTACCACCTTTCCTCCTCTCATTGTCTGCTCTCATCCCTTTCCTCCCTCTCTCCAGCCCTGGATGGATGGGTTAGGTCTCACCCCGCGGCTGTGATGCTCTCTCCTGTTCAAAAGCGAGAGAGATTTTCAGCACTCACCCTAGCAGATGCCGGGGCTATATATAGTCCTGAAGCTCTCGCTACATGTTGCGCCCGCTCCGTTCTGCACATCCCTGCTCAAACACGCCTCTGTTTGCTCCTGCTAAAATCTACATGTTGATAAAATCTCCTTCCTTCCACTCCACAAATCTGCTTCATAGATTTGCTTGCTTTAGCAGATCCGATTACATCAAGATACATGTTTGTTAGCAAACATTGAACAGAATGTGTCACTTTTTTGCACAGTGCTGTGCAGTATTCTTACAACAGATTGCAATAGGTTTCATCGTATTTCTGTCTACCAGAATTACCAAAATTACATTTAGAGATGTAGTCAAGACCAGATATTACAAGACCCAAGCAATTTCGCTTGTTAGAACAATCCAAAAAGTACTAATTTATAAGTAATCATATAATATATTAAAAAAGTACATAACTTGTGCATAATGTTATTCATATTTCACATGTGCACTGCATTAGAAGTGGGATCATGGGAAAAGTGCTTTCATAAAGCTTTAGTCGTGTCAGCTAATAGTGTATCAGTGAAGTGAAAGCTCATCTAGACTAATGTGCGATATTGACTTGCTGTTCAGTTATTGTGGCTCTTTCCATTTAATGGAATATGAAAGAATCATCATTCATTCGCACTGATCTCTGGCCCCTGATGTGTTTGCTTGCTGATGCATTGACAATGCTTCACACCTGCTTTTCCCTCATCCTGGTAATGTTCCCCACATCTCCTACTGCGTGACACATTTACCGTAGAGCCATAACGTTCCTTGGAAAAATTGTTCAGTGTTAATAACACTGATAAATTGTTTTTATTTATTTATTTATTATTTCAGTTTTCCAGTACTTGACAAGAATATGTTATATGCCTTCAGTTTCCCACAACTCCCAATGATATTTAAACACAGTGCAGTTATTTACCATTCCTGTAGATTTTTACAATATCAGGCCCCATCCATACTTATATCTATCCTTTTTTGATTGCAGTGGATTTAATTTAACCGGTATATATATTTATATTATTACAAAGCTCATCATGCTAAAAAGTGAGGTGTGCTCTGATTGGCCAGCTATCCAGTACATTGTGATTGGCTGAATACCTCAAGTGTATGACGAAAATGTCAGACCCCTCGTCACACTGTGATGCCGTGTCCCGGCACAATGAGACAAAACTAAAAAATAATAAAAATAAAAAGTAAATAAAAAGAGGTTTTAGTTTATAATTTTATTATTACTATAATAACTAATATTATTATTACTATTTTTATTTTTATTTTATGTGAAATAAATATTTCCCAAAACACTGAACACCGAATTTGAGGTTGATATCACAACAAAGAAAAAAAGCCAAATGTTTCCACTGGAGGAAATTAGCTTCCCTTTTATTTCCAGTGCTGTCCCTTTTGACCACAAACAGTACAAGTGTGACTATATTTTTAGTATCATTTAACCTTTTCTAATCATGTCCATGATTTTGTGTGTGTGTGTGTGTGTGTGTGTGTGTGTGTGTGTGTGTGTGTGTGTGTGTGTGTGTGTGTGTGTGTGTGCCATCTCACATAGCAAGTGTCAAAACCTTTACCAAGTTTCATCCCATTCAAATGACATAAAAATTCTGAAAAAATGTACAAATGTTCTATCTAAATCAACCAAACAGCACCAGAGGGTTAACTCTTTCACTCTTTATTTCAACTATGTTAATATAATGAGAAGCATAACTTTTATGAATATTAATCAATTGTGCCATTTCATTTTATATACCGTATTTTTCGGACTATAAGTCGCACCTAAGTATAAGTCACATCAGACCAAAAATATGTCATGACGAGGAAAAAAAACATATATAAGTCGCACTGGACTAAAGTCGCATTTATTTAGAACCAAGCACCAAGAGAAAACATTACCGTCTACGGCCATCTTGCGGCTGTAGACGGTAATGTTTTCTCTTGGTTCATTTCTCTTGATTCATGTCAAATTAATTTCGATAAAAAAGTCGCACCTGACTATAAGTCGCAGGACCAGCCAAACTATGAAAAAAAGTGCAACTTATAGTCCAGAAAATATGGTAATCAGCAATCTTTTGTTTTCTTCCTTGCAGCCATCGTGATCCTCTTCATTACATTGCGACGAAGCAAAAAGGAGCCATTGATCATCTCCGAGGAGGACATTCGTGAGAACGTTGTGACGTACGATGACGAAGGAGGCGGTGAGGAGGACACCGAGGCCTTTGACATCATCGCCCTCCGGAACCCAGCAGCTGCCGAGGAGCTCAAGTTCCGTCGCGACGTCCGGCCCGAATGCATCCGGCCGCGGTCATCAAGGAGATTTGGCCATCACACCCCCTCGTCCCTGGACATAGATGAAGAAATGGACATCGGGGAGTTTATCAAACAGAGGGTGGCTGAGGCGGATCAGGATACTAGCGTACCGCCCTACGATTCTTTACAGACCTACGCCTATGAGGGTCAAGGGTCACCAGCAGGCTCCATCAGCTCGCTCGGGTCTGCTGTAGCACATTCCGAACTGGACTACAACTCCCTGGACGACTGGGGTCCCAAATTTGAGAAAATGGCAGAACTTTATGGAGAGGAAGTTGAAACGACATCTGAATCCACTGAAAAGGCAGAGTCGGAGAAGCAGACATAGGTTTTTGTTAATGTCGGAGAAAACTGTGAAAAAAAAAATAATAATAAACTATTTTTTTCCGACACTCGCCGTCATGGTTTCATCAGAACAATGAGACCCTCTTGGACTGCTGCGCTGCCGTAAAGTCAGATACCGTTTACAGCTGTAAAGTCAGACTGACTAACTTTTTTTTTTCTCTGTTTTCTTTCTTTTTTTTTTTTTTTTTTTTTTTTTTGATGTTCGGGGCTCTGAATCCCAACAAGACAAGAATGATTTTGAAAAGAAAATCAAAAAAAAAAAAAAAAAAAAACTGAATTAAAAAAAAAAACTAATGAAAATAAGGAAGCTATTTTAACTGGTGTATATTTTTTATTGTTCAATAAAGTCCTGAATTACTGACACATGAATATATCTGAACGTATCCTTCACTGTTGTTGTTGTTGTTTTAATTATTTTTTTTAGTTATTTAATTAATTGAAAATTCTAACCAATATTTTAGAGATATTATATTCACCTATATAATATCTATCACTATTATATATAATATATTATCACTATAATATCTAGTATATAATATCACTATTTGTGACCATCAACTCACTGCTTCAGTTTGTAGTTAAGAAACAAAGAACACTATATTAACACTAACATTATATTTAATAATTTGTTAATCATTTTGAAAATAAAAATTAATTGGAAATTATTAAAAAAATTATTATATAAATATATATTATATAATATAAAATTATTAATCAATTGTGCTTCTTGTTCCTCGTACATCATACAGTATAACTTTCCAACTTTTCATTGCAGTTTCATGTCACATTTTACATTTTTATTAAAAAGTCAATTAAGTGCCTAATTTTCTTTAAATAAGTTACTGAGTCAATTACCTACACTTCCCACTAGAATATATAAGAGTAGACTTACATATTGAATGTTACTTCAGGCTTCTCTTCTCCACCACATCATTCAATTTTAATGTGAAAATGATACTGAAAATCATCTTCAAAACCCTCGTTTTACCAGAATTGCCTTGAAGCATTTAATATATTGCGATAAACATTCCATAATTGCTCACTTTATAGCATATACAGTGCAGTCTCTATTCCGAAACATAGCGAGCTCCCTTGCCGGGTACACCCTACATAGACTGCTCCTTCCCTAGGAACCTTATAAGTGACTGATTGCTAAGCTACAGTAGCAACATGTTACTCTTACCGTTTAGAGTAATGAATGATATACAACTATGCTTCAATAATTCTTCTCATCTCATCCACAATTTTGGATTTCCCTCAATGTAAAAGGGTATCTTACGAAACAGCATAATTAAGCTCCCTTCCTTTTAAAACACTTTTTCTTTTCTTTTTTCTTTTTTTTCCATGTGAATGTCTTTTGATGTCTTAAAATGCTTTCTACGTAAGAAGCTCACTCCATTTCTGAGCAGAGCATTATATTTCATCATTCATTATATAAAGTCTATACTTCTGACTGTGATTACAGGACCCTGTTTATTGTTATATATATATATATATATATATATGTGTGTGTGTGTGTGTGTGTGTGTGTGTGTGTGTGTGTATATATATATATATATATATATATATATATATATATATATATATATATATATATATACAGTTTTGTTCAAAATAATAGCAGTACAATGTGACTAACCAGAATAATCAAGGTTTTTAGTATATTTTTTATTGCTACGTGGCAAACAAGTTACCAGTAGGTTCAGTAGATTGTCAGAAAACAAACAAGACCCAGCATTCATGATATGCACGCTCTTAAGGCTGTGCAATTGGGCAATTAGTTGAAAGGGGTGTGTTCAAAAAAATAGCAGTGTCTACCTTTGACTGTACAAACTCAAAACTATTTTGTACAAACATTTTTTTTTTCTGGGATTTAGCAATCCTGTGAATCACTAAACTAATATTTAGTTGTATGACCACAGTTTTTTAAAACTGCTTGACATCTGTGTGGCATGGAGTCAACCAACTTGTGGCACCTCTCAGCTGTTATTCCACTCCATGATTCTTTAACAACATTCCACAATTCATTCACATTTATTGGTTTTGCTTCAGAAACAGCATTTTTGATATCACCCCACAAGTTCTCAATTGGATTAAGGTCTGGAGATTGGGCTGGCCACTCCATAACATTAATTTTGTTGGTTTGGAACCAAGACTTTGCCCGTTTACTAGTGTGTTTTGGGTCATTGTCTTGTTGAAACAACCATTTCAAGGGCATGTCCTCTTCAGCATAGGGCAACATGACCTCTTCAAGTATTTTAACATATGCAAACTGATCCATGATCCCTGGTATGCGATAAATAGGCCCAACACCATAGTAGGAGAAACATGCCCATATCATGATGCTTGCACCTCCATGCTTCACTGTCTTCACTGTGTACTGTGGCTTGAATTCAGAGTTTGGGGGTCGTCTCACAAACTGCCTGTGGCCCTTGGACCCAAAAAGAACAATTTTACTCTCATCAGTCCACAAAATGTTCCTCCATTTCTCTTTAGGCCAGTTGATGTGTTCTTTGGCAAATTGTAACCTCTTCTGCACATGCCTTTTTTTTAACAGAGGGACTTTGCGGGGGATTCTTGAAAATAGATTAGCTTCACACAGACGTCTTCTAACTGTCACAGTACTTACAGGTAACTCCAGACTGTCTTTGATCATCCTGGAGGTGATCATTGGCTGAGCCTTTGCCATTCTGGTTATTCTTCTATCCATTTTGATGGTTGTCTTCCGTTTTCTTCCACGTCTCTCTGGTTTTGCTCTCCATTTTAAGGCATTGGAGATCATTTTAGCTGAACAGCCTATCATTTTTTGCACCTCTTTATAGGTTTTCCCCTCTCTAATCAACTTTTTAATCAAAGTACGCTGTTCTTCTGAACAATGTCTTGAACGACCCATTTTCCTCAGCTTTCAAATGCATGTTCAACAAGTGTTGGCTTCATCCTTAAATAGGGGCCACCTGATTCACACCTGTTTCTTCACAAAATTGATGACCTCAGTGATTGAATGCCACACTGCTATTTTTTTGAACACACCCCTTTCAACTAATTCAACTAATTGCCCAATTGCACAGCCTTAAGAGCGTGCATATCATGAATGCTGGGTCTCATTTGTTTTCTGAGAATCTACTGAACCTACTGGTAACTTGTTTGCCACGTAGCAATAAAAAAATATACGAAAAACCTTGATTATTCTGGTTAGTCACATTGTACTGCTATTATTTTGAACAATACTGTATATCCTCTGGGACTCCCGTTGGACACTTAAGATGATACACACTCTCTACTTTCCCACTCTCTTTCTATATTCCCCAGCTTCCTAGTTTATAGTGACTACATGAATGAAGTGAGAAGGTTATGAATAGTTCAGCATTTCTGCATGTGTGAGAGAGTGTACAGTATGTGTGTGTTGTGCTTTGAGGGATGGTGGTGGTTAGGTTTGGCCGTTTTTTTTTTTTTTTTCAGGTTATCCACTCTAAGGATTGTAAGTATACAGTAGCAGTATTCAGAATATGAAATATATGCATGTAGGCTATCGTGTGTGTGTGTGTGTGTGTGTGTGTGTTTCCTCCCCAAATATTTCATGATTTCAGTCATTTTATCCCATAGCTGATATGACAACTGTTTTCACTCCCAGCATGCTTTGTGAGTGTGTTTGTATATGGCTTGACTCATATACAAACTCAACTATAGTTAACTCATAATGTCTTTATTTTAAATCAACATCAAGATTTTTTTTTTTTTTTTTTACTTGTATGACTGACTTCTGCAGAAACAAACTAATTTCCATACAGTAAATGAACAAGGGGTCCAAAGTTCTGCAAATATCTTCTGTTTTCTGCTGAAAAGTCATAGAACATGATCCATGAGGGTAAGTATTATTTTTTTTTTTTTTTTTTTTAATGAATGTATGAATGAATAAGTGTTTTTGTCCTGCAGCTGCTGGGAAGTTTTTCACCATTTGTAATTACATTTAACTCTTCTTTTATGAATTTTCTAAGTACATCATAAAAGCTAAATTAATAGAAAGATTTGGAAAATGTTTAAAATTGTTTTAGAGTTCAAAAAGTCATGTCAACTTCCCAGTAAGTATTTTAATTACTTACACTATTGAAACATTTGAGGACTTAAAAAAAAAAAAAAAAATGTGTCTTACTCTCATTAAAACTACAGTTATTTATTAAAAAATAGTAATATTCTGATTTTAGTAGTAGAATAATATTAATTTAATAGTTTGATAAAAAATACAGGAAATATTGTGAAATATTAATTGTTTTCTATTTGACTATTTCTAAAATGTATTTTGTTCCTGTGATGTTATTCCAGTCATTCTTCGTAACTTCAGTGGCACGTGATCATTCAGAAATATTCCTAATATGCTGATTTCCTCAAACATTTATTATAATTATCAATGAAAACATTATTTTTTCATAATTATTTAATGGATAGAACGTAAAAAAAAATATCTATCTATCCATCCATCCATCTATTCAAAGTATAAATATTTTATAACATTACAAATGACTCTGTCACTTGTATCAAATTTAAAGTATGCATGCCAAATAAAAGTATTAATTTCTTAAAAAAAAAAAAAAAAAGTCAAAAGTTTGAATACGGTAAGCATTTAAGCATTAACCTTTAGATTAGTGTAAAAGTGTGACGAGTTTTTAACTTTTAGTGTACTGTTAAGTCACAGTAAATACAAATAAAAGTATGCACAATACAAGTATTATAGTTGCTGCACAACATTATGGCAGTGAAGTGTATAAAGCAGTACTGTTTATCTTTACATTGGGGATTGGGTGAGCGAAAAGGAAACCAATATGTGTACAGTATGTTTGTTTCTGTGTGGTTATCTTGACAGGCTGTACGTTCTGCTTGGGTAAATCTGCTGAGTTCTATGCTTTCCACTTTCAGTACCCTGGTTTGTTCTTTTTATCATTTTCCGGTTAAGAAACCTAGACATAATTTTTTGGTAATCATCTCTGGGATTTCTTGTTAACACGACTGAATGAAGGTTGTATAGCTGAATTTTAGTTTTGACTTCAACAGCTGTCATTACTGTACAAGAGTTGCCAGAACTCAACAGCAGGAACTTCTGCAGTCAGCAAAATGGTATCTGTTAAAAAAAAACAAGACCCTGTTTGAGCCAGCAAGCCTGAAATCAATCTCTTTATTTCTCAAGAAAACAAGTTATTTTTGTGTTAGATAGTAGCTGGTGGTGCCTACCTAGACAGCATTTTTGGACATTTAAACATGCTATGTGTATATATATATATATATATATATATATATATATAGATAGATAGATAGATAGATAGATAGATAGATAGATAGATAGATAGATAGATAGATAGATAGATAGATAAGGGTTTTATTTGTTATGTCCGTAGCACTAGTGTATATGTGAGTTTATTCATATGCCTGCACCTATAAGAAATAGTTATATTTGTTTTAAACTCTCTTAGGCGATTTAAAGCGACTCTACAGAGACTCTACAGATAAAGCAAAAATCTGAATTGAGGATTGAACAGTTTTTTTGCATATTCTGAATTTTGTCTTCAAAGCTGGAATGAAGGTGGAAAAACATCAAGGAGCATAAGTCCAAAAGTTTTTCTGCTGTGTTGGCGAAGTTTAGAGAGTGAAGCAAAAGTGTTTATAGTTTCTGAAAAAAATATTCATGTATGAGCCTAAATCAGAGAGAAAACCTTGTAATGATACTTGAATTTGTTGGAAGCTGCAAGAAAGCTAATCAACAGATCTATTCCAGAATTGCAGATTTACTGCCTAAATAGATGGCTGCCTTTTAAGACAGAGATGTAACTTTTAAGTGACGGATTTAGAATATTTTACACAGATAGTAGCTCCACAAGAGACTTGGCTCTCTATGAATTCAAAGTTAGCATAGTATAGTACTTACCACTTTTTTCAGCAAGGCTTTACAATGATCAAAAGTGACAGTTAAGAGATTTAAAATGTAACAAAAGCATTCAAATAAATGTTTTTCTTTTAAACTTTGTATTCATATTTCAGCTTTGCTGTCACACAAATAAATTGCATTTTAAAATATATTCAAATAGAAGAAGTTCACAATATTAAAGTGTTTATATTAAAACTGTTATGAAATGTCCATTCAAACTGTAAGCACAATATATACAAATAAATATAAAAAATACAAACACATAAAAATACTCATTAAAACTTTATGGAATGAAATGTATGTTTATTTATAATAAAATGTATCTCTCTTTTTCCACCATCTTGTACTTACTCATCGCAGTGCATTCTGGGATTGCATACACCAAGAGGCAAACATGCTATGAAATTCCTTGGAATCCTTCCAAAATGAGATATGGTAGGAGGCAGCATAATTAAGATTATTTCGTGTCAGGATTGTGTCCATTATGTGTTGAAATGCTGCTCTCGTAGGCAACTCACTTAGTTTTGGAGCAGATCTAATGACGGTTCCAGTGGCCATATGCTTGGCTGTGTGTGTGTGTGTGTGTGTGTGTGTGTGTGTGTGTGTGTGTGTGTGTGTGTGTGTGTGTGTGTGTGTGTGTGTGTGTGTGTGTGTGTGTGTGTGTGCGTGTGTGTGTGTGTGTGTGAGTGGGTGGGTTTTATGTTTCAAGTGCTATAGTCTAAAGTTAATTTAAATCTTGGCTGTGTGTGTGTGTGTGTGTGTGTGTGTGTGTGTGTGTGTGTTTCAAACAATGCTATAGTCTAAAGTGTATTTAAATATTTATAGGTGTATATCTGTTTGTTACTTACTACAGAAAATAATTATGGCCAAGCAATATTAATAATAATAATAATAAAATAATTTTGAGATTAATGTCATTATAATACAAGAATAAACTCGTTAAGTTTTCAGAAAAATGTCAAAATAAAATGGTAACTCATTAAATTATGAGAAAAGAGGTTGTGTTTCGAGATAAAGCATGTTCAATTTAGAGAAAATAGTTTAAATGAAATATTGAGAACCAATTCTTCAAATTATGATAGAAATGTTGTTTCGAGAAAAAAAAAAAAAAAAAAAAAAAACTTGTTACATTTCGAGAAAGTACTTTGAAATTAACTGTTGTTAATTAAATTTGTTAAATTACTGACACTTGTGTCAATATAAATCTGTGTCTGCAGTGACATTTGTGGTTGTAGTTGTGGAAAGCAATGCTTGAGGCTGCAAACTATGCTGTTGACCAGAGTTTGAATCTGCCTTCTGCCAAAGTTGCTCTTCTTCCTTTTTTCATCACATCGGATGCTATTTAGTCAAAATAGTGATTCTATTTATGCTATGTGAAAGTAGAAGATCTTTGCGGAAAATGTAAATAGTAATTAGAAGCTGTTTATACTTATAAATAGTGACAAATACTATTTCCACCTCAGTATTGTTGTACATTAACAGTAGGCAATAATAACAGTGTAAATATGTTATTTATAGGCTTGATGAGCAGAAAACTTCTTTCAAAAACATTACAGACCAAACTTTTGGTCTGTACTATATATATATATATATATATATATATATATATATATATATATATATATATATATATATATATATATATATATATATATATATATATATGTGTATATGTATGTGTATATATATGTATGTATGTGTATATATGAACTGATTATTTATGCAATGATTATTTTAAAAATAGCACTTTCTAAACTTATTTTCTTTCTTTCAGCATTCTATTGAATGCCATGAAATATGACATTTGTGTATTTGGTATTCCGAAAGCATGCGCTCTGCCCTCAGCCTGCATTCAAGACATCGGGAGTCATGCTGTGCAGGCATGAAAATTGGGATTAGATCAGTTGTCCTTAAAAGGGCGAGCTTTTTGAAGCACATTACTGGTACCTTTCAACAGAAATGTTACCTTTTAAGTGTTATTTCTGTTCCAAACTAGGAAAGGGAGGAAGTTATTAAAGGTGTTTTTTTTTTTTTCGTAGGAACTCACACACAAACACTCACACATACACATAAAACAAGTTCACTGGGAGAAAAGGTTAGAGATTGGGGATGTTACGTGTAGGCCATGGTAAGTGAGATATCACATCATCAGGGGCATCTCTTCTACTCAGTCCAAAGGGCACTATATCCAGCACAGGAGGATGTCAGTTGAAATTTCCCTTCATGAGAATTGGATAGGGATGTTTACCCATGAGTATTACATGACTAAACATGGTAAAAAGGATGCTGTGGCATTTTTATACAACTTAATTCACCAGGAGTAGTTAATAGTTTATAAAGTATAAAGCACATCAGATATCATCATATTAGTAATGTTTAGCAGATTCATACAGAGTGTAAATTGGCCTGATTACATCCGACTGTGCATTGAAAATACATTAAATATTTACTATCATTACTTCAGTCTCCAGTGTCATATGACCCTTCAGAATTGTTCTTAGTTTTTTTTTTTTAATTCTGAGTTTCCATTTTGGATTTTTATTTTATTTTTTTTCACTATGGAATAAAAAAGTGACTTTTTATCTCACTTAAGACTTTTCTTCTGAGAATTGCGAGTTCTGAGTTTAAATCTTGCAAATCTGCATTTAGATCGAACAATTCTGACATTTTCTCAGGATAACAATGCAAAGTTGCAATATATAAACTTAAAGTTCTGTGCAGAAAAGTCTGAATTGTGAGAGAAAGTCAAAATGAAATGTTATTATTTTATCCTGTTGCAGAAATAAGCTACTATGGAAAACAGTTGTGCTGCTTAATATTTTATTGGGAATGTGATTTTTTTTTTTTTTTTTTTACTTTAAATGAACGGGTAAAAGAGCAACATTTATTTTTAATAAAAATCTTATACGTTCACTTTTGACTATTTTAATGCATCCTTGCTAAATAATAATATATAGGTTAAAAAAGAAGTTTATTCCTGGTCTCAAAATTTTGAACTGTGTGTGTGTGTGTGTGTGTGTGTGTGTGTGTGTGTGTTTGTGTGTGTGTGGCAGTGCTTGCAGTTTAAAACTAGCTAGCATGATGCTACAGTACGTTGGTGGTTATAGTTATTGGCCCAAGTAAAAAGAGCCCACTCTCATCCTTTCCTTCCACCAACTAATAAACCATATTTGATTCCTTATGAAACTACTAGCACACCTCTTTCTTTCATATACTGCATGAGTTCTAGCAATTGTGATAATAGCACAAGATGTTTGGGAAGTTACTTGTCAAGGTTTAATATTTATGGTTATTTCTAGGTTTCTAAGTATGGGCAATAATAACACTAATGTTTGCTTTAGCAGGCTCCACTAATGAGCTCCTAACAGTCTCTGTTAAACTTCCTGCAAAAGTTACTGCTTCTCTCTCACCACAGACGTTATCTCAGGCTCTGACTGCAAAATTAAGAATCACGTCAAAGAATCCAAAAACCAGTTTGAACTCTCCGGTCCCTCATATCCATACTTTGCTCTGAAGAACTCTCAGTTAGTTTCAAACTCTCGCGGTCACACAGTGGGATTTAACAGTTTATTATCACATTTCTGAAAATTACAGGCATAGATCCGCAGGGATGTATAGACGAAAGAGGAAATATATTTGAAGAGTGGGCAGGCACGGATGTATTAACTCTCGATAAATAATAGATTGTGTTTGAAGTACTTCTTTTAACAGAGTGATTTTTGGGGAGAAATTACACTTTCCTTAAAGGAAGCCATTTACAAAGTGATAATGCCCTAGTAAAGCGCTGTGTCTGTATTTGTGTT
Organism: Carassius gibelio; assembly: GCF_023724105.1. NCBI lineage: Eukaryota > Metazoa > Chordata > Actinopteri > Cypriniformes > Cyprinidae > Carassius > Carassius gibelio. The sequence continues at coordinate 22,480,151 of NC_068382.1, forward strand.
TGCTGCATATTTGCATATTGCCAATAGACTGTCTGCTCCAATAAACGGTGACGCATGCATACTTCTAGAGGTCACACATCACCAGAGAGCAATGCAACTCCTTATGTTTCATACACAGCGTTAGAAACAAGTGCATCAGATGGCTTACATTTCTGACGCTGTCCAGTGGTTTGCATATTAAAACCTCTGAGAATGAATGCAGTTCCTAGTTTCTTTAGCAGCCATGAATATTTAATCGAGCCGTGTACATTCCCCTCCGCATATTTGTTCAAAGGGCCAGGATTATAATTTGAATAATTCAGCTTGGAAAAATATCTCAAAACGAATGCCTCGAGCCAATGACATTTCTATGCAAAGGACATATTTGATTAATGGAGCCTGTGAACAGTCAGATGCATTAGTGCCAATAAAGGCGCTGATCAAAAGGCTTAATAATGTAATTGCCAACTACAAACTGCATGGCATGTTACACGGTGGGTGGGTTCCTATTTTTCTGCCATTTGTCCTGTTTGCACACATAGAAGGCATCTAAACAAATCTGGTGGCATTTCAATAAAGGCAGATTTTACGGTACCATAGAATGATTCAATCAATGAATTCCTTAGCATAATTAGAATGATTTCTGAAAGATCATGTGACCCTGAATACTGGTGTAATGGTAATAAGACAAATAATTATTACTAAAATATACGTACAACATTGGACCCCACTGACTTTCACTGTATGGACAAAAAAGCATTAAAATATTGTTCAAAATATCTCGTTTTGTGTTCTACAGAAGAGAATGTCATACACATTTAAAAAAGACATGAGAAGGCAAGGCAAGTTTATTTATATAGCACATTTCATACACAATGGTAATTCAAAGTGCTTTACATCAAAGAAAGTAAAATAATCATGAAAAATAACAAAAAATAAAACAAGCAATTATAAAACTTTTAAAATGATTAAAAAGTTTACTTAAAATCTATTTAAAAACAGTTAGAAAATGATTTTATATATATAATAAAAAAAAAAACTGTGAAAATGGTGAGTGAGAGTGAGTAAATGACAGAATTTTCTTTCAGATGAACCATCGCTTTAAAACCCATCTGGTAAAATCCATTGCACTCTTGACAGCTACTATAAGCTCTTTTATGGGGAAAAGGATTTCATGTCATCTGATTTGAGAACAGCTAGACACACAGAAGAGCTTAAATCAAATTTCACAATGTCATAAGCCATTCGATGTGAATTTTCTGACGATGAGAGGTCATCGGGAGTGTCCGGTTGCTCCATATCTGGTCGGACACTGAAACGCTTCCTGCAAGGCCTCTTGAGTATGTGTGTGACATTGAGTAGAATCACTTTTCAGCATTAAACAAATCATTATGGACTGTTTCAGCAAGATACACAAGCACTTCAAAATGTCACTTTCCTCATTTCATCACTTCATCCTCTTCTTCTTCCCCCTTGCATGGCCCTTCATCATCTTCCTCTTTATGGCAGACTGAGATGGATCGAACGGTACATTTGTTCTGCTGATGGCAGGTACATCACATTTTTTCTTGTTGTTTGGGTGGTATCATAATTCATTCCACAGATTGCATTATGGATCAAACAAAATACACCCTCTTGATGGTCGGAGATGGAAACCAAAAATCATCCAAACTCATTTATCTTTTGAATTATTTTGAATATAAGTAGGGTGTTTTTTTCTTCTGACTTCAAGAAAAATTACCAATTTTTTTTTTTTTTTTTTATTTTAAATATGTGATTATTCAGTAAGTGGCACTTTTGAGTACTTAAATGCAGCCTTGGTAAGAATAAGAAAATTAAATCCCAGATTATTTGTTATATAACCCCATGACAAAATGGACTCATACATAGCGAATTATTTGCAAATGTGATTTTACTTCAAGAAAAAGTGCAAAATACACAATACAACACTTCTATAAATGTAAATTTTATACGACTCGTGTATACCATCCAGCCAACATTAATTTGATATGCTGTTTCATATTCCATTATGTGAAAATGATGTCTGTGCTGTTTTATCTCTATCTCATCTTGCCTTTGTAGTTAAAAAAAAAAAAAAATTTCTCCACCAGTCGAAACAAATCACTCCACAGATGTCAAAACAAGAAAACAGTGAATAAAGTTTTCTTCAGAACCCTGATTACTTAATTTATTCCTTTACAATAATGCATTTATGCTTTAAAATCAAAATAAGATAACAGTGGATAACAGTGATAAATGCTTATTGTATTTCCTGAAAATGCTCAAATATGGTATGCATGCCTGATCACTTTGTAATGCAGTCACTTGAAGTGTTTTTTGTACACGTGCAGTGAAGTAAATTAACATATATTCACACAAATTATGAGCTTTACTGATTAAGACTCTGAGTTATGATGAAATTAATTCATCCATATTTAGGCCTACATAAACTCTCAAATTAATGTCAATATGTCTCACTGAAAAACAACTCATATTTGTTATATTACTCCTGTTATATTACTGCTATATTACCTTAAAGTAAATACCAATTTCCTGAAATCCATGGGTTGTTCACCACATGTTGTGAATCAAAATGAAATTCCTCTCCAAACTGCAATTCTGCAGTAAATGTACAATTTCTCCTTGTTGTCTCATATCCTACGGGAATGTAAGTGAAACAGATTATTTAGCCAAGGATGTGAAAGTCGATTTGTTCTACGTTTTATTTCTTAGAACAAAAATCCCTGAGCTAATCCTGTCTATGTTTGACAGACAGAAGACCTGCAGGCAGGAATCACACACACTTCCATACTTTCACATTAGTGTGCACTAACCAGACATTCACTCAGTCTTTTCATGCTCACGTAATTCATGTTCCTCAGAAAGCAAAATACTTCCTCAGGAGGAAATATTCAAACTCAATTCCGGCAATGGATCCTGGCCTACTTGCACACACAATTTCTTGCCTACCAGGAGCTGCAAAGTGCGGAGAAAGCAAGAAGCTAGACCTCAGAGGATGCTTTATTTAATATGAAGCCTTCCCCAAAATCAAGAAATAAAATGTAGCCTGGAGGCTTTTTATTTTCTCTTGTGCCGTATTCCCGTTTCAGACTCAGGTACTGTGAACCCCCCGAAAAAAAAACTTCAGATCTTAAATAGTAAAACATAACCACAGAAGGTGGTCTGAATATAATACAACCTTCAATGCTTTGGACAACAAATCAACAGAAGTCATATCGCATCACATTAACGAAGAGAGAAAACAAAAAGAGCACTGGATGAGTTGGATATTTGCCGACAATCTATTGTGCTGTGGGAAACAAAACTTGCATATGTCGTCTATTGCTCACAATATTGACCACAGAAGGACTCCTGGATCATAACACAACCAGTGTCTTGGATAACAAATTGACAAAAGTCATATAACATGCAGTCCAAGTTTTTTTGGATGGATGTTGACCATGGGGGGGATTTCAATGTGCGGTAACCAGAGGCATTATTACCAGTGAAATACCGCTGTGCACCAGTGAAGCATTATATTATAAATCCTTGTCTTACAACATGTCATTTACTATGATAATATTTCAGCAATCCTTTTGTGTGTTTTCTATCAGCTATATAGAATCAGAACAAGCTAGGGTTTACCAAAAGGTCATTTGTTTTTCATGCCATAATGAGGGCACTGGATGAGCTGTTATATATCCTACAATCCAGTGCACTGTGGGAAACAAAACTTGCAAATGTATTCTATTTTTTTTTTTTCAACACTAAAGAAGCTCTTTATGAATGACTCAAGATAATTATAGCCTATCCAAATATTTTTTAACTGTATGAAAAAGGTAATAATACTATATAGTACTGATAGGTAAGGTTAGAAACACTCTAGGCTTTAACTTGTTACATGTAAATACATTTTTCTTAGTATCTTTTTAATGAAACCAGTGAATATTTTTAACCATAACTTCGAAAGTGCCGTCCAGAGTCCTGTGGAAGAGGAAGATTATTAGACAACACTCATAACTGAGTATTATAGTGTAAATATTTGTTGCATTCAACACTTTACAATGCTCAGTTAGCATTTCCTCCGTCTGAACTAGCACTGCTGTCTTTTGTTTCTCCATTGAGCAGAAACTTTGACATAGAGGCCGTCACATATCAGTCAAATTCACCCATGTGTCTCCAGCGTTTTGATGGTTATTTAGATCCAATCTGGATACAAACCAGCGCCAGGGTGCAGCTCATAAATTACTCAGCAATCAACGTTTATCAAATTTTGACACTGGTCAATGATTAATGATGTCTGAGGGCTTTCTGCTTTCTTTTTTGCCCCCTACTGCAACACAGTCAGTATAGAGCTTGACACACAGGGAAAGCAAGCGGAGCTGCCACACAGACCATGACGAACAGGCAAAGTGGGTCATACACGTTTTTACCTGAACCAAAGGTCTACAGCATAGAGTGTTCAAGGGGGAATTTGATGGCCAGGATTTATACATTCAGCTTTTCATGGGTCCATAAATAAAGAGATTACAAAATTGGTTTGTTTTAATATTTTTATTTGTCAGTGCACACAAATAAATTTGGTTGGCTTAAGGTTAAAATGTAAAAAACAGTTAAAGTCCTTTTGGCTAAAATGAGATTTAAAAAATAATTTTAAAGTTTGTTAATTAAAGTGACTTGAGTGGACCATCCTGGTCACAAAGAGGGTCGAACAGGAAGCTGATCTGTTTTTATGGGAATTCTAAAGGCAATTATAATTTACGGGTTTTTATGTACTGCACCAGAAGGGACATAGAACAGTGTGATGTCCTGATTATTGTGAAATATGTCTAATAGGAATTATTTATGCATCAACTAAAATGTATCTATGGCTCTTAATTTAGTTAAATGCATTATATTTATGCCAGGGTTTGTGGTGTTGTTAGTGTGAGAATCTGTTTTCATTTTTAGTTTGTATATTGGTGCTGGCCAACTCTCATAAATTCAGTGTATGTCTATTACTCTAATGATGTTTAGTTTTTTTGTTTTTTTTTTTGTTTTTTTTTGTCCCCGATTGTGGTTATTGACTTTTTTTTTCTTTTTCTTTTTTATCATCATTTATTTATTTATTTTGGTTTGACCTACCGATGTGCATGGCAGATCCATTACAGGGGTGAAATACAATTATGCATTAAACAGACACTTTTATTCAAAGCAACTTACAGAGCATTCAGGATATACTTCTTTTTTTTTTTTTGGTAGCACTTTATTTTACAGTCATGTTCCCCATGTACATACTATGTACTTATTATAGTAATTACAATAACTAGGTAATAACTAGGTACTAACCCTGAACCTACCCCTAAACCTAACCCTACCCCATGTAGTTACCTTGTATTACCAGAACTTTCATAGATAAATACACTGTAAGTACACTATAAGTACATGTTAGTACATGTACTGTAAAATAAAGTGCAACCCTTTGTTTTTTATCAGTATGTGTGTTCCCTGGGAATCAAACCCACAACCTTTTTCATTGCTAACACAATGCTCTACCACTGAGCCACAGGAATACTAGCTGGAAAAGCACAGAAAGACATGGAGTTAAAAGGAGAATTATTATTTAGACCACCATGCATGACAATTGATGACACATTTTACTTTATGTTGTAACTACTCTATAAGACCATTTTATAAATGTCTTCATGTATAAATGTAAAAGTGTTCAGCAAATCTATGTTTCACAACTGCATATTTTTATTTATTTTTATTTATTTTTATTTCAATTTGGTGCAATTTAAGTGGTGCATTGTATATTTCAGATTTAAGTCAATGCTAATATTTTCTGAAGCAGTGAAGTGTTTATAATGTTCTGACATTTTTAATCCATTTGAAGTCTTTGTTTGGGACTATTTAATCTGAGAGAGAGGAGCTTTCAAACAAGCGAACACAGCCACTGATCTATAGTATCAATGGCATATGAAGACTTTTTTTGTAGTGAGCACTTGGTTATATGCTGCACGGCTCTAGAAACACTGCAGAATCCATAAAGAGATTTCAGCTTCTGAAGTGATTTGTGGCACAGTGCCGAACCCTACGGCTTATAGCATTATATACGGTGAATGTTTTGAATTATAAATGTGTCAAGAGCTGCCACCTCAAATACATGTCTGGTAATTCTGGTTATTAGAAATCTACATAACCATTCCAACCCTACTGATTTATGAGGGAACATAGCTTTTATGGCCAAAAGCAAAGAGGGAGATGTACGTTTGTGCAGTTGTTAATAAGCCTGGAATGTGTTCTGAGTGAGACGGGTGTCTGCTTTCGCTGATGGTGCTGAATGAGTGGATGTGTCCAGCTGAGATTGTCCCTCCAGCTGCACATTTAAGAAAATAACAATATTACCATCATAATGAGACAAAGAGCAAATTAGTCACCACCTTCAGCGCTCGTTTTGTCAGGCTTTTTTATGTAATTATGTGTTTGAGAAAGAGAATGGGCATTAAATGCATAATAAAAACATCACAATAATCCATACAGTCTTAGCTTCAAAACGTTGCTTCCAGATAAAAAAAAATTAAAAGAAGTCCTCTATATATAATATTGCTTTCTACAGTAATTAAAGTCATCTTGTCTGAATCATAAGAGAAACATGCACAGATCAAGCACTGTTTACAGGTAAAAACGGTTTAAAACAGTTTTAAACAATACTGCGATTATTTGTACTCTCATTCTGACGGCACCCATTCACTGCAGAGGATTCTTTAGTGAGCAAGTGATGCGATGCTAAATTTATCCAAATCTGTTCTGATGAAGAAAACAAACTCATCTATATATTGGATGGCCTGAGGGTGAATAAAGGTTTAGCTAATTGAAATTGCATTTACCATTGTTTTAACCTGTGATCTGCATCAGAACAGACCTACAACACATTTTTGAGTTGCCACCCACCAGAATTAGGACCACTATTTACGTGTATCAGATAGAAGCATAATTAATATTTCCGGAATGTGAAGCTATTTAACACAAAAACACAGTGGCTTTTCAATCAGTGTTTGCAATTTTCCTCTGCAAAAGTAATTAAATCAGCGTGGCAGCCGATGAACCCAACAGATGAGCACTCTTATGAGTTGATGAGTTCTTACAAATCAAAGCACCGGCAACTTGCAAAATTGTGTTACTTGGGTCACAAAAGAGATTTTAATTTATTTTCTGCCTCAAAGTGCACCGACATTAAGTGATAATAATTTAGGTTTTGGGTTATGCTTGTGGACAGTGGGGTTGTGAACTCTTCCGAGCTGAATTAATCTTATTTTTTTTAATATTTTTATTTATTTATTTTTTTAAGGCCGCACCAATTGCTGAATTTAAATTGAGGTGGCAATCAAGATGCAGAATCAAAAGAAGCCTTCAAAGGGGGGATGAAATGCTATTTCATGCATACTGAGACACTTCTCCCGGAAGAGCGCGCGCTCCGTATAGCAGAGCACTGAGAGGCTGAGCACAGACATTCACTGATCAGAGTGAGAGCGTCGCGAAAAGTCACAAAAGAAGTGTGTTTTTGGTTGCCAGGGCAAGACAACCCTGCACAGATTACCAAAAAAAAAAAAAACAGCATCAAGGGACCAGTGGATGGAGTTATTTTTACAGAGCATCAAGGGAGTTGTGCAAGTGTTTGTGTTTGTTCCCTTCATTTCGAAGATGCTTGTTTTACAAACAAGGCCCAGTTTGACGACGGATTTGCGTATCGTTTATTTCTTAAGGATGATGCAATCCCAATGAAAAAGGGTCACGATCGTGTGTTGGAACCGCAGGCGGTGAGTAAAACTGCTTAAAATATCTCTGCCTCCTGTTAGTGTGTCCCCTCCCATGCCGGTGACACGGGTTCGAGCCCCGCTCGGAGCGAGTCGTTGCTGCTGCTGCTCTCGTTCAGTTTCAGCCTCGGGATCTGATTCTGGATCATAAATAAACGGCTGAATCTGACTGTTAGTCATGGTTTGTTTTGGATGATGGTTTTTTTTTCCTCACGGTAATGTCACAACTTCCAAACGCTCTCAGCGCAAAAGCCTACTCGCGCTCGTGATTCTTTAGCGCCGCCCACATGTCACGCCTCCAGCCGGTCGTGTTTTTTGGGAAAAATCGGTACAGACTATCTTTCTCTTATGAATATAATAAAACTAAAGACTTTTTGGAGTTATGAAGGATTGAAATACTACTCTATAGGTACTCAAGATTAACAGGATATTGAGTGAAAACGAGCATTTCACCCCCCCTTTAATTAAAATCATTATGGATTATGGAATGGTATTTTGGCCAGAAAAAAAAAAAAAGATTTAAAGTTAAAATGGATGATTTGTTTCTTACAAACATCAAGCTTTTCATTTCACAAGATATTAATTGATTGATGGAGTGGTGGATTATTGATGTTTTTATCAGCTGTTAGGACTCTCATTCTGACAACGCCCGTTCTCCGCAAGGGAATCCGTCAGTGAGCAAGTGATGTAATGCTCTAATGTAACTCTACAGCTTTAATGTTTCATGTCCAAGTATTTATTTGTTTTATGGCTAGCTTAATGATTTATTAAATTTTATTTCCTATAGCGATTTACCTTATGATATTACATATTACACATGTTCAGCATCTGCTTACGTGTGCTTGCAGCTTAGCTTAAATGCATGAATAAACCAACCCCTTCCTAATAAATGGAAATAGCACATGAATTCACAAGCAGCATGCCTGTCCACGCCACACTGGAGGTTTAACCGAGAGTGTCTCGCATTACCCCACTGGTCACGACATCTGTGCTGGTCACCTGTACGCTGCTGTTATTTATATGGCAGGACAAAGGTTCAGCCTAGCTACTTATTAACACTGCGGCGTGAGCTACCAATGCCCGGCACTGGCCGAGGAATATTGAGCTGATGCCACAGACTGTATTTATGGAACAACAGAGGGAAAGAAGTGGAAATCCATTAAACATTTAGAGATGCATACGGACATAAAGCACACACACATGCACAGTCGGTCACAGACAATAGACCAGGACATGCTGACCCATACTATCTGTTCTTATTGATGAACCACTAATTCATCTGAGAGAGCATTGCGGTTCTGTCTGAAATCCCTTGCTTCTACCCAACGAGAAATTACAATCTTAATTGTTTATCCAAGGGAGCATTGAGATTAAAAGACGGCTAAGGTCTATTATTATTCAGACTACAATGACCGGACATGTAGCTGCTTTAGAACAATCTTGATTATTTGCATTTCATTTATTTTTTTAAGGCTTTTGTTTGCTTGTAGCATGACAGAAACCATATTTTAGTCTTAACTCACCAGTAGTTTCAGAGCAGTAATATTTTGGCAAATCTGATTAAAGTTTAAGACATTATCTACAACTAAAAGACATTAATACGAATTTAAACATTTCTCATCAGTTTCTTCGAGGACCATAAGTCGCACCTGAGTATAAGTCGCATCAGTCCAAAAATACGTCATGATGAGGACCCGATGGGTTCGGTCGGGTTCGGGCTTAATTTCTATCATCTTACGCAGGCTCGGGCCGGGCTCGGGCTTGCGCTCCGGTTTGCGAGGTGAACGAGCGGTCATGTGATGTGTTTCGATTAGCGCGAGAAAGATGCGAAAATGAATGCTGAGCAGGTGTAACGGAGGCTTGCCTCTGGTGATTACGTTTTGGTTGCACCAGCAACTAAAGCATACTCTGAGGTGTGGAAAAGTTTTGACCATGCTTATAATGAGAATAATGAGTGAATAATGACGCACCATCAGTGAGCGCAGGAACGCGCTGAAGACATCTACAGTGGATTCAATCATTTTCCTCCACATAAACATGTAGACCTAGCCTAATCTCTGTGAGTAAAGGTTTTTCAAATGATAACTAAATATTCATTGAGTCTTAAATGCATAATGTTGACAGAGTGTTTACGCTAATGTTGGCATTATTCTTTTATTAAATAAAGCAAATCCGGCAGAGCCTTTATCTTAATTTCGTTATTGCCAAATACCCATCTTAATTTAAAATTTATCTTAATTTAATTTTTTTTTAAATGACTCGTTTTTATTGGTGCGTTGGTCTATTTATAGGTTAAATGAGCCTATGTCTAGAATGCTGAGATGTTATGATGACTTATTTTATTTCTTTATTCCAACTTCCAAGTGGTCTAGTCTACGTTAGTTATGAGTAAATTATGTTAAAACATTAATAAATTGCTCATTGTTGGCAAAAGGCAAAAGAGCTGTGTGCTTGCGCACATTTGAATAATGTCGGGCTGTAAACGGGTTCGGGCTTTAACATAGCTGTCAATCAAAATGCACTTGTCGGGCTCAGGCCGAAACCTGTCGGGCTCGGGTCCTGTCGGGCCTAACTTTTAAGGCCCGATTACAGCTCTACTGAGCAGCATAGAGCGCCCTCTTGCGGCTGTAGATGGTAATGTTTTCTGTTGATTCATTTTTAGTTAATTTATCTCAGTTCATGTCAAATTCATTTTGATAAATAAGTCGCACCTGACTATAAGTCGCAGGACCAGCCTAACTATGAAAAAAAGTGTGACTTACAGTCCGGGAAATACGGTAAGTGAGTTTTTGCTGGAAGCAAGACAAATATGGTGAAAGAATATGTTTTCCTTCTGAATTGTTTAATTATAATTCTTCTTGTTTTTGGCATAAAATAACTTAATTTTGATGCATGTTTTCAGAAAACATGACTGAGTATCTCAAGTTATTTTGACTCTCAAGTAAATGAATCTTGATTTAACAATGTTAATATGTGTAAAGGAAAAAATATTTGTAAAGGAAACAAGGTATGAAATACCACAAAATTAATTCATTTTTGATCTGATTATTCACTATATCAAAGTTTTTACAGGCATATTTAGAGTTGGTAGAAGATTTACATTTTGATGTAATATCGCATGTATAATTAAAAAGTGTGGTGCCAGCTAAGTTCACCAGTTTGTTTGAATTATACTGATTGCTTCTGTCTGTGCTGTAAGCTTGGTGTGAATATAGTTTCACATTAATAAATTAATTATTTAAAAATATGAGTGGTGTTATTTGTATTATGTATGCATAGAGGTGGATCAGAAATCTAGACTAAATACTTGATCCAGTAAATTATGGCCATCCCATTCCCGATATGAGCAAACAGAAGCAGTAGGCTATTTAGTATGCCAGTTTAAGTGGTTTGTAATTTAATTTAGTATCATAGAAATTCAAATCTGGAGCAAAAAAAGAATAACCTTTTAGCTTTTCTCTGGATGGCTGTTTATCTCCAGATCTCCCGCTGGTTATTTTATCATTCTAACATTCATCCTCAGCCTCGATTCTGGCCTCTTCAGAAAAAATAAAAAAATAAATTATCTCTGTGAATTCCTAACCACAACATGGTGCTCTAAATTTCCTCCAAATATCCCTCTCCTCCATTGATACCTCTGACTCACATTCCTTAATAATTATGCTCACCGTCTCGACTTTCATATCTTTAGTGCCGCTGCTCTCATTTCTCTTTATATTTCCGCCAGATGTCTACCTCTTCTCTGCAGTTATGTCACAATCCTGCACATCATTTCTCTGCTTTTCCTGGCTCCACTGCTTTCCATTTTTCCTCTCCCTCTTTATTGTGCACTCCGCCACCTGTGTGTGGTATTGTGTTCTGGGCGGATTGTTTTCCAGGAGAGGGAGCGTTTAGGTCTCTGGGTTTGGGCCGGGCAGCTACAAGGCAAAGACAAGCATTGGACTGATGCAACCCCTCAAAACGCCAGACTGTGGCACATGATTATTTTAGTTACACTGCGAGCCCAATTATTGTTCGGGATGAATGTGCACTTCACAGACAGCAATGGGAATCCAAAGATACCAGCGCTTTAACAATTCCATTAACTATTCTTTCAGTAGTGTCGAGGAAGACGAGTTTGGAAAGCAGTTGTTATTGTAACTCACTAGTCAAAAATAAATAAATAGTGTGATCCCATTAATATTTGTAGATGTTTTTATAAAAACTGTGTTTTTTTCATACATTTTTATACATTTGGATAGATACTGAAAGGTAAACGCTCTTAAAAATGAATGTCCCGATGTTTTTGTTGTTGTTGTTGTTTTACAGCAATGCCATAAAATAAACATTTTTGTTTCATTTTTCTACAGTATGAAGAACACTTTAAAAAAAAGAAACTCTTTTCACTTTAAAGTGTGAAGAACATTTTGTGGAATGAAAAGATTCCACGGATGTTAAACATTTTTCAAAGAACCACCAATGCCAAAAAAAATAACATTTATGTTTAAGAGCATGCAAATAAAATGACGGCATTTACACTTTTGTGTGTGCAGTATATACAGCATATGAGATATATTGTACAAATGTATATCAATCATTTTTAGTACAAAATATTTATTTTCCTAATCTGACATAACAGTTTATTTCTGTTCTGCTTTATAAAAAAAAAATAAACATGCACTTCCAAATAAGCAATTGAACGAAACACATTGTTCCTATCTTAAACTATTTATTCACATACAGTAAGTGTGCAAATGACAGTTGCCTGTGCTTTATTTTCTAAATTAATTTGCCATTAAAAAAAGTATTACAGTTTTCGATTTTATTTTCTAAATGAAAAAAAATGCTCTTATGCTACTGCATTTATTTATTAAAAAATACAATAACAAATCGGCACTGATTGCCTCATGCAGCAGTGTTGCGCAACAGGTGTCCAGAGTTTAAGTCCCTGCTCGCAGATCTTTCCCGATCCAGTCCCCAACTCTCGCCTCACTTCCTGTCCACTTACTGTCCTATCATAATAAAGGCATAAACTAATTTAATATTTGATCATATTTTAAAATGTAATTTATTCCTGTGATGCAAAGATGAATTTTCGGCATCATAATTCCAGTATTCAGTGTCACATGATCCTTCAGAAATAAATGATGATTTGCTGCTTGAGAAACATTTCTTATCTCAAAGTTTAAAACAGTTTAAAACAATAGATTGTCTTTTCTTTTTCCAGGAATCTTTGTTGAATAGAGAGTTCAAACAACAAAAATAATTTGTAACATTAGAAAAACCTTTACTATCACTTTTGATCAATTAAATGCATCCTTGTTAAATAAATGATGATAAATAAATACAAAACAAACAAACAATTCCAATTCACCCTCCATTGGCAGGTGTGGTAAAATAATTTGGACCCTGCATGTATTTCAGTTAAAAAAATAAAATAAAATAGACCTATAGATACTAAATAGGAATGCATACAGCAACACAAAATCCCTTTGAAAATCTACACTTTTTAATTTCCACCAACAATGTAATTAGCTGTAAATTAGCATGTAACATGCTTATCATGAGCTGTGTGTCATGTCATAATGTTGACATATTAACAGGTAATGTATGTTTGTTTGTTTGTTTGTTTGTTCACTCTAATACAAAACAGAATGAATGTAGCTGATTCTGCAGTGTTTAATGCAGGTAGCCTTCATTTTATCTGCTCTCCGTTGAATAGGCTATAGAGTGATTAAAAGCTAGCACAATGTCAATGAAAGAAATCCCTCTCCACTGCAATTGTCAACAGTGTAGCCCAGCATCTGTTGCAAATAAGAGAGATGCCCAACACTTTATTAGCTATCACCTGAGCCTCTTGCTTCACACTGTCCAAATGAAGCTCAAAACAACGCCCACAGCAGACAGTTTGCCAACCCAGACAGCAAACAAGTGCTACTGGACCTGTCAAGAGCTGATATGATTGCACTCAATTCGTTCTCTTCAGAGTGAAAGAGAGAGGGAAATGTGTGCTCTCTACTTGCTTTCTTTAAACTAAAGCAGCAGTACCAGTGCTCACCACTAGTGGCTACAAATACAGTGACGTGTTTTGTTTAAGGTGGTGCACGGTTATAGGGATCCACAAAACGGCATATGTATTTGAACTGACAAATACATAAAAAATTATGTCACAATACTTCACGAGTATCTTTGAAAAAAATTGTCAGTTTTGTGTTAAGTGAAAGTAAACAGTTGAGAAAGAAATCAAATGTGTATTGTTGTATTGGATGCATTGTCTCTGAAAGTGACCGTGCCCGATTTAGCCTACTAGCTGTTGTCTGTTTCCTTAATGTTAATCCAAGAAATTAAATGGGAGACATTACCAATAATTTATCTATACTAATTTATACAGTGAAGATTATACAATGGTATTTTACATTTTATTATTCTGTTTCCATACCTGGACACCTACTGATAACAGTTGAAACGTGTTGTCACAGTGAAGAAAAGGATTCTGTCGGCTGAATGAATCATTCGTTTCGAGACGGTTCTTTTCAATGAATCAGTCAAATGTTCTGAACCTGTTCGCGATTCAGTTTGAATCATTCAGACAGCTCAAACATGAACTGAAGATAGGAGTGGTTTCTCAAAAACTGATGTAGGACACAGAGAACATGATGAGTGCTGGATAAAGTGAATATTTATGACAAACACTGAAATGCATCCTTTCGTTTGCCAGGAATGAAGAAGGACTTCATGAAGTGGAACACCTGCACGCGCATGAAGCATTTGAACGACTCCCAATTGAAGGTTAACATACCTGAAGTGTACAAAGTACCCAAAGTAACCAGCATCAAAAGAATGCTTTTGTGGACATGTACATTAGTCTTATCATGGTACTCTCTTAAGAGCCTTTAAGTACCGTGTAAAAGCCATAGTAACCGAAGATGATAGTCATTCTTTATGATGTATGATTCCACAGCATCACTGTAACAACATTCATTTAACAGCATTAAATTTTTCTGTACAACAACAACAGGAAAAATTTTCTAATAACCTACATACAATAACATGCTTCTGTTTGTAAATATGAATAATGATACAAAAATAAAGTAGTTTAAGTGTTGCTATTTTTTTTTTCCATTTAGCTTACAGTGTGACTTGCATTCCATGCATATGTTTTGTTATTAAAACACTGCTGAAAATACATTTATTAGTACTTCCTGAGATTTTAATGTGATATTTCAAATGTCCATAGTTCTCAGATGTTGGTTAATGGTCACATGATATCAAAGTAATTTTTATTTTTATTTTTATATTATAAAACAATATATTTGAAATTACTTTATGTTAAATATAAATCAATATTTATATAATATGCTAGATTTTGGCAAGTATCATTTTGAAATTATTTTCATTTTACTTTTTTTTTATTAATATTAGCTATTCATCAACTCATGCAACTATTGCACATGCTTCTAATTTCATTAAAAGCAGTAGCAAAATATTTACAAAATACTCAAATCTGTTGCAATAACACTTTTTTAACTTTTTTATTTTTCAGAATAAACCAATGTCATTGTGTCTTCTTGCATTTCTAAAATTTCTGTAGTGTAAATGCACATCATTTGAGATGAAACTTTGCTACTTTCACTAGATGGTAGCTTAGCTTAGCTCATTTTTCTGTAGTTGGTGTCATAGCTATGCTTATGAATAGGTTGCACAACACGAAGGATCACAACGATCTAAGGCCTTGTCACAATAGTGGGATGGGAAAGAGCAGCTATGCAATGATGAATCCTCTCATTTGCATGCACTGGCAGGTTTGAAGGGTCCATCGGTGCAGTGCTTTATCTGAAATGAACGTGACCCCAGTGGATGAACAGCTTTTGTAAATAAGCCGTTATCCTTCCAAAAACATAATTACATCACTAATGCCTGGTGTGGATGAGGCCTTGACCATAGTGAGATGCAGAACAATGTTTTAGCTGATAAAGTTATCACAGTCCAGCATCCTTGCAGAAACTATGCAGTGGGAAAACCAGTGAGTGTGAGAGTAAGTATTTTAGAACTATAGAAAAATATGTTATATGTTAAAAATATGTTTTTATGGAAAATCAGAAACATTCTTGACAATGTCCTCTATGTTGCTCCACAGAACAATAAATGTCATATGGGTTTGGAACGACTTGAGGGTGAGTAAATGATGACCGTTTCATTTTTTGGGTGAAGTGTTTCTTTAAGAAAATAGTTTATTTCATGTAGTATTTTTTGGGGATTATAATCCCAAAAATATCTAAAAGGGATCAGGTTAATTTTATCATGTTATCTGCATTGCAGTTATTTTAATTATTCATTATTGACCATTTGTGCTAGAATACATTATTGAAGTAACTCTCCCACATATGGGCTTCATCCACAAAGCTCAACAGTACAGAAAGCCGCCAAATATAAGATGGAAGACAATGGACCTGTGAATTAACACACTGACTTGTCTGATGCCCATAAACAAAATTAGCCTGCAGCCAACTGAACCACTGCAAAATGAGATTGTGCCATGATGTTTTTTACTCAAGAGTGAATGAGCGAGACAGGGATAGGGAGGAGTGAAGATGAGTATCCTGGCTTTCATTTGATAAACAGAACATAATGGCCTTACTGTTTGTACCCAACACATCCAAGCAGGAATGAATAGTTCCCTTTGCCAAGTCTCTCCCCTAGGGCTCACTTAGAAAAGCATTTTTATGCCAGTTTTAAAAGAGTACTTATTTCCCCAGCCAAGTAGTGTAGTGAAGGGGGCATGCAGATCTGAAGTGCTTTTATATTCATTAAATCTTTTTTCCTTGTATGAGTGCTGAATAGTCTGCTCTGATTTTAAGGGAATGAACTTTTTTAGACTCTGGATGTGTTGGCTCAAAGTTTAATTTAAACAATTATGTTGTTAAAGGGAGAGTTCACCCCAAAATTTAAATTCTGCCATCATTTAGTCACACTTACTCAATACAAGGGAAGATATTTTGAAGAATGCTGGTAATCAAACAGTTGACAATAGCCATTGATTTCCAAAGCATTGAAAAAAAAAAAAAAGAAAGAAAAACATACTATGGAAGTCAATTGCTTCCTGCAACTGTTTGGTTACCAAAATGTTTTTTTTAAATATATAATTTTTTAGAAGATGTAGGAGACAGAAACTCATAAAACTTGAGGGTGAGTAAATAAATACGAAATCATTTTTGTGTGTGTGTGTGTGTGTGTGTGAACTAACCTTTTAAAATCAGTTTCCTATTAAATTTCTTAAAGGGATATACTGTAAAAATACAGTACAATTACAGTACAGTACAGCGCTTCTCCATATTTTTTTGAATTACTCTTTGCATTATGGGTACAAGAATCTCAGTTAACAATCAGCGTGAAACCAGTGCTTGAGCAGGCTCCATTACTCATGGAGATAGTCTATGTCAAAATTTCATTTTAAAGTTGGTTTTAGGATTTTGAGAATGGTTCTTACACTTCCTTTGTAAATTATTTTTTGTTAAATGTAACAAACTGTATCTTTAACTTAGCTGCTGCCTGGCTTGTTTGGGAAATGAATGTCGGAGCCGTCGCATTCAACATTTTCAGCATACCGTCACATCTTAACGTTACTCGGCGTGGATGTACGTGTTACAGTGCGTACTTTCAGTAACGTAAAAGTAATTGGCAAGAAAAGAAGACACCATTAATGTTACGCCTTTTTATTTAAAAGAGATTATACGGCTGAAGATCTGACATCACGGAGTTCTTCAAGGATAACACACCTTTTCTGCCAAACGCGGTAGGTTTAGACATTTTATCGGCTTGTTTATGTTAAACACACACACACACACACACACACACACACACGATAAGTTGATTCTGTAACTTTATTGGAACACTGTCCGTGAACGCACACGTCGTGTACGCGCAGAGAATGCAACTTCAGAGAGCCCGTCAGGAGCATAGAGCAAGAAATCTCAATATTTTCTGAAACTGTGCTCAGATTTGATAACATGAAGTTCTATGAAGGTCAGTGATCTCAATAAGACCTCAAACCTCTTTTGTGGCCATTTAAAATTTTTATCTGAGAAAAAAACTCAACTGTGCATTAAAAATAACTGGCCATTCTATTAAAGATTGAAATCACAATTTGTTTGCCTCAAAACTGTGCACTTTTGTAATTTTACAGGCTCTTTAAGAATATCTTTACTTTTGGCAGCTTTGGTTTGATTAAAACAAACTCTGATGCAATTGCTCTGTTAATACCGTTAATTTGAAAACGTGTTAACGCTGCCATCGAAACCGTGATGCGAACCAAACAAGCTATATTAAGCAATATAAGCTTAACATTTATACTCATTGTAAATGTGCCCACGGTATCTTAGCAGATCTCCACTTGAGTGTGCAACAGAGGAATAGCTGTTTTGACTCCTTTACATATTTTATAAGCTGTTTGTGAGTTCTCAGAGTCAACTGGTCATAACACCACAATACATGCAGTACACTCATACTGAGGATGCATTTATCCAAGCACAGTATAGAGTTTAAAAAAAGACAGTTTGAACACTTAGTGTACTAGGGAAAATATATAAGTTTCCTTTTCTTTTTTGACCCTAGTGAGGTATAAACACATCTTAAGACAACTGAAAATGAAAAAACAACCTTTGAATTGAAAAGTGTTTCTCTAGAATTTGTTTTTTATTAATTCTAGCAGAAACCCACACAGTATGGACTACATTCTCTGAACAGATTTCTTCTCATCTATGATGCATTCATATTAAAACAATAAAATATGCATGGCAATGCATCACATTTGACATATTTTACTTGGTTGTCTTCAGCTGAAATTCTTGATGCATCTAAAAATGAGTCTCTTTGTATATTGTATACTGAATGGGAATGGGAGACCTTGAGTGTGGTGGTTTCAAATATGGTTTCATCTCATTGCAGTGAAGTATTAAGAAGAATGTTCACTCCACATGTTTCTATTTCAATTATTTCCTGTGTTTAACATGAATGGTTCTGTAATGGTGTATTTCCACAGTAAATGAAACAGCCTTGCTGCTGGCCTTGAGTTTCATTTGAATTAAATTGAGCTATAAGATAAATGTACAAATGCCATAGCTTCAATGTGTTTGTACTGGTGTACAAATTCTTGAATTTCTTGGTATTTTAGCTCAACCACCTCTGTGAAGGTTTTCTGATTAACTATAGGCAGCTATGACAGTGAATTGATTATTTTTTATACAGCAGATGTCACACAGAGTTTGGCTTATTCAATGTCAGTAGCTAAAACTTCAGGGAAAAAAACCTAAAGACACCCTTTAGAGTGTTTTTTTTTTATTTTTCCCCCTTCATTTACCGTATTTTTACATTATTACAAATAATAATAAATAAAAAAAAATAAAAAATAATTGTCTAGTTTAGAAAATGGGATAAGCTTAAATTTATGTTGCTCATATATTTCTGATCCCTGGCAGGCCCATAACATAATTTCTCAGTGTGCTCTTCACATTTAGAAGCTGTAGTGTGAGTTAAGGCTGAATGGAGATCTGCATTAAGGTGCATAATTGCTGGGTTGTGCAAAGTAAATTAACCCTCAGGAAGTTGATCTGACATACTATTTAATGGAGCTTTCGGAGGTGAATTACCCTGCAGGAACATAATTTCAGCTGCGCTTTAACCGAGACTTGATTTCAAAGGTTCATAATGTAACAATAATGGCTCTGTCTCTGGTTCCGCCCCAACCTCGTGTGTACAGGTCCATGTTTCAAATTCAATTTCAAGTGCTAATAAGCAATTTGATGTTGATGTTGAAAATAATAGTTAAATGATCCCCCCACCCACACACACAACTCATAATACAGCAGGTATGCTATATTTAGTCAATTTATTTTAAAATAAAAAGTAGTAAATTTAGTAAATGTTTATGTACATGTCATGCAGTCAGACATATGCAATAGTACTGTTTATGGTAACATAAAATGTAAAATAAAATAAAAAAACATGGCATATAGATACCAATCAGTAGTTTCATATACGCAGGTTGATTTAAACTATGATTTCTTAGGAATCCAAACAAGCCTAAAGTGTTAAAGCTCAGCTGAAATAAATTTTCATTTATGAGTTTTGCTTTCTGTTACTGCATTTGCAACACTGCACAAACTCTGATCTATTCCAGTTAGTGGTTCACAAATAAAATAAATAAAACTAACACTGTAAAATCACTGTGTAATTTATAACTCCCACTATGGTGACTGCTGTTATAAGTATTTTATGGCAGTGGGGAAGTGTAATGTATTAGCGTGGCACATGCAGCTTAAGAACCATCAAAGCAATAATTACACACTGCTTGGTTGGTTTAAAACAGATCCATTTGGGAAAACTGACTGAAATGATTTTATAGTTTATATATACAGGTGCAGCTCAATAAATGAGAATGTCATGAAAAAGTTCATTTTAGCAATTCAACTTAAATTGTGAAACTTGTGTATTAAATAAATTCAATGCACACAGACAGAAGTAGTTTAAGTCTTTGGTTCTTTTAATTGTGATGACTTGGGCTCACAAAAAAAATAAAATAAATTCATTATCTCGACAAATTAGAATGTGTTCATGCATTGAGTTTCACAATTTGAATTGAATTACTGAAATGAACTTTATGATATTTAATATAAAGCTATATATTGTTGTTGAAAATTTATTTAGAAATATTCAGGAAAAATATAAGTATTGAAATATATTTATATTAATGTATGTGAACTATATATATATATATATATATATATATATATATATATATATATATATATATATATAACTTTTATTATTATTTTTTTAAAGGTTGGTACACTCATAACAAAGATGTTTTTGTCCACACATTTGCATTTTTATGTGAAATATTTGTTATTTGCAATAATGTATTATCTTTGAAATACGTGTTCTGAAGTATATAATATATGAAAATTAAGAAATAACTTTCATGGCTTCTTGTACTTTTCTCTCAGAGAGCTGAGAGAAAACACGAACAAAACATTCAGAAAAGCTTTCCATTTTTAGTAACTTAAAAGAAAAGTAATAACTTGCTTGCAGATTATTTTTTAATCCCGTTTTGAGTGAAATGTGCATTTTTCAATCACTTTGCAAATTACCTTTTATTATTTCACAACATGTTCTGTTACATGTCTGAACACTGCGGGTGGCTTAGAAAGAGCAAACCACTGCACAGTATGCCAGCAACTAGACCATGAACTAATCCAAAGGTTATTGCCACAGGCCGAACAAAGTTTTCACTGTGTAAAAGAAACATCTGCTAACACAAATATGAAGACAAGGAACTATTTCTGCAGTATACACATTAGACTAATTTATGTGTGGATGTAATACCCAGATGGCCCATTATATTTTCCAAATTGTAGCATTTACATTAGAGGATATGGTGCTGTATCCCACAATACAATGCACTTGACTTAACCTTCCATCTGCTTCCATCACATTTCCAGTGTTATAAATGAACCAGCTGTGATCACTTCGGTGGTCCAAGATGTAACATTTATTTTTTTAAATATCTAGACACCATTTGCTGAATTAAACAGGCATGTTATGGTGTCCTATGGTAAAGTGTGACATACTGAAGTCATGTGACATATTTTTTAAAGTGCCCCATTATGCCTTTTCAACTATTCATACAGTGTTTCATGTACTGTAGCTGTATGTGAACATGAATTATCTGCAAAGTTGTGAAGTGCAGTGCATGATAGATGAAGTTATTATCTGTTAAAAAAAAAAAAAAAGTTATGTTATGACTTTACGTCACAAAGTAACACATTTGCATAACGTCTGCCCACGTTTTAGGTCACCAACTTGCCTGCCTAAAAACACAATAAAATTTCTATGTGATTAACATCATTTCAAGAAGATGCTGTATCCTATGCTGTAAGAGTACATTTGTTTGATCACATCTCATAATTACCAAAAACTTGTCAACACTTGACACTTACCACTGAGAAATGTCCTGCTCCACTCGTGCTTGTGAATCAGTCTCTTGTCAATCAACCAATTCAACCGTTTCATCATTAGACTCTGGCTTGAGTTGGTAAGCTACAGTCCATACAATCTTTTCTTTGTATTGAGAAGTCTCCAAGGCTGTCATTCTGTCATGGCAATTGGCGTTTTGTTTCCGACACACGCAGTACGCGGTAGACCAATCCTGAGCTGTAGAGAGGTATGACTGCATTCTTGTATTTTTTATTTTATTTTTTTTTTTTTTGCTATCCCATTTCAACATGAACTTTCTTTTCTGTAGCTGAACCTGACAAACAGGAGCAGAATCTCTGGAGGCCTAGTTGTGGGAACGCACTATAAAAAGCCAATTAAAATCTCATTTCAGGTGTTTCAGCTGTGAAAATGACTGTCACCTTCACCTCATACCCTTCCATTATTCATTCACACATCTCTCCATCTATGGCATCTAATTGCTGTCATTATGTCTGTCATACCTGTCTAAAAGATATCATTTAATTCCTGGTTGTCACTTCAGCAGGTGGTTTTCCCTTATTACAGTTTTATAACTTAAATATGATTTTTATGTTAATAGAATTTTTTTAAACTACCAATTCTTTCTTAACAGTGGGCAGTGTAGTCTGTCAGGCATCAGAAGACACCTAAATTAACGATAGAATGCTGTTTGTCACACAATGAGGGTGTTGATGCCTGATAGCTTTTGACATCAACTGCAGAAACAACTGTCTTTGTATTCTGGAAAGCCACCCTGAATCGCATGACTGACATGGTGAGAAATGAATACAGATTGCATAGTGGTGCTCTGGGCGTGAATTAATCTTTAAGTGAACAAATCAGTATCATTCACGTTCATGTACTATAGTTGTGATGTCATGAAAACAGTGATAGATCTGTTCTTTCTATATTGTGACATACATCCAAGTGAAATGGATTATCTGAAAAAAAATGTAGGGCGGGACTTGGTTCTGTCTCAAATGGCTGTTGATTGGATGGGGGCAAATCAGAATCGAGCTTGCAGTCAGTTATTAGAAAGGGGAGGGGTTTAAGCAAACAATTGTTTGGAGAAGGCCAGCATAGATCAGATGTCCGCCGTTTTGCCATTAAAATTGAGTTATTTTAGTTTTAATTAAAATTAAGATGACAATTTTTTTTAAATAGGAAATATCTGCACTGTTGACAGTAAGATCATAACATACATTTAGAAAGTAGGTGAATTTTCATCAGAAAATCCATAAAAATAAGGCTCAGTTTTAGCTGTATTGTGAATTTCACATTTCATTACGTTGTGTTTTGAGTTAACAGAAATTAATGAATAATGTGCCGGCAAAAAATTACCGGCACATTTTCATTTTCTTAAATACCTCCACAAATTGTAACTACACTTGTATTCTTCATCTTCAAAATGTATATTTCATTGTTTTTTTTCATATAATGCCTCTTTCTTTTAGACTGACAATAGTCTGTAAACACTTTGTTTCACTTGTGAATTCCTCCTGACTTGCTAAGCTTGGTTTAGGACTGAATTCAAAGCAAGAAATACTCAGACTTTCCAAAAAACACTCTTTGCTCCAGGCGAAACACACAATTCCACTTCCACTCTTTGCAGCTCAGCCAAATCAATAACAACGTCTAAACAGATCTCTCATAACATTGCATGATATACCACACTTTGATATCTCTATTTGAACAACGCATTGCAAAAAAGGGTAGCAAGAGAGAATCCATAGCACACGTTTAATGAGAGCCAGAGATTACAGACTAGTGCCACTGGGGTATTGACAGCTTCTTCATAGTGGGTGCTTACGCTTCTCAATTGGGAATGATTATCTTAGACTTCAGTAAGATGCCGATCAATGGCACGTGTTCTGGTTTGGCACAGCCGCAGGTCTTTTTTTTTTTTCCTTCTTTGTTAGAGCTTGAATGCTAGCACCCTGAACCGGAGCTCTAATTATTATGATTTGCACGCCGCACTGGTGCAGTTTTATTGAGCAGTATTAGAAAGCCAAGGCGGTTTTGTTGCTCCAAGTATACAATAATATGAATGATGACAAAATAAAACAACATTAAAGTTTGAGCTCCAGTATGTCATTCCCTACATTGCCTTAAAGTATGATTACAATAAAATGGTAGTGAAATAATTGCTTTGTGGAATATTAATGTGAAGGATCTTTATTTATAGGCACAATAATGACTGATCTATATGTTTAATAATCCTGTAAGCTTTTCTGAATAATTCCCACTACAGACTGACCATTTCACAGATCTTCAGCCTTCAAAACCTCAATTCACTGCTCAGATAAATCAAATGCAATGGATTTATTTATTTATTTTTATAGATGCACCAATACGGTCAAGATTCATTTGTCTGGCACAATAATCACTGACACAGTTGTGATGTGTAAAGACTCTTCCCGGCAAGAGTTCAGCAGTTATTCATATGAATGAAAGCATGCTGACAGGGGAGACTGCTGAGTTGACCCTGGGGTCACAGGTGTATTCTTTCCGTTAAAGAAATTCGCTCTGTTTAAGATAGCTTTAGCACAATGAAAAAAAAAAATGGATTAAAAGCAAAATGTGTGATCTCATTTTTGCTGAAGATGAAACGAAAAGCACCTTATAAATGCTCATTCAGACTTTGATTCTTAAACTGGATTTAACAGTTCTTAAACTCTAAATCTCTCAAATAATTACCAAACTTTCATATCTGGCATTAGCATACATTTCAGGCATTCTGATCATGAGTATGCAACACTAAAAACAAATGTAAAGATGATACAAAAAGTTCATTCAAAGCATATTTAGAGATAGTCAGAAGAGCGTGTGACAATGTACAGTTTTTTTCTAAAACATGGATATTAAATTACTGAATTAAATGATTACTGAATTAAAAATGAATTATTTCTACCCAAAAGAAAACCAGTGCATGTAGCAGAGAAGGAAATGGATGGTGGTTTGACTTACTGTGCATGAGCATGCTTTGTTCAAGATTTCAGTAGCATAATTTTCACAATGTTTGCACATAATTACCACTCTCGTACATGGTTTCTTTATTAGTTTTTAACAGCGGAATTAATATTTATAAATTTATGGATAAATATACATATAAACTGCTGTGCCGTGCTGCTCATATTTATCGCCCCCCAAAAAGCCCCTCCCTGTGCCCAAAATGGATTGCCTGTGGATGAATACCCAAAACAAGGTTGTCCTGAGTGAAATGAGAGTTTTATAATGACTGGACAAACATTTATACAACATTTTATTCAAAAGGAAGAGCCGCTTGTTCCGTGCGTCATATGTCATTGTGTTTTTTCTGCATCATTGCACATGCTCAGTCCTTTCAGTTTCATGGTTCAATCCGATCAACTGTTTAAATGCACTCTCAATCTTATTAGAAAAGGAATAAACCACCAACTTCAATCCAATCAAAATTGAATTCCGATCGAGCTCAGCTGGATTGATTAAGGTGTTTACATGCAGGCTTTTCAGTCCGATTGAGCATTCAATCCGATTATAAACAGATTATTTGGTTACATGTAAATGTAGCCAATGTCAGTAGTATAAATTAACAATGCATATTCTTTCTCTGTTTTACCTGCCCCCACATATCCCTGTTTATTTGCCCTCCAAAATGGATCATTCTACTGCTTAGACAGATAAGTGTAATAAAAGCCCATCTTGCCAGCAATCTACAGTAGCTTTCTTTTGATATTATAGACCCCCTTGGATTTATTAAAAGTGACTCTTTTTTGTTTATGCAAAACTGTCTGGATATGTTTAGTGTCTGAGAATGAAAAATGATGTCAAAGTAAATGTTCCATTATTTGTACTCTGCAAGTAAAGTTAAGGAAAAAAACTGGCAACCTGAACTTTAAATGCATCATTACAATTCTGTATTCAACAAGTTCCGCGCAGAAACAACTCAAGTGAGCAGTAATGTCTTAATGCTTTTAGAGGTAGTCACATTTTCGTGAAATCTCGTGGGATGCTGTAAAATACATTATTGTCAGGCACCAGAGAACAAACACAAACACAGACTTAAACATGCCGGCAACACAGCTCATTTGGGATCGTTTTATTTCTTGGACAGTAATCATCAAGAGAAACATATCGGTAAATATAGAAATAAACCATGCATGCTGGCAATTTACTAGCAAAAACTCTCCAGACAGAAGCAATATTCCCATGGCACCCACACAGGGCACAGGGTTTGGCTGAAAGTGCATAGCAAATAAAGAAGAAAAGTCTTGTTTTCTCATTTGTGGACAGACTCTGGGCTTACTGGCCACTTGAGGATCCATTATGAATGGATTTGGTGGCCTGCAGATGCTAGACACTACAGGTTCAATAATATGCAGTCCGCGGATATTGCTTCCACAGTCACGGCGGCCTCTGCTCAACGGTTCAGGTGGTTTTTCCAATATACATGATCTATGTTGTTTCATTCGATGTTGCGGCAGAGAGAATAGGTCATGTGTAATTTCCGCACTGTGCCTTCTGTTCTTTTCAAAAGGGATATGCGTTAGGTAATAATGTTCATGATATAGCCCAGGGTCAGATTCTGAATGGAGACATAGATACCAAGTTATGCTAGGATTTATTTATTTATTTATTGTCATGTAGTGATGGCACATTGTTGAACAATAATAACCTATACTGTATATTTATCTGAGCTCTGGGGTAGTTGTGCTATGCTGGTGGATCCAGAGAAACAGCTGTTCTGGATTAAGAGCTCGGAGTTGAAACCTCCAGTCATACTTAGATATTGTTTCAAAGATATTGTGCTGTGGTGCGAAAATTTAGGGATTCGTGCTGTGACAGAAAAACAGAAAAACAGTACAAATGTGGTTTGAATTTCTATCGCGTGACTATATCTGTCCAAAAGGGACTGAGTACTTCAGTAGCTGCAGCTAGTCCACTATATACTAAGTGCTAAGTACCGTATGCATTATTTAGCTGTATATATTTCAGTG
This sequence comes from Carassius gibelio, assembly GCF_023724105.1. NCBI lineage: Eukaryota > Metazoa > Chordata > Actinopteri > Cypriniformes > Cyprinidae > Carassius > Carassius gibelio. The sequence goes on from NC_068382.1 coordinate 22,506,891, forward strand.
TACTCTAAATATTACTTGGGGGCTCGTACAGGATTTTATGAATTCCCAAGCTATTATAATATACTATTAAAAATAAACACTGAATAATATCTGCCTGTTATTAAAAAGTACTTTTTTTTAAGTTTGAGTAATTTAATATTTTGTTCTGTGTGCATTATCTATCTGTCTGTCTGTCTATCTAAATCTTTAATCTCCACCTGTTATTAAATTTTGATTTAGATATTAGATACTATTAAAATGCCATATATTTTAATACTACAATATACATGTATTAATTTATTTGTTTTATAATACATGTTAATTTAATACTTATAAGGAAAAATGTATAGCATGGCAATATCAAGGCCTACACTGTGATCCTATTGGAGTAGCAATGAGAAGAACCTTAAAATCTCTTTGTCATGAATGACGTCTCTGGCTTTCATCTGTTTCTGAGCTCAGATGTTCAGGCTGGTTGTGAGACCTGTATTCAACCTCTATTTTTTGAGAGCAGCGTTCCTCTGGAGATAACAGCCAGGCTTTGCTGACAGCTCTCTGAAGTCACCTTTAGTGTAAAATCGCACACCGTTATTTTTATTTTTATTTTTATTTTTTTTTTATCTCCAACCATCCTCTAAAACTGAGCTATCAGCTGTCCCCAGAAATGGCCAGAAAACGAAAAGCAACAATGAGGAGTTGAGAATGAGAACGAGAGATAAAGCGTACAGAATGAACTCTGAGGGCGAGCAAGTGAAAGGAAGAGAGAGCCGGGGATGGAGGGATACAGGCTTCTTTTCACACTGATTTGCTTCTGAATGGGTGTTTAGGAGTAGAGCTGTACTGTGATGGAGCTTACGTAATGCCTGGTTACCCAATTTACTTGCTGTCTTACCAGTGTTCATGTTGGAACACTTACATTTTGTCAATATTTTATTGTGTCATAATCAGTAATTAAAGTCACTTTAACTCTTGCTGAAAATTCCTTTACTTTAAGTATCCGAAAATATAATTTTAACTAAAATGGAAAGGTCAGGAATTCATTGCAGCTTCCATTGGCCAAGGCCCGCCCATGAGGCCGTTTGACTGACATGTCAAACAACCAATCACAGTTTGTTTCGTTCAGCGTCCCGTTTTGGGACGTGGAAATGTTGCCAAAATAACAGGCCGGTGTGTAAAACTCTCTGACATATTTTAGAGATTCTATGGCGTGAACTTTAAATAATTCACATACTTTTGAAAATCCAGCATTTAGTAGATGCTGATAAGCGCTCATTGTCACAGTTTTAAACACAGTGGCTTTCTTCTTTCGTGATAGGGTTTACCGCCACAGTAAAAATAAGGAAAAATACACTGAAGACAGACTTATGTATAGACTTCGTAATATTTCATACTAGAGCTTCATAAGACTTAAGAGCACCATAAAGCATAAAGTGCAGTAACTTGACCTCTCCACCTCATCGTCATCTCTTTCTGTAAAGACACTTCAATTACAACTACTAATTTTCTCTGCTGTTCTGTACATACACTTCTGTTCAAGATTGTACTGTACTGAACTTGCACATCAGTCTAGACATAATTACACACAGTACACTTCTGAAAGTGTCTGATTTGTGGATTGGCTATTATTGTTTTCAGCATTACCAGGGCTGTTGCTTATGGGATGAAAACTGGGACAAATTCACTGTTCCCAAATATAACCTGCTCCCCCACTGGTACACGCTTCACCGTGCTTCACAACATAAATGCGTCAAAAAAGTCAACACTTAAAGTGAAAATGCTGCTTGACTCAACACAATCACAGACAATTAGAACATATCTTATATATGATGTACTGTTATGTGAATTGGGATTTCACTGACTTACACAATGCCACAGTGATAAAAAACAAGCACCTGAGATTTACATGGATGAAGGCATCTTTTATTGCATATCGCTGCTTAATGTCACTCTCAGTTTGGACACAATATAGGCAAAATGATAAAATCATCAGGGCAGCGCTGACAACATATTTTGTTTATTACAGTTTTACTATGCAAAGTGATATAGAACTGTAATGCGTTTAGGAGAGCTGTCTGGAACTACGTCCGCCATGCGTTTCCCAGAAAAGAATTGCACACCTTGTGTTCATCGGCCAATCAGATTCAAGCATTTAACGGCCCCGTAGTATAAGACCCTTTAAAACAGAATCTGATGCTTTTCAGATAATACCATAATATCACCAGATTGTGAGGAAGCTTATCTCCATCACTGAACCCGTCGTGATGCTCGGTCTCCTGCAAGGAAGACAAGCCAATAGAGATGCCATGGCATTGTTTAGCAGCTCACCACCTCTTCCCCACAGCTGGACCACATGTGTTAGGCGATAAGTCATACGCAATTAACACAAGCCTGTTGGGGACTGGCAGGGTGAGGGAGACGGTGTGTGTGCGGTGGCGCTGCCTTCCTGCTCATTATCTCTTCCCCAACACTTGTGGCACTCTAAAATTGAGCACAGGTGAAAAATAGAAACAAGGCAAATTGAACAGTGACACGCTGGCTTGCAAGCAGACTGACGGCATGTATAAATTTAATGGAGTTTGACCTGACACGTTGAGTGTGGTTGGAATCAGAGAGCAGGGCGTCATAACTACAGGGTGCGTGTGGGCTGAAGACATGGGAGAAACATGAGTCTGTGTCAGGCGTCGTAATGAGAAACAGAGAGTCTGGAATGCTTTATTTTACATTATAAATCAGAATGATTCGGTTACGAATGCTGACTGGTCAACACAGCATCCCAGCATGTTAAAATGCACAGTATAGCAGCTATGACATGAAACACCTCTTCATCATCAGTTCCTGAATTAAAAATGAGATACATTATCAAACAGGGTGCAGAAATGGAATTAAAATTTGAATGCCAAGCAGTAGTATTAAAATTATTTCAAATAAGTATATATAAATGTATAATCTTTTACTAGAAAAAGTTTGTTCCACTCTGTATGTTGGCGTGACAAAGCATAAATGGATGGATGATAGAAAGACAGAACAATAGATAGATAGATCAACAGAACAACAGGATCAAGACATGAAAAAATGGCAAATGCATCATGTAAACTCAGCCAATTGGTGATATATGATAATTTCAACATGGGTCGCCTTGTCTCTGCTCTTTTCTCTCTTCCCATTTCTCTTCTTTCCTCTGTTGGATGACAAAGAAATCATGCCAATTAATCTCCTCTTCGTGCCATGATAAATCACTCTTGCCCGTGGATTGCTGTAGCATTCTTGTCAGAGCTGTCCTGGCTGTAGATAGATCTGGCTGACATTAACCAGCAGACTAATGAAGCACTTTCCCAAGCTGTCATTGAGGAGACTGGTGTCCCGTCTGCTGGTAGATCTTTATCTGCCACCAAATGGCAGCGGCAGCTGTGGAGGTGTGATATTGATGTTTACCTGTACATCTGATCACCTGATCGTACTACAACAATCAAGACTTCATGGTGCTTGTGGGCTCCATATATCTTCATGCTGGAGGTCAAAAGCATAAAATATTGTATATACAATGATCTTATTTTCTTACAAGTGCATTTCAGCTTTGCTGGGATGTTTTCAATAATTTAAAACCACAGTAGAGCAATATGGGTCTTTTTCCATTTTTATTTTATACTCATGCATTTTGGGATTTGATGTAGTGCAACGTTATGTAGAATAGATTTAAGTATTACTGAATGAAACATGAAAAGCCCCCAAACAAGTATTCCAAGTTTTGGAAACATGTTTTTGAAGACTATTTTACTGAAAATTTTTAATATTAAATGGCCATATGTCAAATACCTGTCAACTCTTCAAAGCCAGATATTCGAGTTCACTCAGGAATCTGAAAATTGTCATTTTTACTGTAAGCTGTAATTTTTTTATGAATTTTAAAATCTCTCATACGACGTTTCATAATGACCAAGGAAGTGCAGGTGTCTGAGAGTGCTAGTTCATGTCTGCAGCCAGACCCTTCTCACAGAGCAGCATACAGGTTTGGCAAGACGTGGGGATGAGTCAGTAATGACAGATTTTTATTCTGAGTTGAACTAATCCAAGGATTATGGTCATCAAAACAACCTTGGAAAAAGGCTAGACGTTAGTAAAGCAGAAAATATCCTGACCTGCTGCAGTGTTCACTGCTGAGGAATAAAGATGAATAGAAGTGTCTGGCGTGTTATTCTGGCCCTGAATTTCCGCTCCTTTGGGATGCTCACTTTAAACAGGACCCCTAAGGTTCCTACAATTCCCTAATGAGGATCATTTTACCAACATGCCTGCTCTGAACAACACATAATTATCCTCTCTCTCTTTACTGCAGCCTGACTGTAAACCCACAGATCTTCAGGTATGTCTGTAGGGGGAAGGTTTATTGCAATGACCTGCTGATCTCTTGGGCAAAAGCTATTCTATAAAAATATTTTTACTACGACATTTCTTTTTTCTTTTTTTTTAAGGATAACATGAGAAATGACCGCTAGAAATGGCGAAGTTATGCCATTCAGAAATTTGGGGTTGGCTTTTTAATGTTATGAAAGAAGTCTCTTATGTTTTTAATTTTATAATTTATTTAACAAAAAATACAGTAAAACACTATTGTTGTAAAATATTATTACAAATTAAAATAACTCTTTTCTACTGTTTTCTATTCAAATATACTGTATTTTAAAATGTAAATTATTCCTGTGATACAAAGCTGAATTTTCAGCATCATTACGCCAATCTTCAGTGTAATCTTCATATGTTAAAACTTGCTGTCATGTTTTATTTCAGTTTTTTTTTTTTTTTTTTTTTTTTTTTTTTGAGGAACAACAGGAAATGAGAAAGGGGAACAAATTAAGAAAGGACTCAAACTCGGATTTCCTAAAGCACTGTTGCATCTTATGTTGGCATGCCATCCACAAGACTATTGCTCAGCCTAACATGTCATTCTAACATGCAACTTCATGGTGAATATTGCAAATTTGCTACTTTAAAAATAATACATCTTCCAAATGAAAATGACGCATTGCACAGACATATTACACATCGCATACCTTTTTTCTTTTTTTTTTTTTCTTTTTTTTGTAGGGCAACCAAGACAATGTAAAGCCTGAAACTATTTACATTCCTTTCTGTAGGGAGTACAAGATGTCAAATGAGCACCAGCACTACATGCTTTGACAAAACATGTGCTGTATTGTTTTAGCAGGGGCATATGTCGTTATGAACTAATCTCTTGTTTCCATGATCGTGTTAGTGAATTAACCTTATGACATTTTAATTATATTATTCTTTCCAATAGAAATACTGCCATGACCTTTAAACCTGCACAGCTTTCCATGCAGTCTCTGACACAAAGATATAATTGCAGTGGGAAGCTTTGCTCCCTACAACAGTTTTCACTGTTATGGAAATACAAGATTGCAGCGGAGAGATAGAAGACAAGGTGACAAGAGAAGAAAGCATAAAACATTTATGTTAACTCTAAATGGAGCATTAATTAAAATGGTCTCACTGGAGATCTCTTGACTTGAAGCTGTACTATATGTAGTGAAGTCTGAGATGATGTAGCCCGCTCTGCTTATTGTCTTCACTGTGAGTTTGCTGCTAAAAATAGGTCATCTTTAAATGTTATATACATTGTGAGTCTGTGAACATGCTAGCAGCTGTGTTTCATAAACCTATTATTTGTGGAAGTGCAGGGATCTTATCCTTCAGTTTATCTCCTGGAATCATCTCATATGCATTTAATTAGATGGCATTGTGACTCTGCCTCTCGTTGTGATTGCAGTGCGTTATTCCAGTACTTAGGGAAATCTAGGAAGCCGATGGCATCTCACCTCACTGCTGATAAGAGTAGCCTCTGTCTCGGGGCAGTTAGCTCTCAGGGCTGCTGAGGGACTCGGGCCTAGTGCTTGCCCAGCTGTCTCAAGACATAATAAATATTGACTCCCCATACTTCTCTCATTCAGCTTAGTTAATTAAAGCACACACTATTTGGCTTCAGTGTTGCCATATTGAATGTGAAGTACAGCATTCATCAGCTCTCATTGAAAAACCCATGAGTGAAGCAATGAGAAAAACGGAGGTAAAAGAGAGTGAGAAGATGGAGAGAGTGCACAAATTAGTGGATAAAGCAAAATGTAAATACTAAAACTAATTTTTTTTTTAGGTTTCCTGTAATAATGTTTGACAAATTAGTAATCCAAGTGCATCTCAGTTGTTTATCATTGATGGCCATGAGATTGTATGCAGAGTGCAGTGAGGCATTTGGTTAAGACTTTGGTTAAGATTTTTTAAGGGAAATTTTAAGGGAAATTGTAGTCTTACATGTTTCTCCTCTAGAGATCTGAAGATGTCAATTTACACGTCTGCAATCAAAGATATTTTATTTATTTATTTATTTATTTATTTATTTATTTATTTCCTGAATAATTTTAGAAACATTGACCCTAGATCTTTCAAAAATATTTTATTTTTGTATTTTATAGTTTGATCAGTAATTATTTATTTCTTTTTTAAACAAATTATTTTACTCAGCAAGAAAGTTTTACATTGTCCACCAAATTATTAAGCTGTTTTCAACATTACTGACAACAACAATGTTTCCATAGCAGCAAATCAGCATATTATAATATTTTCTGACAGGTCAATCAAAGACTGGATTAATGAAGCTGAAAATTCAGCTTTTCATCACAGAAATAAATTGAAAACAGTTATTTTGAATTATACTAATATTTCACAATGTTACAGTTTTTGATCAAATTAATACATCTAAATAAATGCTTAAGGCTTCTTAAAAAAAAAAAAAAAAAAAAAAAAAACATAAAAAATAATCCTGCTGAACAAAAAACTTTCCATAAAACACTTACATTGAAGATAAAAACTACTAGAATCAGATCTTTACCATCTGATCTGATCATGTCATGCATGGGTCTAGAGCGGGATGACCTTACTGACCGAACTGATGTGTTTAGTAACCATTATTGGTTTAGTTGCAGTACTGCTTGTTGCCACTACAGTTTATTAAATAAGCACACATACTTGTCATGAATTGTCATAGAAGCTGTCATTTGAAAGTCATTTTGGATAAACGCATCTGCTAGATGATTAAACATTAAAATGATTCATATTGCCTCTTAGTTATCTCAACCAGCATGTCCTCATTTTCCCACATCCAGTATATAAATACGTTTCCAATAAAGGATTCACGAGCCAAGCCTGACTCATGCATTCACCCAGGTGCCTCACACAATTTTCTCCGGCTCGTCTCTGTTCAGATCATATGCGCAGGTAATGCAATGCTGCCTCCCCCAGCAGCGGCTCCCACTGCACATCAGCATGCTTAATTTCATCGTTACTCTCTTTCTTTTGCTCTCCCCAGCTGTACGGCTTCATTTTTTTACATTGGCTGTGGAATAAGTAACGCATCACTTCCACTGCAGACGCCCTGGCGGTAAGAACCACGTTCATCAGTGGCTTGCATGGCTCATTTATATCCTTCACTCGAGCCAGAAGCTCCTCCTCATGAAACATGTCTTAAAACATTGGGATGTCTTTTGCTCAAGCGGGCGATTTTTCCAATGTAATGGACCCAGGACACATAGCTGTCAACATCGTCCTTGGCAGCAATGATGCTTTGACACACAGCGAGGAGTTTGTGTGTGCGGAACGTGATTATGGCTGACATGAGCACCCAAGGAAAGCTTTGACCTAGGGGTTATTAAAGAAGCTTGCATTAAGTCGCTGTATCTGTGAAATGAATACCACATTAGAGAAGAACGTTCATTTTCATATCTGTCTCTTTCTTTTTGTACTCTGGGTTTGGTCTTCACAGGCTGACCGTCTCTAAATCAAAGGCCTTTTTTATTCCACCATAAAGTGGTATGCATCCATCTCTCACGTCACATTCGATAAATCGCTTGTCCTCATTTGACAAAGGCAAAGAAAGAACAATCAGAAAGTAATTGAGCCTGAATTGTTTCAGCCCTTTATCTTGACTCCCTTATGTGTCAAGAAAATGCCATTTCTATAATGATGTTGTGGGAGGGTTTCTATACATTATATAGATGGTTTCCAGTGCATGTCGGAGATCATTATATATAGTATAATGGCGCTTATTGGTCAATTCAGTCATTGAAGTTATGGAATAAAGTGGGGGATATATCGATTTCATAGTCCTACATGATTATGAGAGTACTAGGTCTCATTTGGAAATGTAGTGGGAGGTAAAAGATTTACTGTGTTATCTCAGGGGATCTTAGACACATTAACGACCCTGAATCTCTCAGAGAAATGACCTGAAAAGGATGCTGGGAAGATTATATGTTGTTACGAGGATGTAGATTCCCTACCCATACACAAAAGCCTCAAATCAAGCAATATTTTGTCCAGTCACACTATATAAATGGGACACGGAGCTTCACTTATTTCGAGTCGACAAGAAATCAAAATAGACCTTTATTTACTTAAGGTTTTTCCCAATTTTCTGATACTTTAAATCTTTTTTAAAAGAAAATAAATCATAATTTCCTAAAGAAGGCAATCCTATAATTAATTGTGATTTTTTTTTTTTATAGTTTTAATAAAAAATAAATATTAAATATTAATTATATTAAATTCTCCTACACTTTGTCTGTTTGCTTTTTGTATTAATCATTATTATTATTAGCTTACCTGTATGAAACATTATTATCTTTACAGATATTTATCTTACAGTGCTAAATTCAAAACACAGATAAAACAGATGTAAAAAATCAACATGGATATTTCCTTCATATACTAATATGTTACATTGTGCCCTGATTTTACAGATATTGTTGTACTGTATATCATGTAATTCTGAAAACTCACAACTTGTTGTGTCACAAAAAAAAATTGTTGACGGAACTGAGATGATTTGACTAAGAAAATAGTGTCTTTTATATTCTTAGAAATGTAATTAATTTCAGAATTTAATAGCAATTTCTGAGTGAATACTTTCACCTACTTTTTCTCTTTTCAGTAGAGGCAGATTGCTTGGTTTATGATAAGCCAACGTTTTGTTTAATAGCCTGCAGAGACATGTATTGCCTGCAGTAATTTACAGAATATAAACACACATCTAGTTTTATAGTAGATTATCACTTTACAAAGCAGTGCAGTCCATTTGACCCGAATATTTGCAGTGATTTCCATTCTGCTCTGAGCAGCTCCTCTCATTCCATTCAAATAGTATAAAAAGACAATCCATTAAACATTTATCTTTGCATTAATTCATATTTAATATTAGCCATCAGCTTGGAATGGATATAAATTCACATGCATGTCAGGCTTTGCAGATGAACTAAACCATCAATGGCATGTTAAAAAGATCCCAGACATTATTGGAAAACACGTGCGATATAATGCATTTTAAATGAATCCCTGCATCATTCATTTCGTAGATAGTTCAGAAACTTTTAAGTGGGCACTAAATAAAACTTTGAGAATATGCAACTGTTCCCACCAGTGGTGCTCCTAATGTAACGGGATACACTAGGGACAGGAAGTAACCACAGGCTGGAGTTTCCATTATCAGGGCCTGGACAGGAAACTAGAAATTAAATTTGCAAGTTGTCACTTAGCAAGCATACAAAGCAGCTCTAACAGTCTTGGGAAAATGGTTTAACTATTTTAGTATTTCTCAAAAACCTCCTTTCATTCAGTCGCTGCTGGTCAGCAGATCCTTAATCATTAAAATGTGCCATATCCATTCAGTTCATGCAAAATCAACATGTCACATTCAGTGCTTCTGTACTCACTCATTTGTTAGGAATCAAATAACTGACTCATTCCGTGAAGGGATGTAAAGACGAGTAAAAATCATATTTTCCTTTGAAGGCTATTCTAAAGTAGCTTAAAGAAGCTAAAGTTTTTTTTCCATGCAACATATAAAATATGTTGTGATATTATAGTAGATGTTTTAGTAGTGACTGATGCATTTTTCTAAAGGCATAAAATTGATCACTCTCTGCTGCCTTTCATAATGTTTAATGATTATTTATTTAGAAGTGTTCGCCTTGCAACCATTTTTTTTCTCTTGACAAACACAAATGTAGTTTTCGCTTTTCTTTTTGACAAAAAAAAAATAAATAAATAAACACCTTTGTAAAAAATAAAATGTGGAAGCAAAATGCAAAGAGAGCAAATAAAAATACAATTAAAAAAATCAGTCCGGACAGACCTCTACATCGCTTTACTACATACAATAAAAGAAGGCTGCAACATCCAAATGAATGAAGGACAAAGAAGGAATGAAAGAGAGGGAGAAAACATTAGGGAAACTGGCCTGGGTTGTGGAATATCAGCAAGCTCACAGATCCAGCATTTGGATTTGACCCAGAGGCTAAAGAATCTAATGAGAGCAATCAGTTCCAGTGGCAAGACGGACTGAACCATCGCCATAATGTGCACCATGTCCTGCCACAGGAAAGAGGATAGATAGATGTGTCTCTAAACCTTCTGAAACCTTCTCAGGGAAACTATGGAGATTCTTTGTCTCTCACTGAGCCATTGTGCATCCCCTTTGTGTTTCCTGACATGAGGCTATTGAGAGGCAGCATGAGACAAAGAGAAGTCACGTTCTAGCTTTAGTACAGCTGTCCATCCATTGGCTGTGTGTCTGTCGATTTTCCTTTCCCTGCTACTTTGTTTCTGTCTTTCAATTTTCTTTCTCTCTGTATCTCAGCTTCCTCTCTTTATGAAGTTATCTGTGCTTTATGAGCTTCCCGTGGCTGTTGGTGCTCTCCTCCCCGTTGGCTCTGCAGACGTGCTGTCTTTCTGTCTCCTGGTCAAGAGCAGTTTCTGAAAGGGAGAGAAAGAAAGGGGAAAATTGACTAAAACAGATGCAGCAGGCAGTGCAGTGGAGATTGTGATTTTTTTTTTTTTTTGCGGTTGATGAATATAACCTTCAAACAGTGGATCACGCACACATCTTGTCGAGCTCTCGCAGTGATAGTCGTTCTCCTGAGTCATTCCGAGACAGAAATACACAAGTTCCACCTGTCATGAGATCAGCAGTAATATCTGGATAAAGTTCAGCACTTTTGTTGCCTAGAGTGAGGCGGGATTTGATTGGTGGCTGCTGTTCTGTTAAATAACAGTCTTGTTTAACAATTTGATTGAATGGGTGTTGCTATGTGGTTGCTAGGATGTTGTAAGGGATTAAAAGGATTCATCTGGGCATATTATTGTTCAAAAGTGAAATCTCACTTTTATTTCTAATCTTAACTTTCTTTCTAATATAGTTATGTAAATGTAATGTTTAGTTACCAGTACCTATTTTTAACCATCAAGACTTCCTTAGTCAAAAAACAGTATTCTTCCATCGTAGAAACATTTCCAAGCTACGAAACATGTTACGTGTTTCTGAAAAGCTAGTTCATGCATTCATGGACTCTAGACTGGACTGTTGTAATGCGCTTCTTGGTGGTTGTCTTGCATCTTCAATAAACAAGCTACAGGTAGTCCAAAATGCAACGACAGTCCTTACCAGGTCAAGAAAATATGATCATATTACCCCAATTTTACAGTCTCTGTACTGGCTACCTATTAAGTTCCGTATCAGTTACTAAATATTATTACTTACCTATAATGCCCTTAATGGATTAGCTCTGACGTACCTAACTAGCTTTATACCACGCTACAATCCATCACGCTCCCTAAGGTTTCAAAACTCTGGACTTTTGGTAGTTCCTAGGATAGCAAAGTCCACTAAAGGAGGTAGAGCTTTTTCACATTTGTAGGGTTGCCATATGCGCCGTTCATACGGGACACATCCTGGCCAGGATTTTAATAATGCCTAAAACATCCAGAGCAGTTTGACCAATAACTCTGGAATAGCCTTCCTGTTAACATTCAGGGTTCAGACTCACTCTCTCTGTTGAAATCTAGATTAAAGACACATATCTTTGGCCATGCATTAAAATGATGCATCTTATAATCTTGTACTGCAGTTATATCTGCCATAATTTCTGCCACATGTACATCAATTTGACATTCACCACTTAAAATCTACTACTAAATAAATTGCAGAAACTTAATTTTCTATAATGCTGCTTCGCAACAATTTGAGTTGCTAAAAGCACTATACAAATAAACTTGAATTGATATAGTCAAAATATTACCGCCGAAAATCCTATCAAGCTAGTAGACTAACTCCAAACCTGCATAAAACAGGGCAGCATGAAAATTCCTGTCTTTTCTCCTTCGAATAAATGCATATTCTAATTTAGTGATGCGTTGAATCTATTCGAGAAACAGACATGGACCTTATAATGTGCATTTCAGATATCCCCTTTCATAAGATTATGAAAAATAAGTTGTTGTTTTTTTGTTTTTTTTGTTTTTTGCACAGTTTCATTCATTTGTTGTTGAAAATGAAGGGCTGAGTATTGGTGATAGTATAGCTGAGAGTGTTTACACCGAATGCTCTGACATTGCAAGGCTCCAAATGAGCTTTCTTTGTGTTGTGGTGAAAAGAGACCAACAAGAAATAAAAGAGCAGAGAGAAAAGCACCTGCAAGTGAAAAGAGAAAATGTTTCCTTGGCAGGTGACCCTTGTAAAGAGGGGCCTTCTTGTTTCAGAGGAATGCCAGGAGAGAAGACGTGTGAAAAGCAGACAGTGCTTTGTGAGTAGCCCTCTCTGCCCAGATAAGAAGCGAAGAGAGAAAAAGCAAAGCCTTGCATCTCGTCCTTTGCATGTCTGGCCCAGTGAGCGATAAAACAAAAAACAGTTGAGGGTGTTTCTTTGCCTCACCTTGCAGAGTCGCCCTCAGGAGCCTCATCGCACCCACAGAGAAACCTGACACCTCAGCTGAGATATGGAGGCTGACAGATAGAGCTTCAGGGCGACTTCCTGCCGAGACAGGATCCAGAAACTTCAACATGACGCGAGGGAAAGCTAATTTAGCAGCATCTGAGTGATGGGTCACGCTGGTGACTTTTGACCATGTTGGCTTACTTAAACAGAGAGACAAAAACTGCCTCTGTCTTTTTTACCGCATTGACAGAAAGTGATTAAGAACAGGGTGAAAGCACGACAACTTTTCAGATACTTTGTGTCAGCGTAATTGGTGTCGCAAAGTTGCCGAATTACATGGCAGATGTCTGATTGTGTCTGTTTTTGAATAAGTGGGCTAATGAGTGTGCTCATGAGTTCATGTTCATGGCAGCCTAACATAAGCCTATACATATTTAAATGATGCAGCCCTCAGTGTGTTTAATTGGAAATCCCCTTGTAACAGTAAAGTGGCATGCACGGGCTGCTGTACAGATGCTCTCATCTCATCTGTTACATGATCTGCCAGACAGATTATATATGAATATATTTATGCATATATTGTCCCTTAATTAAACATTCAACTACTTAACTGGTTGTAGTCAATAAAAATATTATTTAATATCAAAATGAAAGTATTTTTTTAAAGGTCAGGTAAAGAACAGATATTTTATATTAGCGCTGTGGGTTTCTTAGTTACATAAATAGGTGGTAGCAAATGAGTATCTTTAGAAGTGAGTCATTTGAATCACTCACTCCAATAATTTGCTCAAAACACTGATTCATTTAGGAATGAAACAGGTGACCGTTTTATGAGCGAGTCACTGAATTATTCATCCAGATGATTCATACATAACCACTGATCCATTAAGGAATGAAGCAAGAGACTGTCTTTATGAGTGAGTCGCTGAATCATTCGCTCAAACGATTCGTTTCAAAACACTAATTCATATGGGAATGAATCTCTGAAACGGTTCATTCTGCTGTGGTTTAATTTGTAATCTGTTGAACTGTTGTTTGAAAATATTAGCATATTCACTTAAATATATAATAAAAAAATATTTAAAAAAATAAATATATAAAATGTAATCTATCACTATCACTTGCTATGAAATACACGCCCGGTCTCTCTGTACTTGCTCTAGTTTTTCCACACAGCAGAATTTCACAGAGGGATTTAAATAATAAAATTGTCTGGATTGTAATGTTCAATAGAAGAGAGATGGGGAGAATGTGGATTGTGGATTAAAAGAGGCTAAAAGTCTGTTACATCTCTGGCCAGGCTAATATGACACAGTGAAATCGAGTTAGTACAGCCATGGAGTCCAAAACACACCACAGACATGGTCCCCCTGCTTCTCCTCAAATATTTCCTCTCTCAAGCATCCCTTGCTGTTTAATGGAGCGTTGTTCAATTGACGGTCAAAGGCCACACTCTAAAATGCTTCTCATGTTTGCTGAAACTGAAATCATTGCAGGTCATTTTTGGGAGATTTGATTAATGTGCATTGGGCAGGGGTTTTGGGACACACCATCATGTCATGATCCTGTCATATCTTGACAAAACGTGATATTTTGGTTTTAAATAATTAAAGGAATCATTCACCCAAAAATTTAATTAACTGACAATGTACTACAAGGAATGGGTTCCATCAGAATGAGAGTCCAAACAGCTGATAAAAAAAATAATAATCACAATAATCCACAAGTAATCCACACAACTCCAGTCCATTAATTTACATATTTTAAAGCGAAAAGCAGTCTGAATGTAAGACATAAAATCATTATTAAAGTGTTTAGACTTTTATCCATTGCTTCTGGCCATAATAACACTTCCTCCAGTGAAAAAGTAAATCTCCTGTTGTCCTCGCTCATCAAAATCAGTCATACATACATTTATTGTTTAGAAATGTTTTGGACTGTTTTCACTTATAAGTGGTACTTTTCTGTGCATATTTCTGTTCTGATTCAGGTGAGACAACTTTTTCACTTGAGAAAGCAATATGAATGATGGATTTGTTTCTTTCAAACACACAGCTTTTCACTTCGCAAGACATTAATTGATGGACTGGAATGGAGTGGATTATTGTGATGTTTTTATCAGCAGTTTGGGCTCTCATTTTACAGTGCACACCAGCAAACTGTGAAATATCTAAAAGCATCACTGTTTCCAAAGGAAGTACGATAAAATAAATCCAGCCAAATCGTTTTTTATTTTTTTATTTATTTTTTATTTCTTTTCTAATGCACTGGAATGTTTGTGCCACTGCCAGATTCAAGATGTTATTTTCCATTGTCAACACCATGGAATTAAATTTATGGAGGAAAAGATAAATGGCATTTGACGGAGTGTGTTATGCGTGAGGCACCTGTCAGATCTTCACGGAGAGCTTGGCTCAGATTTTAGAACAATGGCAGGCAATCTGTTAAATTATCTCCAAAATGTCATGGCCCTGCGAGCGAACTAGCATGATGATTTCCTTTCACTAATGCAATAATCCAACGCTTTGATTAAATTTCCTTCTTTTTACTCTTCCTTTGACTTATATTCCAGAAAGATGAAAATAAATTGTCTTTCAAAGAGTAAAACAGTCAAGCAATCAAGCCACGTCTTCAGTATCTCTTCAGAGTTTTTTTCTTGCCCAATGGCTGTGTAATGTTCTGTTACGGTGCAGGTCTCAGATTCTTTGCATGATTATTTCTGACTGCTTTTCAGGGAGTGTGTGACAGTTTTACTAATACTGGCCCCAGGGTGCCTCAGTATCTATCACAACAAAGCAAAACAAATGTCGATTACTTCAGCCCTCGAGGGGGGAGTTTAGACTGACACTGTTAACTTGGCAACAGCTTTTCACTAATAACTAATTTGTTCTTTGAGCAAATGTCTTTGAAAATGCCAGTTTATGTGCACTACGAGATGGTTGCAATTGTAGTGATGCAATACGCTGTAAAAATACAACATTGTAAATTAATTCTTATACTTTAGATTCTGACTAGATGAGAAACTCTGTGGGAATGTGATACTTTTTTGCTGTTGTTGTTCTTTATTGAATAGAAAGTTTAAAAGAACAGCATGCATAAAAATCCAGACAGTTTTCTTCTAGAAAGACAAAAAACGTTCAGGTGGAGAAAAAAACTTTTTTTTTCTTTACCTTGACATGTTTCGACTGCAACCTGCAGTCTTCCTCAGAAGCGTCATCTGACAGCTGTGACGTGTCGTTTATCAGCTGTTATTTTCTGGGTGTGGCCAACCCGGCGGACATGACAGTTCCGCCGGGCTGGCCACGCCCTGCCCCCCCGTCGCTCGCTGGTCTCTGGAGGATGGTGTTCCATGTGTGTGAGAGCATGTAGGCTCCCTCGTCCCGGTTGATGGTATCCTTGGCCCGCTTCCTGATTTCAATTGCCTCCTTTATCCATCTTCTGTATCTGTTTGGTTCTGATCTGATAATGTGTCCGTTGTCCCAGTCCATAATGTGGTTGTTTCGTTTGCAATGATCTGATATAGCTGACTTTAGTTGTTCCTGTTGCGCTTTTTCCTTTTGAGTTCTAGTTAGTCGTCCTGTTGTTTCTTTTTCACATTCTTTCTGATGTTCTTTCTTTCTTGTGTTGAATGACCTGCCTGTTTCTCCTACGTATGTTTTATTGCATGATTTGCATGGTATCTCGTATATGACATTACATTTTTTGTCTTGCTCTATTTTGTCCTTGGGGTGTACCAGTAACTGCCTTAACTTTATGTATGGTTTTACTACTGTGTTTATGTTGTATTTTCTCATTGCCCGCTGTAATGGTTCTGTTATGCCTCTGATATATGGTAAGGTTTCCAGAACCAAACAGTTACAGAAGATGGATAAAGGAGGCAATTGAAATCAGGAAGCGGGCCAAGGATACCATCAACCGGGACGAGGGAGCCTACATGCTCTCACACACATGGAACACCATCCTCCAGAGACCAGCGAGCGACGGGGGGGCAGGGCGTGGCCAGCCCGGCGGAACTGTCATGTCCGCCGGGTTGGCCACACCCAGAAAATAACAGCTGATAAACGACACGTCACAGCTGTCAGATGACGCTTCTTGGGAAGACTGCAGGTTGCAGTCGAAACATGTCAAGGTAAAGAAAAAAAAAGTTTTTTTCTCCACCTGAACGTTTTTTGTCTTTCTAGAAGAAAACTTTCTGGATTTTAATCATTGAGAAGACAAAATGAAAATCTTTGAACTAGAACAGCATGCATTTGAAATATATTTTTTGTCTTTTAACATTAGAAATGTCTTTCACCCTTAAATAATTTAATGCGTCCTAGCTGAATTTATTTGAGTGTTGCAGTGTTTCATTGTTTCTTGATGACCAAATCAGCATAGTTTAATGATTTCTGAATCATCACGTGACAATTAAGACTGGAGTAATAATGCAACTAACAAAAAAATCCATCACAGGAATAAATTACATTTAAAAAAATATTAAAATAGAAAACAGTATGAATTGAAATCATATTTCACAGTAATACTGTTTTTATTGCATGCTTAATCAAACCAATTCAGGTTCTTAAACTATGTGTGTGTGTGTGTGTGTGTGTGTGTGTGTGTGTGTGTGTGTGTGTGTGTGTGTGTGTGTGTGTGTGCGTGTGTGCGCGTGTGCACGTGTGCGCGGTGTTCAGTGTGTGTGTCTGTGTGTAATATATATATATATATATATATATATATATATATATATATATATATATATATATATATAGTCAAGTCGAAGTCCAGTTAAAGTCAGTTCATTGTTGATTTGGTGATGTCATTATCCAGTTCAGTTCAGTTCAAATAGTATTTTTGCAATCAATTTGAAAATATTGCCAGAAATTAAGTGTCCTCAACTGAGCAAGCCAAAGGGGATCGTGGCAAAGAAACAGTCTCTGTCAGGTGGGGCCAGTTCTCCTCTGGTCAGACGTAACCAGCATGACGTGGTTTAATTCCAAGATGCAAAACAAGTTAGAATGAGCGGAGGACTCTGGTTCCTGTGGTCCTTTACCAGTGACCGTGTATTTGATGAGGTCTTAGCCATCTCTGGGGCGCGTCTAGTTGACATGGTCTCTGCTGACATTCAGGGCAGTAGAGGTCATCTCTAGGTGCTGATCCACCATCTGGACTGGATACAGACTGGATCTGTGTGCCTACGGTGACCTCGGAATAAGAAATGAAAGAGACTAATATTAGCGTAGATGCCATTCTTCATACGATGTAAAGAGTAAATCAAGTGTCATGGGAATTGTTCCCATTTCCAGTTGACCTTATTAGTGCAGCCTAACAATCCTTTAACAATATTTGAATTATAGAAATGTGAATGTGTGTGTTATGTGTATGCCAGGTTAAAGAGATAGGTCTTTAATCTAGATTTAAAACCTGGCAGATTGTGTCTGCTTTTTGAACAATGCTAGGTGGACTGTTCAAGAGTTTGGTTCCAGAGCTGTATATATATAGCACCTGCAGACTTTGAGAGGTGGACTAACACGTTTATCAAAACTGATTTTACGTACAGGTTTACAAACCACATGCTGAGGAATCTCCTCTTTTTCTTCTCTTACACTTCAGAGCTGCAGGAGACTGATGGGCTGAAGCCGTTTTCCAGAATGCATCACAGCATCCCACACATTTTTCATCAGCTCTCAGCTTGATTTTCATTGTGGGTTGATCGATGGGATACACGGGGATCTGACTGTCTTGCACTTCTGTGCATAGTCAACCGGTACCTGAATCATATTACGCTGGGAGTGTATGCACAAGTAAATCGTTCTGATGCTGTTTGTTTGTGTTTGTTTAAAGAAAATGCAGATGTCACCATACACTGAATCATACCCCCTTATAGTATTTCCGCTAGCACACCGTACATCATCTCAAATACACACACTTTCACGCATAGTTCTTGCAGACAGTGCTTTGAATCCCAGCGGTGTGGCATAATGGAAAACATATGCCTTCCATACCAGCCCAGAAGTCACATGTTGAAATGTCACATGCCGACACGCACACAACAAACTTGACGATATTTTCACCACATGATAAAAATAACTGCAATCTCAGGTGGCGCAGTAGACACACAAGTTGTGGCATGAATGGCCGAATGATTCCCATCAATACCGGTTCGATACACACACCTGGCTAGATCTCAGGTAGTCAATAGATGCAATAGCTTTAATGGCAGCAGAGCACTTGGATATTACTGTATAATTATTTGTAAGTGTTAATAAAGTGTTACTTTATGTCATACTAAGTAAAGAGGATGAAATGTTAAACACAAACACACAATTTTTATGAAAAAAAATGTGTATTTAAAAAATATATATATAAAATAAAAAATATAAAAAATGAATATGATTAATATACACAGAATGTATATTAATTTATGTATATTTAATATAAAATGTAAGATTGTGTTTTGTTCTATATAAATATATGTGTAGTTATTTATGCTTTTATAAAAGTCTTATTTATAAAATATTAATTCTAAAATATTTGTATTCTATTTTTCTTTATTTGTAAAGATTATTAATATAGAAAATTCCTTCATTAATCAGTCTATTTGTTTTTGTTTTTGGTCCTCTATGACTTTCTGTACTGTCTTGTAATATCCCTTAAACTCATTTGTTGGCAGTTCTCATGACATCATCCTCCAGGAAGTGACATCATTTTAGAGAGAACACACAGCACAAACCTCAGTAAGTACTGACAGTTGATTCTGTTATGTTTTGTTGCATCGTGGTTGTCTCAGTTCATACTGCACAGAATCTCAAGTGATAAAATTTCAAAGGTTTGTTAAGATATTGAATATGAAAATAAACACGATTAAATGTAAAAAGGAAAAAAAAGTAGTGGCAAGGCAGTGTTTTTCTTGCCATTGTTTAAATAAGCAAGTTATAAATAATAAAGATCAGGTGTCTGAGCTTAGCCAGAGAATATTTCCAATCCAGTCCGCAATTTTGTTAATATGTCCCGAAAATAACAGCATTGATCAAATAAAAAAGTAGAAAAGATATAAGTTTGACTTGTCTACTGTCAGTTTCTAGTGTCAGACAAACGCCTCATTAAACAGGAAGAAAATAAGACACAAAACAATCAATTGTATTATCACATAATATTGGACAGGGGAAAAAAACTAAATGTAAAAGACATGATGTGATCTGTTTTATTGCTGTCTGTTGATTTCCCACATAATAGGTTATTTCTCTTAGTTTTAGTCAGTTTTGCTGTTGTAAAGTTTGGCTTAAGTATGCCCATGTGTCCAAGTGTATATGCGTAAAAATCTGGCTCAAAATTATACCTTTCTTAAATCTCATTAGATTATTAATTTCTATTTTTCTACTATTTTCAAATGTACTTACATTTTCAGTTTGTTTCAGTTTTGTTATGTATGACATTTAAAATATGCAAGATGTCATGGAAAAAAAAATATATATATATATTTGATCTGAATACACAGCTAATTTCGAGTGTGCATCGTGGAAATAACTTTTTGCCTTAGTTCATTTAGTTTTTTGCTGTTTATGTAAAACATTGTTAAATCATGAGCTCTCCTCGCTTTATCATCAATTTTGGTTTAAAAAGAAATAATCGTTAAAATAAAACAAGTTTTTCAAGTTGTCATATCACATGAAGGTCACTTCTCATTAGCACATGTATCACAAAAGAGACCCATATGAAATATACTGTCTGTTTCATAAGCTTAAATCAGCATTCATGACCATATGGTTAACTAATGAACTGAAGCGCTCTAATGCAAAGTGCAACTCATTTATATGACCTTTCTGTATAAGCAGTGTGTCAGAAGACACTTTTATTGTAATCAAGTATTTGTGGTAGTATACCTTGTTCTTTCAGACAAACATGATTAATATTCATTGGCATATGCAAGAAGTATTTGTAGCACAAGAGCATTGTTTATGTTTGGATAGACACTAATATGTACAATATCACCACCGATGTGTAATATCATGTACAATATCACCACCAATATCTGTCTGAAAACACTGAAAGGGTTTATGTTTTTGAAATTGTCGAAACATGCATGACTGTATAGTTGCTTTTGATGTCTTGTATTTCTCATGTAAGTTAATGCATAGCTGAGTGAAATCACGCAGTAATAAAACACACTCATGCTGTATTTGTGTTGCGTAAAGGGATAGTTCACACAAAATAGAAAATTTGTTGTTGTTCCAAACCTGTCAGACCGTTCATCTTTGGAACACAAATTAAGAAGTTTTGATGAAACCCGAGAGCTGTCTGACCCTCCCATAGACTGCAAGGGAACTATGATGTTCAAGGTACAGAAATATATATATATATATATATATATATATATATATATATATATATATATATATATATATATATATATATATATATATCACAGTTTCCTCAACAACATTAAGCAGCAAACTAATTTTAACATTGATAATGATTAATATTTCTTGAGCAGCAAATTAGCATATTAAAATTATTTCTGAAGGATCCTGTTTCAATGGAGACTGAGTAATGATGCTGAAAATTCATGTTTACTATCACAGAAACAAATTATATTTTAAAATATATTTAAATTAAAAAAAAAAACTATTCTTTTAAAAATGCAATAATATTTCACAATATTTCCTGACCCCAAAACTGTGAATCCTTATTGACATTCTCCAATTAAATATTTATGATTAGTTAAATATTGAAAACTTCAGTGTAGCCCTTCAGTAGCTTCAACCTATATAGTCAGATTTGGTTAGTGCTTGAAGTATAACTATTAAAAAAAGAAAAGAAAAAAAAGTAGCTTGCAGTTTTTTTTCCCCAAAGCAGTGTGTATGTTGGTTTCCTTTCACTTTGATGACACAATCTTTAACTGCTCTTGTTCATAGCTCTAGCACTTGATTACTCTCCTGCTAAACTGTGTTTAACATCCATACCTTGTTTACACAGAGAATCACTCACAATCCAGTCTAATAAGACTTTCCACTCAAGCCAAGGCAGATGCTTCTCTTTCGCCCTGATACTTCCTGACTCCTGCTGTCTCAACAATAGGAGACAATTTCACATAATATTATCCATAAAGGGCTGCTGGAAAAAAATGGTTTTCTCTGGGCTTAGCACCGGTGCCCCGCTGTGGAGGTTGCCCATGCCTGACTGCTTATCAGCCACTAAATCGCTCTCTCCCTCGCACCAACAGCAGATTTTAAAGTTCCAGCAACACAAAAGAGAGAGGGAGGCCGTCTAGAAAAAGAATAGAGGGAGGAAGGGGAGGGGTGGTGAATTTTTTATTTTATTTAATTTTTTGAAGAGAGGGGGAAAAAAATCAGTGAATCTTCAAAGTGGTTTTATTTAAGTATTTCTGATTCCTCAGAGCTTTTCTTGGCATCTGCTTAGCCTTAAACATGCCTCGCTGGAATCAAGGTCAGAGATTAAATAGGCATTTGGCATACGAGCTTCAAAGATGGGATTTCGGAGGAGTGTTATGACAATAGAAGCAGTATTTTCAGTGTGCTGGCTTAATCTGCGCTTAAATTTTTTTTTATGCATAATTTCTATTTCTCTGTGCAACACTTTGGGCGGCTTTGTCGTTTTTAAATGTGCTATATAAATAAATGAAACTAAAACTGAAACAGTGAAAATAAATCTGTTTAACATTTGTTCCTCCAGCCTGTCATTATCGTGAAACTTCTCATAAGTCTTCTGTTTGTTTTCAGAATGTCTTCTTGTGCCATGGCATTAAAGCCAATATGATATTCGCTGGTTTGTCGGTTAATAACTGTGACTTCCACTTGAGGTGAGTGATATGTTTCTAAATTGCTGTTAATGACGTTGGTAAATTCAGAAGTTTTTGTTATATAATCATTGCAGAAGAATGTAAGAATCTCCCATGTTTTTCCATATGGGGATTTTGTGACCTCAAGCACCATTACAAGCAATTAAATTCAGTGATTCAATCAGAGTTGTTAATGAAACGCAAGGAATCCTAGCTTACTGTGGAGCATGTACTGTGTACCGCCTGCATTTTATAAATAGCAACATGTTATGTAATGATAAACATTTCAAACAGTAAAATTTTGTTGTCATGCTACTTCATACCTTGAAAATTACAAAATTGCATTCATTTTGCAATTTTAATCAAATTTTTGGCAGTTTGATCGAATAAGTTAAAAGAAATCTGACAACTCCTGGTTATTCTGGCATACTAGAATTAGAAGATTATCAGAATCAGAAATAGTTTTTTTTTTTTTCTTTTTTTTTGGGCAAGTAAGTTGCATTCATTGCATTATGGAATATAGTAATCATACAGTGTGCTAGTTGTACACTTACGCATTTTAGACTAACCCTGTCCCATATCGCAAATGGGAAGAAGGTTCACCTTCCAATATTACAATGACTCAAAGTACACAGGAAAACCGATCACACAGTGGTTGAAGGAGAAAAAGAGCCCAGACTTAAACCCCATTGAAAATATTTGAATGACTTGAAGACTGTAGTCCACAAACACTCACCGTCAGATTGAACTGAACTTGAGCAGTTCTGCAATGAACAGTGGGCGAATATTGCAAAGTCAAGATGTGTAAAGTTAGTAAAGACAAATCCCAACAGACTAAAAGCTGTAATTAAAGGAAAAGGAGGTTCAACAAAGTACTAACATGAGGGATGATCCTTTTTGCAACTCTACATTAAGGGAAGTTTGTAATTTCGAAAGCTATGGTTACAAAGTATCTTCCCAAGCACAGGTGCACACATCTAGTGGCCCAGATGGGGAACCACAGCTGGTATTCCCCTGTGTGTTTGGGTTCTGTGCCAGCTGAGTGGGTTCTGGGGTCTAATGTATGCCCACACACACTCTTGGCTGGTGGGGAAGGAGTTTCGTGGCTCTTTTCCTGTGATGTTTTGTGTATGTTTGTGTATGTAGGCGTTTGCATGAGAATAAGAGCGAGGCCAAATGTGAGCATGAGTGTTAAAGTGTGAGCGCAGGTGTCTGATGATGTGTGTTTGGTTGCCAGATCCTCTTACCGGGAATCTGTGGCAAGTGGGCAGGTGATGGTGATGGGTCATTTCCCATCATTCTTTTCTCTTGGACTCAAACTGTCTAGCTGAAAATCACATCTAAATGTTTTCCTACCTTTCTGCTTATGAAATTTTGTGTTCTGATGAAGAAATATGACAGCAAATCCCTGTTTTTCTGCATTATGTATGAAAGTGTCCTGCCAAAGATGATGCAAATGATCAGATCTAATCAGCCAGCATCTCTCATTCATCTGTATCTCTCACATAAATCTCTTTGGTTGGTAAATGCATGCCAATAATACTCTGTTGTTTTTATAAATTGAATATGATCTCTTTCCCACATCTAAAATGAGTTTTTACTGCACCTTTTTCTTTCTCTTTATGTGCAACTGGGCTTCAGTCTTTTATTGATAATGTTCCAACTTTTAATAATAAAAATAAATAAACATGTAATAAATAAACAAACCAAAAAAATGTGAAATTTGACTTTATATATCGCAATTGTTATATATTTTGTTTTATGTTTTTGTGCTATTTTATGTACTATTAGAGTATTTATTCATACTTTAAAATCATTTTTATTCATTTTTTAGTTTAGTTTTTGATATTTTTACATGCTTTTATTTTTATTCATTTTTTCCTTTTTTTCAGTTTTAGTTATTTAGTAGTTTGTTGCAATGACAACATTTCAAATTTCCGTAAACATATCAAAAGTTTTGTAAACATTTCTAATTGTTAATAACATTTAAAGTTATTCATCTAACATTATGTATTTTATCCCAGCTTTTTTTTTTTTCAATTAACAAATGCAATTTTAATTTTAGTTAATAACAACATTACTTACTTTTTTTTTCTTTTCTTAAACTTGATCTCACAATTATCCATTTTCTTTTTTACTCTGAGACAGAACTGGGCCTCATATCCTCAATTCAAACACTGTATCAGTGTCTGCCCAGATAAAGGTCCTCTGGGTATTGTGCACCTGAGTGTATCTATCATGAGCCGCTGTGTGAGACTGCAAAGTGAAGCGAAGTTTGTAAGTGTGATCTCACCTTTTCTCAGAACAATCCTTACCAAATTCATTATCCACCGTTCCCCTCTTTCTTCTATCACCCTGTACATGGTTCTGCATGATGTTTAAAGGCAACATAAAAAACTTTTACAACATATTTTACTTCAGTGTAATGTGTTTGTAAATTCAACTGAATATTCAGTATTGAAAAATATGATGGGAATAGGTTTAATTTATTGAGAATTGATTAGATCATGAAAAATAAAAGAGCTTAATTATGCCAGACAAAAATAAATTAATAAATAAATAAAATAAAGTAGTTTCAGAACAAAATATTACATTTTGATGATTACAAATATAAAATTTCAATGGAATAATATGCACAAAGAAATAGTAAAAAAAAATGTGAAAATGTACTAACTCTCAGGCCATCTTTCTGTATCACTACAGATTTGGAGAAATTTTGCATTGCATCAATTGCTCACCAATGGCTCCTCTGCAGTGAATGGGTGCCGTCAGAATGAGAGTCCAAACAGCTGATAAAAGCATCACAATAATCCACAAGTAATCCACACCATTAGAATCCATCAATTAACATCTTGTGAAGCAAAAATCAGTGTTTATTTGAAACAAATCTATCATTTATCCAAAATACCAGTTTGTAATTCATAATTAACACTTCCTCAAATCCCCTGTTTTCCTCTCATGTTAAAATCCACAAATATACTATATTTATTTAGGACTGTTTTGTGCAGTGGCCAAGAGAGTTCAACACACTGCAAATAAAAAAAATAAAATAATACAATTAGGAAAACATCGGTAGCGGTATTTTACAGTCCTGTTCCTCATGCACATACTATGTACTTATTATAGTAATTACAATAACTATGTAATAACTAGGTACTAACCCTGAACCTACCCCTAAACCTAACCCTACCCCATGTAGTTACCTTGTATTACCAGAACTTCCATAGATAAATACATTGTAAGTACACTATAAGTATCGGTTTGACAACACATGCGCTGCAAATACTCGCAATGCAACCAACTACAAAAATGTGCTTCAAATACGCACAGATCACATTTGAAATGTTAATTTAAGGAGCCACAACAAAGTGAAGAACCTGGCTGGGACATATCAGAGTGTACTCTGAAAGGTGAAATTTTTGTGTATTTTAACATCATGAGCATATGATCCCTTAGCTTTTGGGATGTTATCAGCCTGAATAAGCTGGCAATTTCTGTACCTTTGAAATGATAAGCTAACTAATTTACTTTTACAAGTTAACTTCCTTACGAAAACTAACCATGGTTAAAAAACTAAACAAAAACATGATTACTGTCATGGTAACCACAAATTAACAATGGTCTGGCTTCACTAACCATAGTTTAACCATGGTATCTGTACAACTGTGGTTATATAAATGGTAACCAATACACCAAAATCATGGTTACTATACTTTTACTGTAATAAAAACCATGGTTAATTTCCCTAAGGGTTGCTGCAGTCCCCTTTAAACATTTTGTAGTCTGTGCTACTTGCAGCAAGTTTCTGTATTTAGTTGTGTTGAATTTGCAGCACATTGTCAAACTAATGAAGAGGTTTTCTTAATTTGCTGGTGCTTCTTCTATTTGCATGTTTTGCAGCACATTGAGCTCTCTTGGCCACCATAGTTTTGGCCTGTTTTCACTTAATTTCACTTCAATTACATTTTTCTTCTCACTTAGAATTAGGATTGGATGACTGAATTTTACCTGTTCAGAACTAATATGTATACAGAAAAGAATTGTGCAAAATCGTAAAATTTGCCACTGTAATATGTCCGATCATATGCTCTACATGCCAGGCCATGTCTCTGACAATTCTCTGTGGATTTAAATAACTGTAAATTTGTTTTCTTCGGTTGAGCTCGATATGATACTTAAACAGTCCCGGCGTGACCGTACACGCCCTCTCTTTTCATCTCTGTTGTGCGGGCAGAAGTATATTCCATCTGATTGTATTTAATTCAACACAGAGCCAACTGTATTTAAATGACTTCAAAGAGTTGGAAGCAGTATTATCAAAGGCTTTGAGTTTGACAGCTCACGCTGAGGAGAACGGGGAGGCGCAAGACACTTTACAATGTATGAGAAGCCTGTCTGATTATTGCAAGAGAATATTACAATACCGCTAACGTTCCTGAAGGAGTGAGACTTGCTCATGAGATGCTTTTGTCAATAAGATGTGAGCTTAAATTATGCCAATGTCCTCTGATGTGTGTCTAGTGTTGGGGTTTATTTGAGAACACTCTTTGAATAAATGGGTTTTGCACAAATATTACTGTAGTTTATTTTCAAGATGCAGAATTTAAAATGGGCTCTTGAAAGCTCAAGTTATTGTTTACTTTGAGAAATTACACTTCACATCTGCCTAAATGATGTCTTGCATATTAAAACATCTTAAGTTACAAATGAAGGCACACATGCTCACTTAGTAACACTAAGGGGGTCAAACTGGTTCATTCGCCCCATTAAGCTGTGCTGGAGAATGCTGTAACTTTTAATATTTAATTTAATTTATAATTTTATTTTATTTTATTTTTCAAGCAACATTTAATTGATAATAATCATTATAGTTTTTTTTTATTATTATTATGATTATTATTACAGTAATTTAAGAAGTTAGAAAAGAGTTTAATAACAGCTCTTATTTTGTCTCTTTTTTATTTAATTACATTTTTAATTAAATTGAATTTAATTTGCAAGCAACACTTAAAGTGATAAGTCATTTTATAGTTTTAATTATTGTTTACATAATTATAATTATAGTCTTTCTGCAGTCTTTATATAATTCTTATTGCTATATTTAACAAATAATCCAACAGACCCCTCACCCAACAACTGGACTGGGAGCTGGCATGTCTGTGAAGCCAAAATTAGGCAGAGCGCTCTGGTTACCATAGCAGCAAAGACACATTACAAGATAAGACTGGTTTTATGGCCCTGTAGTTTTCGGATGTCACTTTGAAACAGACACATACTGCCCATATAAGGATGTCTTTCATTAATTCATAGCCAAAATGTTCTTTACATTAATATGCACATCCCCAGGTCGTTGTGTGAATTATCACTGTTCTTGTATATTGTCTTTTGTATTGTATATTGTGTCATGCATGCGTTATGATAGAATCACCAGTTAATGTAACCTCACCTATACCAAGTTTGGTCAGTGGTGCCTGCAGGTGTACAGATGTAAACACTTCGTGCTCTTCGGCTGACCTGACCTGCCCAGCAAATATTTCAACAGTTATGATGTGTGTCCCACATTTCTGTCGAGTGAACCAGCCATGTCAATAATTAAGGATTAATCATTATTTTGATTTATATGAAGCCTTCCTCTCTCAGTAAAACAAACAGTATCAAGATACTTAAGAACTAGGGGTGTAACGATATGCATATTCGTATTGAACCTTTCGGTTCGGTACGCGGTACGCATTATGTACCGAACGGTTCGTTGGACTAATTAATTATATTTGAAAAAAAAAAGTGAAATATAATGATATGCGTTCAACAAGGTAGCCCAATAACCCAAACGACGTAACAGGCAACGCCCCTGACACCCCCGAAGAAGAAAAAAACACCAACTTATGTTTATGTTAGGCTACTCAGTCATAACTCACACATACAATGTCCAATCTGCCCCAAACTTCACATGTTTGATGAGACTCCGAACCTGAACAGATTGACATGCCCATAAGGCTCGTTACTAAATAGCCAATGAATTTAACAGACCAGAAATAGAAGATCCTCCAATAACCAACAGGTCTGGTGTTTGGGTGCACTTTGGATTCCCTGTAAGCTATAATGGTGATGGCAAGAGAGTGGTGGATAAAAAAACAACGGTCGCATCTGCTACATGACAATAGGCTACACCAGCAAAAAAAAAAAAAAAAAAACACCAGCGGGAATACTTGAAACATGTCAACTCATTTACGCCGACATCACCTTAGTGTGTCAGTATCTGGAAAAATATGAAAAAGAGGAGAAACATACACGCAACAAACTATCCCCGCAGCCTTTAGACAGACATTTCCAACTGACTCAAACAGGGCAAAAGACATCACTGTGGCGATTGGTAGGCTACATTTACGTTACATTTACATTATAGCCGCGGATATGAGACCTTACTATTTACCATTCATTCTATCATCACCATTATAGCTTACAGGGAATCCAAAGTGCACCCAAACACCAGAACTGTTGGTTATTGGAGGATCTTCTATTTCTGGTCTGTTAAATGCATTAGACATTTTGCAACGAGCCTTCATCGCATACTGAGTGAGCGAGAGCCTTAGGGGCAGTTCACATATCGTGCCTAAAAACGCTTGGAAAACGCTAGTCGCGCCGCTTTCTCCTTCTTTCCAAAGCGCTCGGGCAGAATCGCTCATGAGGCGTCTGTCTTTGCTTAGCAACAATGACGTGCTCTCTCCATGAGACGCGGAAATTTCAGCAAAGGATAAATGGATTTGCAGCTCTAAAAATCGCTTGCAGTAGGGTAGCTCTGCTACTAAATTTATTTCAAAATTGCAATCCATTTACAACAATGATAAGCTGTTCCTTCATCTTGGCTGTGCTTTCAACGTTGTTATGGGAAAGGATGAAGCTGATTGGTTAGTTCTTGTCACATGACCCGCGGTGCGCTTGCAGCATTCTGAAAAGTTGAGATGTTTTTACATTTTGCTGTATCTAAAACGTACAGAACCGTACCGAACTGAACCGAACCGTGACATCAGTGTATCGTATCGAACCGAACTGTGAATTTTGTGAACCGTTACACCCCTATTAAGAACACATAACAGATATCTTTGGATGGAGTAGATGCAACTCTAAACGCAGTAAAACACATTGTAAATGGAAACCTTTTAAGCTCTCTAGAGCGCAAACACAAAAACACACTGGGTAGTTTGCCAGATCTGTTACACCAATGTTATTATTACAGCTTCACCTTTAGCACCTCAATAAAACCAGACCTGAAGGGAATTATTATCTTTACGGGTCCTTGGCATCAAACAGTTTGAAAACCCACTGATCTGTGTACAGCTGGTTCTGTCTGTCTCACAGGCAAGACATTTACACGAAACACCCTCTTGCTCTTTCTCTTCTTCTCTATTTCTTAAATAACTGCATAGCAATGCCTACAAATAACTGAAACAAAAGGCTACTTATTGAGAGGCTAACTTTGAGAAAATAAAGCTGTGTATAATTAAATAAATTAAGCTTTGTTCTCTGTTGTTGTTTAACTGCTCTTGATTGATGCATTTTATAATTTTTTTGATTTTTCCTGTTTTGCTGTTTTTAAAAAGTTTAAAATGCATGACATCTTTGTTCTGCTCGGTGTTGCTGTCACAATCATTTGCTCCTCAAGTCACACATGTGTGTAGTAGTTACATACAAGATATTGAATTGAACTGGAAAAAAAAGTGTGCGCACCCTCAGATGAAATTCTGCAGGCACTCCTGAATCTACACATTTGTATTTGGATTTAATGATAGTGTATACTATAGGTTGATATTTTTGCAGCATATTAGTATTATAAGAATCGTTAATATTTTTTGCATCAGCAACCAATCCAGTTACATATGAGAAACAACGACATGCAACATGCTTTTCTCCAAAGGTTTAAGTTACCATTCGCTCACTGAAATGAAAATCTTTAAATAGTTTTTTTTATTATTTTTTATTATGGTTTGCCTTTTTAAGGAACCTGTATTACCTTGTCAGAACTTAAGAAACTAGTGAAGACTGAACTAGAAAACTTTTCACTATACATTGTAAGATAATAACTGTTGTCACATGACCTTAATTTATTATTCATTTTTGATGCAGAAAGCACTGCCTATCATCATTGTGCATATATTACATGAATAATACTTTCTAAATATACTTCAGTATATTCTCTGGCTTTTAACATGGCACATTATAGATTAACATACCAGCCAACTATTAGTTGTGGTTATAACCCGTTTTTTTGTTGTTGTTTTTATAAGTCAGAACTTTCCCTTTTATAATTTACTTAACGGAAAATGTAGCAAGTCATCCAGGTATTAAAATTCATACAATTAAATGTACATTATGTGGACAGGTACATATAGTGTGCACTCCAGAAACAGTACAAGTGTCTGATATGATATTTTGAATGCACAAAAGGGAAGGTTTGAACTCTCCATCTGTGTTTCTTCACTGGATGAGGCTTTATCATGAGACTAAAAGCATAAATCAGCCTCTACAAAGGCACTGCCTGTGACGGACATTTGGCAGATTAAACACATCATGTATTTTACATGAGTCAGTTTTACAGTGTGTACATAGTCTCTTAGAACTGGCAGAGATTGAATCAAACAGCTGAAGCAGAGACAAACCAGCTCAGTGTGTGTGTGTGTGTGTGTGTGTGTGTGTGTGTGTGTGTGTGTGTGTGTGTGTGTGTGTGTGTGTGTGTGTGTGTGTGTGTGTGTGTGAAAGAGAGAGAGAGAGAGACAGAGAGAGCACGCTTATTTGGCCTTTTTTTAGGTTTTCAAGCCCAATAATTCATAAAAATCCACCATATATATATATATATATATATATATATATATATATATATATATATATATATATATAATGGCCATGTAAATGCTGAATATTTTAACTACTGGAAATATCTAGTAGCGATGAAATATTAAGGCACTGAATGTGTTGATAAAGTGTTCCAGCAAATGAAAAATTAAACATGTTTTTATGAACTGCAGACTGCAGCATGCTCCTGTCTTAATGACCCAAGAGGATCATTAGAGTAAACAGTCATTTAAGGTTAATTACCTCTGACCCTTAGTCTCTTTCTCATTTTTCTTCCCCTCCCTTTTTCTTCTGCCTCCCTCTCTCTTATTCCCCATAAAAATGGTATTAATATCTCAGCTCTTTCTCCAAGAAGGCAATGATATTAAATTGAGAGCAAATGGAGAGGAAATTATTCCTTAGCATACAGCGTGTGTGTGTGTGTGTGTGTGTGTGTGTGTGTGCGTGTGTGTGTGTGTGTGTTTTCATCGAGATGATTTACGCCTGATTTAGGTCACATGACTAATCAACACCCTTGTATTTTAACACTCTGGGATCCATAATGTGCAGATCAAAGAAAAATATGACATCAGACACTGAAGACAAATTAAAACTAATATAATGTGCTGCTAAGTGCATAACAGTCAAGAACTCGCTTCCTCCGTCTGACATTTTATCCTGAATTTAAGGACACAAAACCATTCTTCAGCATTCTATTTGAATCTATTGGGAAACCATTAGAATGACTGTCAATGGACCTTCGTTCCCGTGGTCTTAAATCCATCCTGTGTGGAAGGAATAAGGCATAAGGGATACATTTCAGTTGTAGCTGAAATCATAATTTAAAAACGATCTTTGCCACACAGATTCAGTCTTGATACATTCAGCTTTAGATATTGGTGAAGTTGTAATCTGTTGTCAGTAATTGTGTGTGTGTGTGTGTGTGTGTGTGTGTGTGTGTGTGTGTGTGTGTGTGTGTGTGTGTGTGTGTGTGTGCGCGTGCGTGTGTGTGCGTTCGTGCATGCATGTATGCGTGTATGCGTATCCGTATGTGTAAAAATATATTATTATTATTTTATTTCAGCACAGTGTCAGATACATTGCTAATTTCCAGATGGTAAAGAATGACAGATCAATACCAGCCCACACAAAGGGTGAGAAATTACTATTAAATATATATGCCTCTCGCAATTTTTCCTCAGGCTGAATTAACTCCCCCTGCTAATGAGTCTCTGCTCACTTTCATTACACTCAGTACAAACTCCACAACTGTTCTCTGAGGTTGAACGCAGCAGTCTGATCCCTCGGGCTGTGCACGAGCTGCTGGATCTGCATCATTTTAGAAAGCAAACATCATCAAGTGCATTATTCATTGGGCTTCTTGTATTGGAAGCCATGATTGCACATTAGCTATAGTCCACTGGGATACAAATGTACCCGCAATGGCCCAGCGGATCGAGACATTCATGTTTCCCATTGACTTTTCATTCCAGTGGCCATTAACATCCCCTTGTGTTTATCTGTGTGGTTCAACGACGTTGCGTTTGCTATTTCACTTCTCATTATGGTCTTTTGGGAGCCATTAGCATAAGTCATAATTTGTGGGAATGTTGTTGTAGCGTTGAGTGAGGTGTGGAAAGAGACTTGGAAGTGCCGTTTAAATGGCTCAGATGCAATGGATAAACCTGTATGTGTTTGCAGTATGAAATTGACAGGACTGATGAATGACCACTATAATTTCTCACGTTGTGCTCTTTGAATATCAAAGAGTCCTCCTAAAAACATGTGGTGAAGGGCAAGAACAGAAATTAACTGCACCATCTTGTCCCTTAATGCAAACTGCATACAGGCTGCATTCACAGACAGCAGGAAAGACTCTGTTCCAAGCTTCATCGCACTCTGTAATAAATAATAATAATAATAATAATAATAATAATAATATATATATATATATATATATATATATATATATATATATATATATATATATATTAGCACACAAAAATGTACCCAGAAGTTCTTAAGTCACTGATTTATTAACACCTATATACACCTGTATAATTAACACCTATATATATATATATATATATATATATACACACACACACACACACACAGAAAGGCTGTGTATATGTTTTTCTTAGATGGAACTAGTTATATATATACATATATTATAGTTAATATAGTTTAATTATAGTTTTTATTATTATTACCATATGTGTTGAATAAAATATATTTATATCTTCCAATTCAATTTCTTACAACTGTGCTTGCTAACCCAATGCCAATTACAAAAAAAGAAAAAAAAAAAAAAAAACTAATTTGATCCCCATTTGAGGGGGAGGGGGGGAGTGCAAAATCAAGTGCCTCCTTCTCATTCACATCTACCAGAGAAAAAAAGCACAAGTGTATATATTTGCCTCTAAATAGAATGCAGCTCTTGAGTGAAAAGCTGTTTGTCTGGTACTGATCTGGACTCTAGAGTGGCAGGTGATACTGAGTGCAGCGGTAAACACTCGACTCCGATTAGTTATCACATTTGAGACCGAAAGCAAGAGACAAACAGGCAAGTCTCTGTTTGTACAGTTAAAGAAGTGTGTGTTTGTGTGAACATCTGGAAGCAGGTGATTGCATGCCAGCTAGACAGGCGCTGGGAGCAGGAGGTTCACCTGACGCTGCCTCTACATATGCATTGCTGCATAGACGTCTGGGAATATTCACTGCAGCGTGATTGACCCGTATATCTCCCCTAATAAGAGAACAAGACATCTGCAATTCTCTGTTCGAAAATCTAATGAGCTCCCTATATGTGCTATATTTTACTGGGACACGCTGACACACAAAAAGTTGAGTAATATAGTTACTGTATGCCGTTCTTGATAAATTATTTTGGCCATATTATAACACAGTGCAC
Organism: Carassius gibelio; assembly: GCF_023724105.1. NCBI lineage: Eukaryota > Metazoa > Chordata > Actinopteri > Cypriniformes > Cyprinidae > Carassius > Carassius gibelio. Next base: position 22,541,163 of record NC_068382.1, read on the forward strand.
TTACTGAAGTAAAGAAAAAAAAAACACTATCAATTATAAATATTTAATTCACTATACCCTATACTGTTCAAAAGTTTGAAGTCAGTACGATTTATTTTCTTCTTTTTTTTCCCCTTTTGTTCATGATTTTCTTTTATTGTTTTAATTATTTGATTCAGCAAATGTTTCTTGAGCAGTGAATAATCATATTAGAATTCTTTCTGAAGGATCGTGTCACACTGGTTTAATGATTCTAAAATTTCGGCTTTGCATCACAGGAATAAATAGCATTATAAAATGTATTGAAATGAAACAGGGTTATTATCATAAACTAAAACTATTGAAAAAAGATTTAAACACAAATTAAAATGAAAAGGTTTGCATTGCATATCATCAAATTGAGTGTGAGTATGTATGTGTGTGTGTATGTATATATATATATATATATATATATATATATATATATATATATATATATATATATATATATATATATACAGTATATATATATAGAGAGAGAGAGAGAGAGAGAGAGAGAGAAAGTGACAGACAGAGAGAGAGAGAGAGAGAGAGAGATAAAATAACTCTCAAACAGAAAACAGCTATTTTATATTGTTATAATATTTCACAATATAACTAATTTTATGTTTACTTTTATCAAATAAATGCTGCCTTGGTGAGCATAAGTGACTTTTCCTGGAAAACTTAAAAATCCTATCAACCCCAAACTTTTGAATGGTAGTGTATATATAACCTTACTGTAAAAAACAGTGGGGAAAAAAATATTTCAAAATTGGCACAATATTTGTGTGTACAGTGTATTTTTAGCTAAAAGGTTAGCCTACCAACATGCTTATCGCACTACTTGCATGACACTTAAGTTGCTGCCTATGTAGAGCGTTCCAAATCACTCATTTATGAGGTTCTGTGATTCATTAGAAATCAGCTGTGTTTGTATGTAGAAATCAGCAGTGGACCTTACGAGGTTTTAGAACAGAGCCTATATGAGTTTCAGGCTGTTCTGAGGAAACAACAGCGTTTTTAAGCTCATAACAATCTTTCCTTTATTATTTGCTCTTCTGTGCAAGTCCAGGTCTGTTTCTTTTTTTTTTATTATTTCATATAAAATCAGTTAAAATTACAAGAATGAAGGCAGCTTTGAAGCACATTGTATGTCCTAGCCAAACACTATTAGGCCTATGCTATCCATTATACCTCAAAAAGTGGCCAGTTTATAATTGTAAGAGCACACAATAGCTATAATGAGCTAGCACTGTATCATGAATTATGCAAGCAGTTTTTATTCACCCAAGTTTATTTTGCAAGTAATTTGTCTACAATCTGCAATAATGTACAGCCACAATATTTATTTAGTGTTGTTCTTGCATATGAGTATTATAGCAATACAAAATTAAAACTGCTATAAGAATTGACCAACGTTATGCTTTGTTTTCAGAAGTATTTCTGTGAAATAATTAGTACTTTTGGGTTAAAAACTCTACAAAACAATTTCCATAGAATACTTCACCATGTTATTTAATTAGTTTTATTTCATACCATTCTGTTTTTGTTGCATATTGTTTGCCTTTACACAGCATGTTAAACTGATTGTTGATCGGTCTGTAAAAGGTAACTCCAGCCACGACCACACCATCTTTATTCACTACTGATTTCTTAAAAATTGTATGACAAATCAAATTACATTATGAAAATTTGCATTTAGATGCATTTAGATTGCTTATTTTAGGTTATGTATTCTGACTACTTTTGGATTACATTTGACTTGTTTATAGATTTAAACAGGATTATTGTTATAAAAAAAGAGAGAGAAATAAAATATATCACCATTAACAAACATCAGAGAACATGCGAATGTGTTGTTAAACTAATCAAATATTAACTTTAGATCTCAGGTGGACTTCAAGTAAATATTTTAGGTCGAAGGGGACTGACGGATGGGAAAGGTTTTGAAAACCCTGCATCACATGAACGAACATCAATAAACATGATAACTCTTACAGGTTTTAAATATTTCTTGTCAGTTATACATTAGCGATTGTTTAGTAACATGCTTAGCTTGTTTAGTAAATTTAGTAAACTTGTTTTGTTGAAGAATTGAGGAAAATCAGTAAATAAATAATCATTTCTGACCCTGAATCACAAAACCTGTCTTAAGTCGCTGCGGTATGCATACATTGTATGGGTCAAAATTATAGATTTTAATTGTATGCCAAAAAATCATTGTAAATATATACACTTTTTGATTTTTTTTTTTTATTTCCTACTGTAAATATATAAAAACATAATTTTGGATTGATAATATGCATTGCTAAGAACTTCATTTGGACAACTTTTAAGGCGACTGTCACAATATTTAGATTTTTTTGCACCCTCAGATTCCAGATTTTCAAATAATTGTATCTCTGCCATACAAGCCATACATCAATGGAAAGCTTATTTATTCAGCTTTCAAATGATGTATAACTCTTCATTTCGAAAAATTACCCTTCTGACTGGTTTTGTTGTAAAGGGTCACATTAATAATAATTTACATCCACTGTATGAAAAAATTTGGCTGTAATTTGATTAAATTAGTTTTTTAAAATGTAATGTAATCTGATTACGTAATCCAGATTACATGTGATCAGATACTACCTAGAGTCACTTTTATAGAGATTAAGTGACTCTTTATTTACACACAAAGCTTATGACCTGTTCTGATAAATATATAGATCCTGCCTTTAGTAACACAGATATTCCATGTTTGGTCATAAGAACATCAACTGAAATAACACCCCAGGAACGTTCCACGGTTGCAATGCCGCCAGACTTGATTCCATAAAAACTCAGTATCATGTACTCCAGAGCTGTAGAGCATTGAAGCTCCTCTTTGGTGGGATTCACACAGTGTTTTCAGTGGAATTAGATTTAGCTTTTGGTTGATTCTTGAACCGGCCCTCAGTTATGAAACAAAACGAGCAATGTACTAAATTAAACTATATAGTGAATTTTGCTCACAACGATAATTCATCCATCTGACCAAATATCATGCAATAAAGAGCACAGAAGGTCATAGGTTATGAAATTAGTGAATGATAACTATATAAAAAACGGCAGACGGTGCAAATTTCTCAGCTGCACAGGACTATTTTGGGAACAGATGTCGTTCCCTCTCTCTCTCTCTCTCTCTCTCTCTCTCTCTCCCTCTCTCGTCACTGAGTTTCTCCCAAAGGAATCCCCAAAATAACATCATTTGTTTTTGCCCTTTTTTAGCAGCTGACTTTTAATGTGTATACCTTAAACATTGTGTTATGTTTTTCAGTTACAACTCATGCAAAAAGAAACAGGTATAGGCATACATCTTTACCTTCTCTCAGTGCAGATCTCTCAAAGCACATGCAGCTCTTTCATTTCCTTGGATGTCCTTGTCTCGTTAAACTACAATGTGTGATTTCTTCAAGTTTAGGTTCTTCACAGTACTTTAGGCTTTATCATAACAAAATAGTTATTGCTGTGATTTTCTGTTGCAGATGATGTTAGAACAGAAACCCTAGATTATCCAAATTTTAGCACTCCCTCCCATCACAGATCTATCGTTGTATTGTTCTTTAAAGGAGTCATATGATGCGATTTAAAGCTTCTGGTGCATAAAGAACATCTGTAAGGTATCAGTTGCAAAGACTAAAGTCTCAAATCCAAAGAGAATTAAACTCTTTTAAACACACCCCCAACATGTCTACATCACTGTGTGGAATTTGCATAATGCCGCCCAAAGGTCCACGCAAAGAAAGAAGGCATAGATTCAGTGTTGAAGCAGCCATGTCATTGAGATGCTGTGTGTATCTAGGCAAAAGCAAAAGCACTTTATTTGACTTCCGAACGTTGATGCATTTAGGAATCTTTAAGATTACTGTCAACAGAACAGCAACGCATTTTATGGACGACCGTTTTTGTGAACCTAGGAGAGGAGGTGATTCTGCCTTAGCTACTGAATCAGCTACTATAAGTATGTTTTGTTATTAGTTTAAGTATTTGCTGTTGAATGTTCAAACGCGGAGTTTTGTGTGGCACGTGTGTTTGTGTTTGTGTGTGTGTGTGTGTGTGGGTGCGCGTCTTAACTTATTATTTGTTTGTTTTTTGGTCGGAAAACCTCTTGGCCAAAGATTTTGTTGTTTGTGTGACTTGTCTGTGCCCCTGCATCGTTTTTTAATGTTGTTTTATGAGCAGTCCAGTGACTTGTGCCTTTGAACCCTCTTGGCATCTATAATTCATAAAATTATTCATGCTACATTTAAAGCACCTATTATGAATATCATCATGATGATGATGTATCATTATAAACTGGTTTTAGATTTTAAATAATTGCCTTTGTTTTAACTTTTTTAAATATGCAGTTGTGTTTATTTTTAGTATGTACGTGTTAAATGAAAAATTTAGCCTGTCATGCAAATTGTTATGTCAAATATGACATTTTTAAATCCATCGATCAAGTTGTTATATTAGCCATTTGTGCTGTGGTGGGTTAATTCATGCCGCCATGTGCTTATATTAGTATTTAATAAATAGGACTTCATGAGGTTCCTTGAAAAAGCTAGCTTAGGCAAAACCATTTTTGCATGTAAATCTCTAGCGTAATTAGTCTCCCTCGCCTGCATGGATGATGTGCCTGAAAGGCAAGATTTAGTTGGTAGAAACACCTCAGTGCTGATTTGTTTCCTACACTTTGACATAGATGCATGGTAGCGGGGAAGATTGTGTTTTGTGTTTCTGTGTAATATGTCACGGGAAAGCACTGAGTCGACGTTCCAGGGAAAGATATGCACCAGGATGAGACACTGGCAGTGAAGGTATAAAAGCTGTCACACTGCGTATGAAGACACCAGAACTGGCGCAACCGTGGCTTCATTTAATGATGTGCCACAGGCCTGTCTGAAAGCCAGCACTTGTTTTCGTTTCTCCACAATGCTGCCTTTGAAATCAATAGTTTTATGGGCAACCAACTGTGGCTTTTATTTGTTTCTTTCTTTTTTTCTTTCTTTCTTCAGTCCCTCTATCAATCTGTTTGTCTGTCTGTGTTTTCAAAAATGAGTATGTGGTTTTATTACATTAGAGGTTCCTGCAGCTCGGATGGTAGAAACATGGCGCCTACAACACCAAGGTCATGGGTTCATTTTTGCAGAGCTCTTAAAAGTATGAAATAGACTAATGTTTTTGTCTCTCTGCTGTCTTTGTTGTCACAGCTCAAGATTACCAGCTAACAGGTAATATTCTCTTTCAAAAACATTAATAGAACGTTATTTCAAAGTTATCTGGTCTTTAATAGTGTTCTCAAAACATAAGCCCAAAAGCATTATTTATACATCATTGAATGCATTTACATGCACGTTCTAAAATGTGACGTGCGTGAGGTCATGTAAACATGTTACACCAGTTTCCTTCACCGCTGTAAGATCACAGTCAACTGATTGACTCACCCATTACCCCGATTTCACCCATCCTGTAACTTGCATTCTTTCAGTTTATTGAAGTGTGTAAGTGTGATATGTGACAGGTTTCTTGCTAACATTTTGAAATGAATAATCTGAAAATGGCCAGAATTATTATTGTTATTATTATTTTTTTTTATTTATTTTTTTTTTTTTTGCGGTTTACTTGCATTTCCAGGTTATTGATTTGCATGTAAACCATAAACCTAGTTATTTTAACAAATAGATTTTTGGTAGTGATCAGCATATTGCTGTAAATGTGCTTAGTCATGGAATTTTTTTCAATTATATTCTGATGCCTGGTGCTTATACAGGACTCTTTTTATATATATATTTTTTTTTTTTTTCTAGTCTTCACTTTCGAAAACCCCAAGTTTGAATGTTGAAAACTAGCATTAAATTACATGAAGGAATGAGAAGAGTACCTCAACAAATCCATTCTCATGTCATGTATATTTTTATAGCAGCAAGAGCACTCATATTCTGTCACGATAGGGTTTAGGAGAAACACAAAACGAGGGTAGGATCCATTTGCAAGTATGGGATTTATTACAGGAAGGTAAAAAATACAAAATAAACAGTCATGAGAGACAAATCAAACAAAAGAGGGAACCGGATGAAACGGATAGTAAACTCGGAGGAACAAGAAGGTAAAGGGAAAGACTCGGGGAACGAGCACAACTCACACATAGGGTAAGGACTCCATAATGACAGAGAAAGACAGCTCTATATAGGGAAACTAATGACAGAGGATTGTCAACACCTGTGCAATTTAATTGGAGTGCAATTACTGTGAAGACGGAACCAGACTAGAGGAATTAAAGTGCCTATGGTGAAGTGCCTAAAGGGAAGTGAGCTCACTAGGGAACACCCAGGAAAACAGAGACTGGCAGCGTGACATTACCCCCTCCCCTACGGAGCAGCTACCAGATGCTCCACCTAAACCCCGGAAAACCCCAATAGAAAAAGAGGCAGGAGGGAGGTGGAGCGGCGGCGGAACAGGGGGAGGGACGGAGGGACAGAAAACAGGGACAGGAGCAACCAGGAGAAATGGAAAGGTAGAGGCAGGAAAGGTGCAACACAAAACAAGGAGTCCAGGAGGGTGGTGGACCGGCGGAAGGAAAGAGGGGAGGGACGGAGGGCCAGGTCCAACGGAGGAAAATAGAAAAACAAATGAAAACAAAAACATTGGAGATAAATGGAGGACATTAGGTGATGCCCACCCGGGCGGAACAGAGGGCCATCACACCCATGTGGTCAAAGCAGAAGCCCCCCCAGGGCGGAGTGGAAGGCCACCACCTCCACGTGGTCACGACCGAAGTCCCCCAGGGCGAAGCGGATGACCACCACGTCCTCTTGGTCACCGCCAGAGTCCCCCAGGGCGGAGCGGATGACCACCACGTCCTCTTGGTCACCGCCAGAGTCCCCCAGGGCGGAGCGGATGACCACCACGTCCTCATGGTCACCGTCGGAGTCCCCCAGGACGAAGCGGTCTCGGGCACCGCATCGGGAACGGCCTCCGGCACCGCATCGGGGACGGTTTCGGGCCCCGCCTCGGTCTCCGGAACCGCAACGGACACTGCCTCGCCCTCCGGAACAGCATCGGGCACCGCCTCGGCATCGGCCTCTGGAACAGCATCGGGCACCGCCTCGGGCACCGGAACAGCATCGGGCACCGCCTCGGGAACTGCATCGGGCTCCGCCTCGGGAACTGCATCGGGAACTGCATCGGGCTCCGCCTCGGGAACTGCATCGGGCTCCGCCTCGGGAACTGCATCGGGCTCCGCCTCGGGAACTGCCTCGGGCACCGCCTCGGGAACAGCCTCGGCCTCTCGAACAGCATCGAGCACCTCCTCGGGAACAGCCTCGGGCACCTCCTCGGCCTCGAGCACCGCCTCGGGAACTGCATCGGGCACCGCCTCGGGAACTGCATCGGGCTCCGCCTCGGGAACTGCATCGGGCACCGCCTCGGGCACCGCCTCGGGAACAGCATCGAGCATCTCCTCGGCCTCGAGCACCGCCTCGGAAACTGCATCGGGCACCGCCTCGGGAACTGCATCGGGCACCGCCTCGGGAACTGCATCGGGCACCGCCTCGGGAACTGCATCGGGCACCGCCTCGGCATCGGCCTCTGGAACAGCATCGGGCACCGCCTCGGCATCGGGCACCGCCTCGGGCACCGGAACAGCATCGGGCACCGCCTCGGGAACTGCATCGGGCACCGCCTCGGGCACAGCATCGGGCACCGCCTCGGGGACCGCCTCGGGAACTGCATCGGGCTCCGCCTCGGGAACTGCATCGGGCACCGCCTCGGGAACTGCATCGGGCACCGCCTCGGGAACTGCATCGGGCACCGCCTCGGGAACTGCATCGGGCTCCGCCTCGGGAACTGCATCGGGCTCCGCCTCGGGAACTGCATCGGGCACCGCCTCGGGAACTGCATCGGGCACCGCCTCGGGGACCGCCTCGGGAACTGCATCGGGCTCCGCCTCGGGAACTGCATCGGGCACCGCCTCGGGCACCTCCTCGGGAACGGGCACCGCCTCGGGAACAGCATCGGGCACCGCCTCGGGAACAGCATCGGGCACCGCATCGGCCTCCGGAACAGCATCGGGCTCCGCCTCGGGAACTGCATCGGGCACCGCATCGGGCACCGCCTCGGGCACAGCATCGGGCACCGCCTCGGGCACAGCATCGGGCACCGCCTCGGGAACTGCATCGGGTTCCGCCTCGGGAACTGCATCGGGCACCGCATCGGCCTCCGGAACAGCATCGGGCTCTGCCTCGGGAACGGCCTCGGGCCCCGCCTCGGCCTCCGGAACAGCAGCGGGCACCGCATCGGGAACGACCTCGGCCACCGCCTCCGGAACAGCATCGGGCACCACCTCGGCCTCCAGAACAGCAGCGAGCACCGCATCGGGAACGGCCTCGGGCACCACCTCGGCCTCCGGAACAGCAGCGAGCACCGCATCGGGAACGGCCTCGGGCATCGCCTCGGCCTTTGGAACAGCAGCGGGCACCGCATCGGGAACGGCCTCCTGGACGGCAGCGGCCCGCTCGGGAACAGTAGTTGCCTGTCTCCTCCTCCGCCCTCTACGATGGCGAGTCGGTGGCGTTGAGTCGGCCATCTTGTGCTGTGGTGCTGGGCTGGCGGCCATCTTGGGCTGTGGCGCTAGGCTGGCGGCCATCTTGGGCTGTGGCGCTAGGCTGGCGGCCATCTTGGGTTGTGGCGCTGGGTTAGCGGCCATCTTGGGTTGTGGGGCTGGGCTGGCGGCCATCCTGTGCTGTGGGGCGGCGGCCATCCTGTGCTGTGGCGCTGAGCTGGCGGCCATCCTGTGCTGTGGCGCTGAGCTGGCGGCCATGCCACGCAGCGTCGCTTGGTTGGCGGCCATTTGGTGCCGCTGCACAGGTCTGGCGGCCATCTGGTACCACGGCGCTGGCTCAGCTGATCTGCATTTCCCCTCTCCTCTCGGGACATACTGGGGAAATAACAGCCCCCATCCGAATCCCGGTTCGATGGGAGGCCACAGTGGCGATCGCTGCCGGACCTCCTCTCGACCGCTTGCTCCGGAGCGACCTCCCCTAGTCCCCCGGAACACCACTTGGCGAGAGCCCTCAAAACCATTACGCTTGCTGGCTGATGAAGACATGGCAGCAGACATACCGCTGGATCCTTGTTTGATGGAGTCCTTCTGTCACGATAGGGTTTAGGAGAAACACAAAACGAGGGTAGGATCCATTTGCAAGTATGGGATTTATTACAGGAAGGTAAAAAATACAAAATAAACAGTCATGAGAGACAAATCAAACAAAAGAGGGAACCGGATGAAACGGATAGTAAACTCGGAGGAACAAGAAGGTAAAGGGAAAGACTCGGGGAACGAGCACAACTCACACATAGGGTAAGGACTCCATAATGACAACAGAGAAAGACAGCTCTATATAGGGAAACTAATGACAGAGGATTGTCAACACCTGTGCAATTTAATTGGAGTGCAATTACTGTGAAGACGGAACCAGACTAGAGGAATTAAAGTGCCTATGGTGAAGTGCCTAAAGGGAAGTGAGCTCACTAGGGAACACCCAGGAAAACAGAGACTGGCAGCGTGACATATTCTCACTGTCTTTGCAGGTGCTTCTGAAAATGGAAAGAGTGCATGAGTATATTTAACATTTGAGAAGAAAATAAACTCTCTCTGAACTTCACCATCAAAACAATCAATCATTCTGCAGAGAGCAAAGCCTGCATTTGCTCAATGTACAGTCGCCTGTCACAACAATGGAAAAAATTACAACAAAGTAAAATAATTATAGCAGAGGCATACTGTATATAAATAAAACAAAGTGTGAGAGAGAACTATCTATCTATCTATCTATCTATCTATCTATCTATCTATCTATCTATCTAAGTGTGAGAGAGAACTATCTATCTATCTATCTATCTAGCTAGCTAGCTAGCTAGCTAGCTGTAGAACTAAACCGTTAAACTTTAACAAAAATAAATAAATGAACAAAAAAATGTTAAGCAAAACGATTCAAGTTTCAAAAATTATATTACAGTTATATTAATTTATTTCAATTCATTGTGGAGTTTTTCGTAATTCGTGTTAGCTATTTTTTTTTCAAATATTCTTAACATTCTCTAAACTGTGAGTGCAAGTCTGCAAAATATAGAAATTTAATTCATGTTTCAAAACCTAGTTTTAGACTGCTGACTATTCTATAGAAGAACGTCATGTTGTCTCTATTTAAATTCTATAGTGCATCATGCTGAACTTTTTTAGATCCATGCTTAAAAAGCTGTAGTACACACAGAAAGAATATACATGACTGTATGTATGCAGTACATTTATTCTTGTTAAAAAAAAAAAAAAAATTGTTGATTTGTAAGATTGCAATTCCTATTTTATTACTATGGAAACTATAGACCTCTGCAATTTCCTACTTACTTTCCTTCTGTCTCATGTTTTTGAATAACGTAAATGTGACTGGATGTTTCTAAACACCAAAAACACTCAACAGGACACTCGTATGAGCACAAGAGGGACTGACTTTATACATCCATTAAAAATCACCTTGGGACCAGTTAGTGAAAACTCAAGTGCAAAAATTGCTGTGAAACGTGAAGATGCTTCCAAGAAGAGCTCTAGATTCATTGATTTGAAGATGCCACTTGTCTTAATATTTATTTTTCAAATGCAGTAGCATTCATATATTCATTATACAACGCAATGTGAAGAGGTTGGGTCAGCATAAAAGCAAATTCCTTGTAAGAGCAGTAAGTGCAAGATTGAGATCATCTTATATTAGTGAATCAGTTTCCCTCCTACTCTATTCCAAGTAGGGCTGCATTTGGATGGGTCGAGAGGTAATGATTTAATGTTGTTTTTTTTTTTTTTTTTTTTTTTTTCATGTTAGAGATGTCACTTTGTATCCAACAACTGCCATCTAAATGAACGACCTTCTCGACTCTTCTCCGCTGGACCACCAGCTGCTGTGTGACAGCGTGCGATGGAAACGACTGTGACAGACGGGTGAGTGACAGATGTGTGGGGGACTGGAGTGTGCTTTGCTACCCCAGACTTCCTGAGTGACAGAACATAGGTCTATGCAAAAAAAAAAAAAAAAATCTTCTGTAAATGTTTACAATCTAAGTGTTCGGTCTGGTTAAATGTTGGCTCATTTAGATTAATGCCCCTCTGTGAATTTAACCCTAACCTACTGTAACATAATTGATAAGAAAAGGCCTCTAAATTATCAGCAAAAACTTTGTTGAAAAACCCGATAATCTACAACATGTCTTCTTTCTTATTTTTTAAACAAGTAAAGTGGCCTAATTAGTGAACACACACACATACACACGGAGCAGTGGGCAGCCATTTATGATGCAGCACCTGGGGAGCAGTTTGGGGTTCAATGCCTTGTCATGATATTGCCAGCACGAGATTCAAACACACAACCCTAGGGTTAGGAATTTAACCACTAGGCCATGACTCCCCTTATAATTAAGTACAATTTTTTTAATTATCATTGTAAAACTGTTCACCTTCATGTCGTGGTTCACAAGTCTTTGCAGTTAAATCTTCTTCACTGATTTTTATTAAGTAAACATAAGAATACATTTTATATTGTTAATAATATTTCAAGATGAACACTTACAACTGATATTTTAGTTTCATAAATTACACTATTTTACAATCATTTATTACATGCATTTTTTATGTTTTTATTTTTATATTTTCTGTTTAATTTAAGTTCAAGTGTTGTTGTTGTATTGACTATTTTTTATATACATTTTTATTTCAGTTTTAGTTTTATCTTTCTACAAGTTAAATTAATGTACTTAACGTATGTATAGTATATTTGTATGAAAATATGAAAGTATTAAAATAAAATGTTTTTATTGATTTTAATTTTAGTCACCAGTAATGGCCATGCCACTTACTGGACTGAAGTAACTTAGGTTTAAATGATTATCCATACATGTATATACAGTATATATTTTTAATAATGTAAAAACTTGAGTATCATATATGATCCATCAGGATTTTAAAAGGGAACCTTTATTTGTGCTTGTCACAGTCTTCATTTTGTATTGCATGATATGTTTTGGCTCCACAATAAAAACTACAGATTGTTGATCATAAAATCAAGTACTTAAATATCATCTTGTTGAGACATATTATTGGGAGATATAGAGTGACAACTGAAATGTACATGTTTTAAAGTCTACTATACTGTTATAAAAATCTCACTGATATACATTGCAAGCAATCAGAATTTCATTTTTAGCCATATAAATATCAGCAACTGCAGTGAAATGCATAAGTATGCTCATTTTGGGCTTAAGAACGAGCTGGTTTTCCTCTTCTTTAGTTCCATATTCTCACTATATCATACCATATAACCCATAAAAGCCTGATATATCAAATATTGCTCAAAAACTACTCTGGGGGGAAAAAGAAACCACTTTTTTTCTATTATTTCATATGCCAGGTTTCACATGGTTAACAAGTGTTACTGTTGTATTTTATTAAAAATATCTGTTTGTGTATGAGAGAAATGGAGATTCATTGAGTGCTTTTATGGTAGACCACAAGAGGTTTTGTTTGTAAATATCAGTGACCTTGCATCTTTGCTCCAATGACCTTTCACTCAGTATTAGGCATGAGCTGCAAAAATACAATAAAACCGACATAGAAGAACCCTTTTTGCAGGAGAAGTTGCCAGCGGTAACCTAGGGACATGTTTTTCTTTGAAGAGGAAGATCTGAGAATGAGCAGAGCTTGAAATCCACAAATGCTTTTATAAAACATGACAAATAGAGCGTAATCTTACTTATTGCTCAGAAAACAAATGTATCTTCATTCACAGCTGCCATCCAGCGCAGTTCCTCTGAGTTACAAGAAACTGTAAAGAGCAAGTGTAAATATGAGATGCATGCATTTCATTGCAAATGTGTTGCACACACATCTTTATGCATGTTGGGATTTAATCATAACATGCATGAAGGTTTATTGGAGTTTAAAACCAGGAGGTTGCTGGCAAATGCAGTACACCATGGACCCTACTTATTTGGAAACTTTAAAAAGGGCTTTTTTGACATGTATATTTACTATAATTTTTCCAATAATTGCACAAATAACTACACAAACCAGAAAGAGGCTATTAAAAGAATAGACCACGCTAAATGAAAAATTGCAGAAAATTAGCTCACACTCAGGTCATCCAACATGTAAATGAATTTTTTTCTTCATCGCGACAGATTTGGAGAAATTTAGCAGTACATCACTCACTCACCAGTGGATCATCTGCAGTGAATGGGTGCCGTTACGATTTGCGTACAACAATTAACATCTAATTAATATCTCCAAAATGAAATAACAAACAAAGTTATCTACATCTCGGACAGCTTCAGGGTGAGAAACTTTTTTTCATTTTGGATGAACAATTCCATCAACAAATTCTCCTCCCTTTTAAAAGTTATTTTGCTATCCAAACTGTGCATTATTAGCTGGTTAGTATCTCATAATTTAAATTTAGACTTGCTTTTTATTATTTTATTATTTATTAATTTTTTTCACAAGCCCACGCTTTGTTCATAAGAACGTTTCTAGACTATAAAACTAAACAAATCTTTCACTGTCTTTGAAAGTGTCCTGCTCGGGCCTTTTGATGATATTGACCTAAACGCATCCCTGCAGTGGTGACACTTAAACGTAGCATCTGGCTAACAGAGACATTTGGCAGTAATTGCAGCTTTAACTGGCATGCGGTAATGAAGATCCATGGGGCTGGTTAAAGGTTTATCTGTGCACGTATGGCCGAACAGATGCTAATGCAGAGATTAGCGTCAATGGGCAAAGACCTCTCATTTCCACACATGGGCGCTTCTTCATCAGCGCTAATATGCTAAAGTTTACCGACTAGCAGCGTTATGATAGTTGGCATGCTTTCTACAAAGGGAGGTGAGAATCCATTGGTATACTGTATATTTCTTCATTACTTTTGACATCAAAGCTACATGCAGACGTTTGGCATAATTTTATACGCTATCATCCTTCACACATTCACTTTTTACTCTCTATTTTGAGTATCTAAGCTCTTCTTTCTCATGCTTATTCTTATTTGACTAAAGCTTCAGCAGCAAATTCACATGAATGTCTGATTGAAATCCAATTTGAGCGCTACCTTTTTATAATGACGCTCAGGTGAATAGCTGAGGCGCCGACTGCTCCTCACCCCTCATTTCCAAACTCACTTATTTAAGTCTATTTGTATGTTAGGTTCTGTTGCATTACTTGGGTAAGAATAAACCATTTACTGAATTATGAATATGGAAAATTCACTTAGTCCTTTCAACACTTCCAGTTATCAAAGAGTGCTGTGTGCATTGTCAAAAGATTCATGCTAATTCTCTCTCTCTCTCTCTCTCTCTCTCTCTCTCTCTCTCTCTCTCTCTCTCTCTCTCCTCATCTTGCCTTTAGCTGCTCAACACAGTGGCTCTGTTCCAAAACAGCACAGTGAGCTGCTTTACTGTCTGCTGCCTACATAGACAGCTGTCTTCTAACCCTGGTAATAAAATGATTGCTGGCCTTAACTGCTTTAAGTTAATGTTTAAATAGCTGTTGTGGTGTTTCCGGTCATAAATGGGCGGCCTTTTACAAATTGCTTGTAAATCTCCCATTATGCTGTGTTATTACAAATGATTGAATCTTTTTCTGAATTTGTTTTCTTTCAGTTCACACAGGGTTTTGTATTTCATTTTGGAACTGGTTGATCAGGCCTCTTTGATCTGAGTTTATTCACTCATGTTTTTGAGTGAGAAAAAAAAGCATTATTTGTACAGTTCAGTTTGAATGTTGTCTGCTGAGAAGAAAACAAAAACAAAACAAAACAAAACACCTTTGAACCAGCCAGAGTTGATTTTCTGGTGTAAGCTGGTCAGGCTCTACGGATTTGCTGGTTTTAGTAGGGTTTTAAGCACTTGTCAGTAGCCAGTCATGCTGAAATATCAGCTGTCCGGAATGTCAAACTGACATCCATCCATCATCTTCCAGTATTTGGTCCAGGAGAAGACATTCTCTTTCCCAAAAATACTAGTTAATGTTATTGCATTGGACTAAAACTTACTGAATTTGTTCACACAGGGTATAACAGCTTCCATTTTATGAATTATTTACAGTCATTTACAGTATTTACAGTCAACATTTCTCTTGCTTTCCCTCACCAGAGTTACTGAGGTTGTTGCAGTGCAATGTGGGATTGCCTTCTCCGTTAAGGATATACACAATGCTACCTTCAAATTTAGATAAAGAAGTATCAACTTTTTCGAATTGTCTTCATACTCTGAGAGTGTCTCTGATGCTGTAAATGCTCTCTATGTAGGCAGTTCACTAGCTTTTGGAATGAAGACAGTATCTTTTGCATAAACATTTTACATGGGTTGTTTACAAAAGCATTATGCCTTATAAGATTTTAATGTGAAGTTGTTCCACTGTAGTCTGCAGTATGTCAGGAGCTTGTTAAAGCGATACGATTATCTCCAGCGAGCTAACACTATTAGGTCCGTGTTAAATACATCACATTTAAGTATTAATTCGTGTTAGACTGATGTCCTAGCCGTTGTAGTCTGTTGTAACTGCTTTCTGCATTAACTTATCTCACATTTTTCATGCTAATTCCCACTGTGTGCTGTAATATGCAGAATCTGCATGTTTAATGAGTACACTCATTTGACAAGGGCGGCTGGGTTTACGGACATGATATGAGCTTTATAATTTCATACTACATCTTTTGCTGTCAGACGGTCTCTGAACATTTTCTCTGTTATTTTCTATTAGAGTGGAGAGAAGCATATCAGGGCAGCTTCATTGCTTTGAGCGTGAAGTATTTTAATAGTTTACCATCAGGGTCTGTGTTCATCCAACTACAGATTTAGGAAAATGGAAATAGTGATTGATACGGAAATGTTGACCCATTCCCAGCACTTGACTGTGTTAGCTGTGACAGGGTAAATGGTGCATTCATATTAACTTTTAAAGTCCCATTGTTTAATTTCTATCCAAGCAGCAGCATCAAACTGAATTGCAAAAATAACTTTTTCCAGACAGTTTCCCAAACACTTTCAAACACTTTTCAATGTTTTGTGAACTACTGGCTAACTTACTGTTGAATCAACATATGATAATTAGGGTGATTTAATTACACAGAAGAAAAAAGAAAAAAAAAAAAAACATTACTGCATTTCAATGTTGTCTTAAGCATATATCATAAAATTGATAATGGAGGTGTAATTTGCATTTCCTGAAAATCTACAATTAAAGTGGGTCTTATATATGTTTGAAATAATTATTTGTTGAAGTTCAAAAGAGCAGCATTTATTTGAAATAGAAATATTTTATACAATTATTTATGCTTTACTGGCACTTTTGATCAGTTTTATGCATTTTTACAGGATAAAAGTGTTAAAAAAATTGACTGGCTTCAAACTTTTGAATGCTAGTTATTATTATTTTTTAGTTAGCTAGTTTGTTGGTTAGTTAGGCTTGTCTTCTGTTTTTAATTGTATGTTTAATGTGACACCAAATGTAATGTTTTGAAGCATGCTCTTTTCAGAAACCAGTCAATAAAACAGAAGTAAATGACCCACAGCAGTTTTGAGTTGAGTTTCCACAATCAGCAACTGTTTTAGCTTACTTTCAGGCCAGATCAGTTGAAATCAGCTGGAACTTGACTTTGTATCTCTGACCTGAACAATCACTCCCAGCGGCTAGATACAAGAAACCCGGCATCAAAATGTGTTTAAAAGGTCCACAGATCTGCGAGAAGATAAAAGTGAACAGGAAAGATCCTCCTAATATGTTTCCCGAATGACCCCAAAGACAGATAGCTGTACTAATCCCTGCCATACGCCTGGGGAAATTAATGGTACGTTTGAAGAGAGAATTGCCATTGTTAACATTAGAGAGAGAGGGGATATGTCTGTGTGTTTAGGATGGAGTCATGTCTTAAGAGACCGATAATCTTAATACAGCAAGAGTTTGAATTTCACCATAAAACCTTTGTGAAAACCAGAGAGCAGTTCTAAATAGAGAGATACATTTATCATTCAGCAAATATAATATGTGTAATAATTTAATGCACAGTGCCCATTGTTGCCATATCACATCTGTATAATTTAATCTTCTACCTCCTACCTCCAAATTCTAGAAAGTATATATATATATAGTAATATGGCATTATGTACACATTATAAAAAAATTTTTACGTAAAATTTCCAAGCTGTATACTAGACATTTTCATGAATAAATAAACAAAAAGCATAACGTTTACATATACATATATGACCGACCTTCATTGAAATGCACATGACAGGTTGTTCAGTCGTGACCCTTCTTCACAATTGCTAAGTTTTCACAACACCTTGTATTTATGAATTTTATAAATTTACCAGGACTTAATCTTCTCAAATGTCTTCACACTGATTCTCGCCTCTGCATGCAGAACAACCCTTTGTGGTTTTTCAATCCTTGACAGCAAATTAGAGACAATCTTAATAAGACTTGACAATCAGAGGTGCCTGTATGCTTCTGCTGCAAAGAGTGTTTCCTTTTCACGTTCTGGGGGAAAATATTAGAAGCCTTTCTTTTATTAATAAATTAATAAATGCAAACTGCCTTCATGGGTATACAAATAATTAGGGTGATTGTTTAGGATATATACTAATGAGGGATGTTTGCACTTGATTTCTCTGGCTACTGACCCTAAAGGCATTTTGTTGTCTGATGCTTGGAAGATGATACAGATTACAATGCTAAATACAACTATTTGCTTTTCAGCTATTCAACTCAATAAAGAAATCTCCTAGCAACCAAATCAAGGATAAATGATGCTATGTATCTAAAGAAAAGCTGTGTTTTATGCACCTGTATTTACAAATTGTATTGTCATATTCATTTTGTTGTCATAATGTAGGAAGTATGACTTATG
Source organism: Carassius gibelio (assembly GCF_023724105.1). NCBI lineage: Eukaryota > Metazoa > Chordata > Actinopteri > Cypriniformes > Cyprinidae > Carassius > Carassius gibelio. Next base: position 22,559,120 of record NC_068382.1, read on the forward strand.
TATGCATTCAATTGCTTAAAGGTTTATTATTATTATTATTATTATTTTTTTTTTTTTTTTTTTTTTTTTTTTTTTTTTTTTATTATTAATATTGGCAGTACATGTCCAGCTCCAAGACATGTTTGTGTGATATTGGAGTTGGGGATATCTGAAAGAGTTTCCAGTTGTTTGACTCAAGTCGCATTGTGAAAGTGAAAAAAAAAAGTGAAAGTGTGATGACCTACAGCCAAGTATGGTGACCCATGCTCTGAATTTGTGCTCTGCACACCGTGAACACACACCCGGAGCAGTGGGCATCCATTGATGGCACCCATTCACTGCAGAGGAGCCATTGGTGAGCAAGTGATGCAATGCTTAAAAAAAATATCTCATGAAGAAACAAACTCATCTACATCCCGGATGACCCATGGGTGAGTAAATGTTCAGCAAATTGTAATTTTTAGGTGAACTATCCCTGTAAGCACACTTGTGCATTTCAATATGATGCAACAACCAATCACATTTAGTGTTTCAGATGCCAATTTTGAGTGACTAACATTGCTTCCGGCCTGTATACATGCAATGGCTTTCGAAGACTATATATATATATATAGCGTGCAAGGGCTACTTTTTAGGTACTGTGTTCTCATCTTTTCTAAAGCTCAAGGTTTAATTTTGGGGTATACTATTTCTTTAAAGAAAATCCTGAGTTTCCCAAACATTTTTTAAGACTTTGTGATGATGTTAATTTGTGTTAAACTTAAATACAATCTTTCAGACATGATTTAAACACCATTAATGTGGGTTTTTCCGATAGGGTTTTGAACATTTTAAATAAAAAATTGGAAGTTCTTAATGCATTACATTACATATTGAATAGTCTGAGGATGAGTGAATTAACCGATATTTATTTATTTGTATTTTTTTTTTTTACTTTCACAAAGATTTCTCCAAATGTGCTGGTACATTATGAGCCACTTTGCAGGTGTTGTGAAGCTGTAGTAATAAACAGAATTGTGTTATCCAAATGGCAGATATTCATTTAAAGCAGCTGAATGACACCGAGTCTAATTCATATCAAATGAGGGGTGATTTTATCTTAAGCACGGGGGTGTTAACTCCTGTCCTTGCTGTCTGCTATAGAGACACTGAGAGCAATAAGCCAATCTTAGACTGATATCAATGTGTTTGGCATGCAGAGAGGGAAATCTGTAGGTGTTTAACAAATCCAAATCAAGAGGACGAAATCACAGTTTTCTATGCATCTTTCTTTCTCAATTAAATCTGCCAAGCTGGATTCCAGCATGAAATGGTCTTTCATCAGTTATAGGGACGTTTGCCAAAAAACTGTCAGTGAATTGCAGCAAATTCCTTCCCCATCTTAATGACATATCTCAGGGAACGAAAAGAGGAGAGCTCCACACTCATTCCTATTCTTGTTATTTATCATGATATGTGTTCTCCCCTCCCTCACTCCGGCTCACTCTCTACATCTCTGAGGTTGGAGGAGAGGTTGAGTTCAGATATCAGACACTTCCTCCACCCACTGTGAAATACGAGAGCGTTCAGAGACGCAGCTCTCCACAGATAGTCTCAAAGTCAGGGGAAAATGTGAGAGTGGTGGGCAGTAGGACAGGTGATATATCTATAAAAAAAAACAATGTCGTGTGTGTGTGTGTGTGTGTGTGTGTGTGTGTGTGTGTGTGTGTGTGTGTGTGTGTGTCGTGGGGATCGGGGAGTGAGAAATAGAGAGGCAAAAGTGACATTTTCACCAACTTTAAAGGAGGCCAAAAAAAAACATATCTGACTTCATGTACATTTTGCAATCTGTCATAATAAATATGTGTACACAAATTGATGATAGTATACACTTTTTGTATATAAAAACATGGGTGCATCTGAAAAAAAAGCATTACATTAATGTGTTTGAAATAAATAATTATCTACTGTGATAAAAATAAAATATCACATAAAAATTCCTTCCATCAAATTATTAATGTAATGTATTTTAATTTTAAAAAAAAATAGTAAGCCTAGCCGCATAACAATTTGGCAAAATAGGCGATTGAAAAGCCTTTACAGATGCCAGCTTTTACAGAAGCCATTGTGAGATATATATATATATATATATATATATATATATATATATATATATATATATATATATATATATATATATATATATATATATATATATATATATATATATATATATGAATCGGACAGTTCTTATTTGAACTAAATACATTTTGGATCTTCTTTTGTGTAGCACAGCCACTTGATTTTCTGCCAAAAAATTCTCCTTCTGCATCTTTGGTTTTGTTTTGGACCATTGTGTGATAAATGTGTCCATGACCATGTGTCACTGTGACTAAGGTCTAATTTTGTATGGCATGGTCTTTCTCGCCATCCTTATAAAGATTGTAATACCCATCTGGACGGTACACAGGCACATTATTTGTCTAAATAGCTGCATTGACACTGTCCAGTTCCTTGTCACCAAACAAAGCTTAATAATATCTTCAGCAGTTAAAAACTGTTTTTCTCAAGGTTGATCTACCTGGCTTACATGTGGTGTGAGTCATTTTAACTCTTGTGCTATACACAGGCTTTACCCACAAAACATTTCTCAATTCCAACTGGCTTAGTATGTTCAGTGTTAAGTCTTTTGGCTTCTGTTGAATTTATATCCATTTCACCAATAATGTTACTTACACCCCTCTGGAATCTCTAAGTCGTTTTCTCAACCAATACATTCAAAGATAATAATTAAGTCATTTGTGTAAACAATTTGCTCATAAACTATGATTCATTCAGAAAACCACTACTTTGTGTTGCTCTGAGATACGAAATGGCTGTAAAATTGTGAATTTGTCCTAAAAATGAGATGAAAATGTATTCATCCTATGGCCATTAAAGTGGTAGTTACATTTGTTTCTTCATCACTACATATTTGGAGAAATTTAGCACTACATCATTTTCTCACCAGTGGATCCTCTTCAGTGCATTGGTGCCATCTGAATGAGAGTCCAAACAGCTGATAAAAACATCACAATAATCCACAAGTAATCCACACCACTCCATTACATCAGTAAATGGCTTGTGTAGTGAAACTGCGTCTTTATAACATACACATGAATCAGTAAGGTTTCAGGAAGCATTTTTATTTATTATGGAAGTTTAAGGTTGCAGCTTTCCCCTTTGCAAGATGTTAATTGAAAGACTGGAGTGGTGTGGGTTACTTGTGGATTATTGTGATGTTTTCATCAGCTGTTTGGACTCTCATTCTGACGGCACCCATTCACTGCAGAGGATCCACTGGTGAGCAAGTGATGTAATGCTACATTTATCCAAATCTGTTCCAGTAAAGAAACAAAGTCATCTACATATTTGGATGACCTGAGGCTGATAACATTTTCAGCAAACTTGCATTTTGAGGGGAGCAGTTATTTTAATCGCCAGCAAAACTGTCATAAAAAAGTGATGTGATGGAGAGATAATGCACATGACAAAATAGAGACAGCAAAATCAAAATAAAGGGCCTATCAAAGAAGGTGGTGGGGGGCAAATCTGAAACACAGCAAGGGCACTTCATAAATGCGTTCCTGCACATTCTGACTGTTACACTACCTGACAAATTTGTACAAGCTCATTTGTAACATTTTCTGCTTGTCATCAGCCCTAATATGTTGTAGTCGAGAGAATCTGAGTTTGCCACATGATCAATGGGTAGACAGGAGAGAAACATCTCACTATTAAATGCGTTCAGTGGGGAGGATGCAAACTATGTGGGTGCTGAATGATGTGCCAGTTGAGACGCTGGTTGTCAGATACATTAGAAATTGCACTTTTTGGTGCACAGCCAAGCATGAGCTTTAACTGCATACAAATAAAGAAAAGACTGTGAGAATGAATTTGATCAATGTCATCTGGGCCGTTTCTTGCCATTTTGACACCCTGGGTAAAATCCCTATTGACACCCCATCCAACTCTAAATAATATCAACACTCAAATCTTAAATGGCAACAGCTATTAAGATTTCAGATTTTCACAAATCTGTGTTCATTAAGCCCTCGTCTTGCGGTCCCAATGCTCCACATAGAAATTAAACATCTTAAAGTATCTTTGTTTGTACATTTTCTGAGAGGAGTACCTTTTCTTCATTCACTTCTTCACACTGACTTTCTTCCGAAGTGCATGCATAAAGATGACACCGACGGCGCTCTATCCCAATACACATAGGCTATACACAGGTTTATAGTAGGGTAAATATATCTCATTTTGCTTTGGAACCTTTAGAAAACTTTTTCTTTTTTTTTAGAAAACTAGATTAATGTGATGTTTTATCAGCTGTTTGAATTCTCATTCTGACGGCACCCATTCACTGCAGAGGAGCCATTGGTGAGCAAGTGATGTAATCCAAATCTGTTCTGAAAAAGAAACAAACTCATCTACATTTTGGATGGCCTGAGGATTAGTACATTTTCAAAAATACCTTTACATTTGAGTCCATTCCTCACACAAATACATGGCTTCAGACTTGTTTCTAATCTGCAATATTTCCTGTTGGGTTTTTTTTCATTACCTGCATGAACCAAAGACAGTTGTCTTATCTTGTTGTGTACGCTAAATTAATTGATGATAATCAATGTGGAAAATAAGGGTGCCTCTTTGACTTAATTAATTAACCCTGTTCAAACACCAAAAAAGTCTTATAATTAAACCTAATAATTAGAGTAAAACTCTGTGTGTTTGTTCGATAATACAAAATAAGCACAAGGGAGGCCATGAGAAGGAAAAGTGAGACATATACATTCCAAACACATACACACATGCTTATATCTGAGCCACCAAATCATGATGGTCTGTCGTCATGACAACTCTGACCCATCTGCTAGCTGTCATTGCCATGTCTGCCTAGAAAAGGCAAGATGATATGAAGTGATGTGATATGTTGATGATGGTGTGTGTGTGATATGATCTAAGGTTATGACAGTTCCATTTAAAGCTCTAGTTAGTTTCTCCAGCTTGCACTGACACCCAGCAGCATATCTACGTGCTGTGTGTGTGTGTGTGTGTGTGTGTGTGTGTGTGTGTGTGTGTGCTGCTGTCGCTACACTGAAGTGCTTTCATGTCATTACATTTCTCATGCTCTGCTGACTGCACTTGTCTGCACTGATACCAAACTAATAAAGACTAATGAATCTGTCTGATGATAATAATGTCATTAAAATGCAAATCCTTAATTTCTTTTAATTGTATTACATCACATGCAATCCATCACAACAAATTATTTTGCTGTCAAAACTTCCTCAGCCTACTTTTATTATAATTACACAGGCAGAGTAACAACTTGGCAAATGTTATGTCTGTATTACAGATATGAAATTATTTTTATTAGTCGACATTGAATCCTCCGCTAAATGTGTGTGATAACATTGAAAAATGAACAGCAATACCATTTAATTGCATTCAAATAAAATTCATCAAGGGACAGCGGCGCATGGTGTCATTTCAATGCAATTTTATTGCACAACAATTGTCTTTCCTAGTGCTTTTGTGTGTGTATGTGTGTGTGTGTGTGTGTGTGTGTGTATATGTGTGTGTGTGCGTGTGTGCGTGCGTGTGTGTGTGTGTGTGTGTGTGTGTGTTTGTTATATCTACCCCATTGCCCCATCAGTAAGGCTCAAATGTGCCTTGGGTAGCATCAAATAATTAAAGTAACAATGATTACAATGATTACCTTTAAAAACAAAACTATTGATGTGAAAACCAGAAACGCCAAATAGCATTATTCAAAATGACTCCCGAGGTTGTAGTTTAGAAATGTTAACAACAAACAATTGTGAACCCTAAACCTGCTGGATACACATGGCCCTTGGTTGGGATTCATTTATAGGATAAGCTTCTGTATTCAGTACCATGGACAGCGACCGTATTGCACCACTGGGGTTCAGTACCACAGACAGCACCTGCTGCACCAACAAATGGAGTCTGCAATCAAGAAGCCTGGCAAGAAACCTTTCAGAGCATGTGTATTTAATACTGATAGCTGGAAATGGAAGCAATACAAGCTTTTCTTCTTTTTCCCCACGTTTATTTTTCATCAGCTTGTTTCAAGATGCTAGCTGAACAAGACCACATCACTTCCCTGACCTAGAAAACTTCATCTTAACAACAGGCCACTACATTTATCTTGTGGCTTTCATAAGAGAGTGGTTTCTCAAGCGTTCAAAAACGTTAGAGAGCCCCACGCCATTTGGGGAGAGATTCTTCACATACCACAACACATGATTTATTCACATCCCCAGATAGCACAACTTTAGTGATGTTGGGATGAAACATATTTTGGATGAATCACACATTGGACATTTTAGGGTGCAGACAAGAGCAGAGGTAGTAAGCAGAGACTATAGTGAATGAAACGATGTATGCAGTGTATCCAATCAATAAATCACACCCTTGAATGGATAAAAATGTTGGTACCCGCAGGGTGTGTTTGGTTGGTTAGAATTTTTCTTTTTTCTTTTTTTCAAGGGCTCTTAAGAGTGTTAAATGGATTTGTGTTGTCCCTGTATCAGCTGCCAGGGAATTGCAGGCATTTACCACTCATGTGACTGACTCATAATCACATAATTTCAACACATCTTCAATACTATGGTACAGTAATAATGTGAGATGTGCGTGTACTATAATTTTTTTCACTTTTTTTAAGTTTTAATCAGAGAAATCTCTTATGCTCGGCGAAACAATATTTAATTAAAAATATACTTGAATATATTTTAAAATGGAATTATTATTCCTGTGATGCAAACTGAATTTTACATGATCCTTTAGAAATCATTCTAATATGCTGATTTGCTAGTAGTAGTATAAATATTGAAAACATTACATTTTCCCAAAATATTTGTGTGGGAACCATGAAGCATTTTGCATTATATATATATATATATATATATATATATATATATATATATATATATATATATATATATATATATATATATATATTGTAACAATATAATTATTATTATTATTATTTAAAATTTTTTACTGTAACTTCTGATCAATTTACTGAGTAAAAGTATTAATCAATTCACAAAAAAAAAAAAAAAAAAAAAAAAAAAAAATCCTGACCACAAACTTTTGAAGGGAAAGTCCTGAGATCATTGTCAAGATGGTGTAAAGGTCACCTCTAACCCTTATTTGCCCCAGTGTTGTACTTGGGTTTACTGAGGTTGTGAATGTGCATAAGGACTCTTATGTGCCTTTGGCCATAACAGCATAACTGCAGGTCTTGAGTTTACACCCGAGATCCTCCCGTCTTGTTAAGGTGTGAAAATAAATATGACATGTTGGAAGTGGAGATGTAGATAAATATATGAGATGTAATGTAGAGGGGCTGTGCTCTTGTGATAAGATGCACTCTGCAGAGATATCAGCTTTCTCAATGGGTGTTGTGGCAATATGTCATTCTAATATACAGCCATGCTACACTGTGTGTGTGTGTGTGTGTGTGTGTGCTTGTGTTGCTTGAGTTCCAAATTATCTCCTTAAAAGGAAATTTCACTCAAAAATAAGATTTAGTATTATTATTTTGTATTATTTCTCACCTTCATGCCGTTCCTTCATTATTTAACACAAAACGAGATTTTCTGAACAATGTTTAAAAAGCCAAACACAACACAACTACATAAAAGTGGTCTATTATTATAATTATTATTACATAATTGTGCAGCACATCCATTTTATTCTGACCAAAATCAATTCTGCAAAATTAAATGCAATTTTCTAACTTATAAGTTGTACTTTTTATCTGAAGTCACAACACAGCTTAGTAGTGTGAGTAACAAACTGAAATAAGTGATTTTTCAGTGCTAATCTTACCTGAAGTGCCCTTTTTTAATCTGAACACAAATAAGATTTCAGAGGTTTGGGGGAGAGAAATTATAGTTGAAATATTCCTTGAGCCTCATCTTGTGTTTGTTTCTTTATAAACCAGCTGATTATAAATTAATTTCATGTTTCAACACAGTTGCTTTCGTCTTGCCCAACCGCTTCCATTCCACAATATTAAGAGCAGCGGAATGAAGGTCCTCAAGCACGTTTGTAAAATAAGGTGCTAATGTTTGATGATTAAACATTTAAGCTACTTTCTTGCTAAGTGCCTCACAGTAGCAACCAGTGCACTTAAGCAGGAGAAATGAAGAGTTTAACCACAACAAAGTGACAGAAATCATTCCCCTTGAAAAGCTCCTCAGTAATTAGGAGACGTAATCCATTCGGTGCAATCCATGTGATGGAAATTCAAGGTCCAGCATAATTGAAGTAATTTGACAACCCCGTTTTCAAATTAAATTTGCTTCTTTTCAATGCATGAGACTTTTTCAGCTCTGGACGGGTCTGAGTTTGCCCTGAGGATTGATGGATGTACTGAACGGATATTAGATTTCTGAAAGCTCAAGCAGAAGTGGCATATCTCTTGTGTTTAATTGAATATCTCCCTACAGACTCATTTTACCCCTCTGAGTAAACTTTCTTTCAATGTGACAGAAATATTGTAGGGGAAACGGTATTGGAACAGCTTTTTACTGTTGCCATGGTTCAAATGTTATGGTTTAATCTATCACGGCTTGTCAAGGCTATTGAATGAAATACATTAAAAATACTCCTTGTTTGTCACAACACATGACATCCCAGCGAGGAGTGATTTTAACCCCTTTGAAGCACTCCACTTTGTCACCAAGATGTATGATAGCAATATATACTCTTGTTTTGGCCTTAGCTAGCCATTTTGAGGTAATATTGTCCTTTACGGTCACCAAGAGACCATGCTGAGGTATCAGATATCTGTGAATGATTGCAGTGTGCTTTCTGTACTTATGTCCTCTCATAGAAAACCACTCATTTGGACAGGAGAGAAGATAACATCTCTATATATCATATATGTGTGTGTGTGTGTGTGTGTGTGTGTGTGTGTGTGTGTGTGTGTGTGTGTGTGTGTGTGTACACACACGTTAATGTTCATTATTTTTACAATAATTTTATACAATCATATCATTTTTAAATAAATTGAAATATTAAAAAGTTATTTAAAAATAAAGTAACATTTCTGTTTTAGTGCATTTTTAATAAAGTAAATTCAGCCTTGAGTGTGCATACTAGACTTCTGTCAAAAATGATAAAAAAAAGAAAACTTAATTATTCCAAACTTTTGATGGGTACTAGTGTATATTATATATATCGGAGTCGTTGAAACTAAAATGACAACTAAAACCAGAACCATAAAGTTTCTTTTAAATAAAATAAACATTAACTAAATGAAAATGTAAAAAAAAAAAATTACAAATTAAAAAAAAAAAACTTTATTTAAAATGAAAATGGAATGTATTTTTAAAAAATAAAAATAAAGAAAGAATAAAAACTATAATAGTAACTTAGTGATACTTAAATAACACTATGTATACATATATTAATGTTTTTGAAAGAAGTCTCTTATGCTCAACAGGGATGCATTTATGTGATTAAAATACAATATAAACTGTAGTATTGTTAACATCTTACATTTTAATTTAGTTGTTATAATCTGTGTTAAAAAAAGAAGTTATTCCTTTAATCGAAAAGCTGAATTTTCAGCATCATTACACCAGTCTTCATTGTCACATGACCCTCCAGAAATAATTTGCTGTTGTGTTGAATGATATTTTTATTATACATTTTTAAGGTTTTTACTGTCACTTTTTTATCAATTTAATGCATCCATGCAAAATAAAAGTCTTACATTTTTATTTGTATTATTATTGACTGGTTGGTTGGTTGCATCAACCATTTGGTCATTTGATGTCTATTGCAAAATCTTGCAGCGCAGAATGATTCATAAACAGATTGCCACGTCCTGGTTATCCGCCTGTTGTTCATGCACCTCATCTGATAGTCCTGCTCCTCTCCACCCCGAGGCCAAAACCAGCAGAAACCAATTAGCAGACATGTCCATTAATTGCACATCAGAGAGCTGCACATCTTCTCAGCTTCATAAAGCGAGGGACGCAGGCTGCGCAATCCGTCACTTTAATCTAGTTTTTACCAACTGATGCAAGGTTCATGATTTGCTCAATCGAGGCGTCACGGGCTATTTGTCCGCTGACCTCTTCCAACCCAACCTCCCTCTGCTCCTGTTCCTCCGACGGACTGTCCGCAGGAAAATGAGCGTATTCATCAGGCTCTCCCGAGAGAAACAGCTCATTGCTGTGACGGAGGAGTCTCTGCTGCAGCCGGCACCACTCCTCATGCTGATTAGTTTAGTTTTCATGCCGCAGGGCCACATCACAGCTCCTTATTGCAGATGCAGCTCAGCAGGACGACCATGTAAAAAATCCCAGCTTCACCGGATCTTTGCAGAAGGAATGAAAACTAGGCAAATGGACACACAGAACAGTTGAATGGGTGGAGCAAGTGATTGATTTAGTCCAGTTTGCAAAGACCTGAAAGGTAAATAAGTCGCTTTTCCCCACTGATGTCTAATGAACTACGGTGCCTGCAATCAATTCTTCAATTACGAGTCTCGCTAATAATGTATAATATCATAGTTTGAAGCATTCATTAAAGGCAAGAGGATGAATGGATACGTATTAATGTCAGCACCTTCGGCCAGTATCAATGGTTTTATTTATCTATTTCTTTTTAAATGCACTTTTGGGTCCAAAAAATATGAACATAAAAAATGTTGAATCTGGAAAACATAAAAATGTTCCTTCAGATATCAACATTATAGTTTATTTTAAAGATATATGCTACTTTTCAAAGGTTTGGGAACAATACTTTCAGCAAGGGTGCATTAAATTGATAAAAAAATGACATTTATAATTCTACAAAAGATTTTTTGTTTGTTTGTTTGTTTTTGTTTTTTTCAAATGTTGTTCTTTGAACTTTCTTTTCATATTTGTGTCGAAAATTCAGTACTTTTGAACTATAATTGTATTTCACAATTTTACTGTTTTTTTAACTGAATATATGCAGCAGTGGTGGGCATAAAAGATGTCTTTCAAAAATGTTAAAAAGTCTTAATCACTCCTATGTCATTTCAAACCCATATGATGTTCATTTTTCCATGAATCAAGGAGAATTAAAAAAAAAAACTTAACATATATGTGACCCTGCAGCACAAAACCAGTCTTAAGTCACTGGGGTATATTTTTAGCAATAGCATATAAAAATAAATTGTATGGTCAAAATTATAGATTTTTCTTTTATGGCAAAATTCATTGGGATATTAAGTAAAGGTCATGTTCCATGAAGATATTTTGTAAATTCCACCTACTGTAAATATATCAAAACTTAATTTTTGATTAGTAATATGCATTGCTAAGAATTCATTTGGACAACTTCAAAAGTTTTCTGCACCCTCGGATTCTAGATTTTCAGATTTTGACAAATATTGTGCGATTCTAATAAACCATACATCAATGGAAATCATATTTATTCAGCTTTCAGATGATATATAAATCTCAATTTAATAAAAAATTGACATATAAGACTGGTTTTGTGGTCCAGGGTCACATATTTGCTATTTAATGACAGTCTTTACTTATGACTGTCGAGTGTTAAAAAGCTAAAAAGTCATAATAAATGTATAATAAAACTTGCTCATACAACCATATAATAATATAGCTTTGCATGAGGTATCGACTAAACTGTAGTCTGTATTAATCAAATGGTTCACCTAAAAAAAAAATAATAATAATAATAATAATGTTCTGTCATCCTCACTCACGCTCAAGTTAATCCAAACCAAAGTACAAAATGTTGGTAACCAAACAGTAGATGGTAGCCATTGACTTCTGTAGTATTTTTTTATTTATTTATTATTATTATTTTTTTTTTTTTTTTTTCATATCTTCTTTTGTGCTCAAGCAGAAGGAAACTCGAACAGGTTTGGAACAACTTGATGGCGAGTAAAGCAGATGGCAGAATTAATTTTGGGTGAACTGTTCCTTTAAGAGTGAAAGTCTGTCACTATCATTCAGATTCAACCTTTACAATTATTGTAAAAAACAACAAAAAAAAACAACAACATGAGAGTGCATAAATGATAACAGGTTTTACATTTTTTACTGAATTAGTCCCTGTAACACATCTTCCATTGAATCCATTCTGCACTCTGTCTGTCCTCATCTCACTGCCAGAACTAAGACACGGATTTGGGTTTTAATTAAACTGGGATTGTTATTGGTAGTCACAGAGAAATGTTCCATTACATTACATTTCTACTTCTAAGTGCAGGAGTACTCCAGCAGCTGCGATCACATTCTGTGAGTGTAAACTTTAATGGTGGAAGCAATAAACACACACACACTGTAAGTGTGTTTTATTTGCAATGGGAGGAGTGTATGCAATCAGTTCAATAGAGTAAAACAGTCTGGGAGAGAGCAACATCTGAACAGCAATTTAACTTTATTTTCAACAGAATTAGGATCCAGTGTTTGTGTGTGCCACTAGTTTTGCAGCTGGTGCAACTGATTTCAATCATTTTGTACATTTCCAGCAAACATAGCATCTCTCCAAAACCCGCTCCCCACGTGTACTTCCACCCGATATCAGCCAAAGAGATATGGAGCCAGAAGAGTCTCAATAAAGATAAATGCACACACTACAGTCACATATGCACACATAGGATTCATACATGCACACACATAATTCATAAATACACACACAGGATACACAAATGTGCACAAAATTCACAAATGCACACACAAAATTTAAAAAGCACAGAAGATTTACAAATGCATACAAAATTCAGAAATGCACACAAAATTCAGAAATACACACACAATTTAGAAATGCAAACAACATTTACAAATGCACTCAAGATTCACAAATGCACAGGACAAGATTCAGAAATGTATTTCTGATGCACACACACATATATCTTGATTTACAAACTGCTTGCGGTCTGTGAACTTCACTGCATTTGTGTGTGAATTTTGAGACTCCCTTGACTTGGCTCCACACACAAATGCCTTTTTTTAAACAGGGAATGATCTGCAACCAATCAGATATCTCCCTTGTTTTAGCCAATCACAAGAATGCACCCCACGTGGGGGATTGTTTACTTATAAGCCAATCAGCGAACGACTCACTTACCTCACACAGCCGGCGACTCACTTTGCGCAGCCAGCGACCCACTTTGCGCAGCGAACGACTCACTATCCTCATGAGTCACGCAGCGAACGACTCACTTTCCTCACCCAGCGAGCCACTCACTTACCTCACGAGACACGCAGCGAACGACTCACTTTCCTCACCCAGCGAGCGACTCACTTTCCTCACCTAGCGAGCGACTCACTTTCCTCAGCGAACGATTCACTTTCCTCACGAGTCACGCAGCGAACGACTCACTTTCCTCACCCAGCGAGCGACTCACTTTCCTCAGCGAACGATTCACTTTCCTCACGAGTCACGCAGCGAACGACTCACTTTCCTCACCCAGCGAGCGACTCACTTTCCTCAGCGAACGATTCACTTTCCTCACGAGTCACGCAGCGAACGACTCACTTTCCTCACCCAGCGAGCGACTCACTTTCCTCAGCGAACGATTCACTTTCCTCAAGCAGCGAAGTTGAGCGAACGATTCACTTTCCTCACGCAGCGATCAACTCACTTTCCTAAGCGAACGACAGCCGGAGACCCACTTTTCGCAGCCAGAGAGCCACTTTCCTCTCGCAGCAGACCACTGACTCTCTCTTCATGTAGGGACTGAATATTATAATTAAAGTGACTTCTATATTGCATCCAAAAGAATATTTAGATATATTTAAATATTCAAAAAGGTTTAAACATTTTTTTTTTACTTTCATTAAAATATTTCAATAAAATGAAATAATTGCCTATTGCAAATTTATTAATCCATGGTTAACTTTTTTTCTGCAGTCACTGGGCTATATGTATTGAGACATTTTTAAATTTATATTTAGTAAAAAATAATAAAAAATAAACCTGAATTGTAATCTAAACATCTGTATTTTCATACAATTTAATACAATTGCTGCATGAACACATTAATGTGATTGGCTTATAAGTAAACAATCCCCCACGTGGGGTGCATTCTTGTGATTGGCTAAAAGAAGGGAGATATCTGATTGGTTGCTGATCATTCCCTGTTTAAAAAAAAAGCATTTGTGTGTCGAGCCAAGTCAGGGGAGTCTCAAAATTCACACACAAATGCAGTGAAGTTCACAGACCGCAAGCAGTTTGTAAATCAAGATATATGTGTGTGTGCATCAGAAATACATTTCTGAATCTTGTCCTGTGCATTTGTGAATCTTGAGTGCATTTGTAAATGTTGTTTGCATTTCTGAATTGTGTGTGTATTTCTGATTTTTGTGTGCATTTCTGAATTTTGTATGCATTTGTGAATCTTCTGTGCTTTTTAAATTTTGTGTGTGCATTTGTGAATTTTGTGTGCATTTGTGCATCTTGTGTGTGTATTTATGAATCATGTGTGTGCATCTATGAATCCTGTGTGTGCATATGTGAATGTAGTGTGTGCATTTATCTTTATTGAGACTCTTCTGGCTCCATAAAGAGAGCACTTCCAATTGGCTAGTTTCTGATTAGCTAAAAGTGTGTGTGGGGGGGGGGGGGGTCATTAGTCATAAGTTGAAAAGAAAAGAAAAAATAAATATGCATGAGAATAGGCATATAAATAAGAATTTAAAGGTTAATAAAAATGAACATTGATTTAAAATGTCTGTAATTTCAGTTAATGTTAATTTTATTTCAAGCAAAAAAAAAATGTTTTACGTTATAATGATCTATAATAACCTTGTATCCCACAATGCAATGCATTCCATCTACAGTGTGTTAAATGATCCAGATATAGTTACAGTCAAATTGTCATGTCTTTTATTGACTCATTATTTGATATGACTTCCATGTTTTACATTTTAGCAGAAAACTGAATGAAAAATATCCTTACCTTTTTTTAAGATGGTAATTGGATGCCTCATGCAAAGTCATGTGACAATGTCGTACACAACTATTTAACTATCTGATGCATTAATTATTAAATGACAAATTAAGTTAAGGTTTATCCATATGTTTATAGGTTAATGTTTATTTTGATTCGTCTTTATTTAAAGTAATTTATACATTTACTCATTTATTAATTTATTTTATATTTAAAACAAAATATGAGTGAGTTGCATATCTGACACCATGTATTTAAGGTGTAAAATAATGTAGCAAGGACAAACAAATAATTATAATGAAGGGTCAAAGGCCATCATGCATGGTGATTAGGAAGTAACCACTCCGTGGATGTTAAAAATTATCTGTCCGCTTTTTTTGACATTGTGCATCAGAGAGTTAATATTCACCATCAAATAAATCACTTAATATTCAAAGAAAAAAATAGGTATACAGTGTATAGCATTCTGTATTCAGTAAGATTTAAAGTTGTTTTAGCTCGATCATATCAGTGCATGTAGCTCGATTGTTCAGCCTCAAGGCTGTTTGACCACTCAGATCAATTTTACACTAGCAGTTAAGAGCATATTATAGTGATGTATTTCATAAAACAGGAAACTGACATCCCCCTCCTGCTCATTTCCTGTTATCAATGATAAGTTCTTGTAGGAGACAAAGGTTAGTCATTCAAGTTTCTCTTGCAAGCTCCATCCGAACGATTATAAATGAGTCTGATTATTCACTTTGTCATGAGTGTCGACTGCATTTATCATGCTGCCTGATAAGTGACATCATGAGCAAAACACAACAGGCACTTCATATGAGTGTGAATCTGCCCATAATTGCTGGGGGTCCTCTGTATTGTGTCGTTTCCATGGCAATTAAGGTTTCAGATTAGGCAATGGATTAGGTTTGGATTATCTGGGGATTACGATGGATGATCGCAGCAGTCAAAACAAGTTAATTACGCTCTTCATCCATTTATTTCAATCAATTTCATGAGCATAGAAAACTCAATGTTGCACTCTAGTGGAGGCAGTGAAAGTTACACTGGGGCAGACTCAACTTGATCATTCATGCTTGTGGCCTTCTGAAGATGCATTAAGTATATTAATATTAGTTTATAGTGTCAGTATAATGCCATCAGATGTGTTTTCATTGTATCCAATAAGGATCCAGATGGTGTGACTCAATGCACCGCAGTATTAATGTCAGGCTGAACAGTGGCTTCATTTCATTGAAAGATTATTTTAAATGAGCTCATTCTATTCAGCTTCATTTACAGCACACTTTAATGTGATGGTAAATTTGTTCTTTGTGCTTTTTGTGATCAAAGATCAGCTGTTAGCCGGATTATGCAGATATATTAGGCCTACAGCTCATAGAAATAATGAACTTCAGTAAAAGATTGTCCAGTCCTTCACCATTTTAGTCTGAATCTTACTGAACTGTCAGGCTTGTTCTGATGAGTCTTTGTAAGTTTATACAGAATAGTTTACTTTGTTTTATAATTGAAACGTTATTACTTGCTTGTTGCTCTTAAGACTTCATAAAGTTTGTCATTGTTCTATATCAACTTTGACTTGTTCTTTAGAATTTAGCTTCGATGATTTGATTTTGAAAGAATTTGAGGAGAAATCCTTTTTTTTTTTTATCTAAAATGGATATAAAAAATATCCCTTTTTAAAAAAATGTAATTTGTAGAAGAAATATATATATATATATATATATATATATATATATATATATATATATATATATATATATATATATCAGATACTGTAGCTGCCAAGGCGAAATTCTCATTTTTATTAGTTTTTATTTATAAACAAATAAATAAATAAATAATAAAATATACAAACATAATAAAGAAATGTATAAGAAATTCCAAACCTGCCCAAACTCATGCGTCCAACATGAGGATCTGATTAGCCAAGTGTCAGCCCATCTAACACCGTCTGGATGGATTATTTCTATAAGGTGTTTATAAGGGGAAGTAGTTACCTGAGCAAAAAATTATATTTTTGCCTTATCAACTCTGTTGTGAACTTCAAGAAGCAAGAGACTGAAAGGGAAAAGTGTAAAGGGAAACGACAAGCTTGTCTTTGGAGGAGGAGAAGTGACAGAGGAGCTTACAGAGGACGAATATCAGAAGGAGACAAAGAATCGGTTCATCTGGAAGAGAAGATGAGGAATCAATATCAATGTTCAGTTGTGCTGCTTAATATTTTTGTGAGACTATTATCCATTTTTCAGGATTCTTTGAACTATATATATATATAATACCAGATAGCTGCCATGGCAACATTCTCATTTTTATTAGTTTAGCTTGATGTACTTAAAATAATAGTAATAATAATAATAATAATAATAATAATAATATGTAATATTAATAGCAAAAAAAACACTAACTAACTGATATAAACTAAAAATGAAAACAGAAAATATACAAATAAAAACTAATTTTAAAAAAATAATAAAAACTATAATACCATGAATACTATGAATGTTTTAAAACGGAAATAAAAGTAGTAAAAATTATACCGATATATAAACGAAAACTAATACAAATTACAAAACTATTACAAATGTCACTAAAATTAAAATGGAAAATATAAAATAAAAACTCATTCAAAATATGAATTAAAACAACAATAGTATCTCACGGGTGTTCATATCTGTTTTAGGGATGACATCAAGGCTCTGATTGGCTGTGGCAGCTTCAGCCACGTGGTTCGTGTGCACACGCCAACCTTTCGACATCAAATTTCTGGAGGTCAAAGGTCGGGAGGGTCACGATGCCTGTCAGGTAGAACTTGGGGTCCTGAGACGGGTGATGCACAGCAACATCATCCGTCTGTCCGAGGTGTTTGAAACACAGCATCACGTCTATCTGATTCTGGAGCTGGCTGCCGGTCCTTCAACACTGTAGATGTGGAGAAGAGCTATCAGAAGAAAGACTGGGCTGTGAGGACTCTCTGTGGCACACCGTAGAGATATGTGGGCGCTGGGTGTCATCACTTACATCCTGGTGAGCCCTTCGACCACAGCAGCCGACCGCGACTCTTCAGAGCCATTCTCAGGGGCAGCTACAGTTTCCATGGTGATGTGATGTCACAAAACACAAAATGTTTTTACAATATGTGTCACAGTATCTGTTTTTATTTGTGAGTTCAAAGGAGCAGTTTTATCAAAATGAAAATGTGCTGAAAATGTACCCTCAGGTCGTACAAGATGTGGATTAGTTTGTTTCTTCATGAGAACAGATTTGGAGAAATTTAGCATTGGATCACTTACTCACTGATGGATCCTCTGCAGTGAATGGGTGCCGTCAGAAAGAGAGTCCAAACAGCTGGTGAAAACATCACAATTATCAACACCACTCAGTTAACAAAATTCAGCTTTGATCGCAGGAACAAATTAAATGTATTATTGTAATACTTTTTTCACAGTATTGCTGTTTTACTGTATTTTTCGTTTTAAAAAATGCAGCCATAGTGAGCAAAACATGAATTTTTCAAAACATTCATAAAACTTTAATTGTGACCTAAGTATTCACATACTTTTCGGAAGCACTGTGTTGTAGTTTTCTTTGTTCGCACTGTTCATCTTCATAATCATAATCGTGCTTATGATTTTGTAATCAGACCACCAGCACTGAGATACCTGGAATGACCCAGCAGAGCAATGAAACACCCAGCCGAGTGTGAAGTAAAGGGCAAACAGAGTGTGTGTGTGTGTGTGTGTGTGTGCGTGGGGGAAGGTGAAATCTGGTCACCTGTGTAAACAGCCACCAGCTTCCTGACTGATGCATCACCCAAAGCACGTCAGCTCGCCTCATCTCAAGGGTGTGTTCGTGTGTGTGTGTGTGTGTGTGTGTGTGTGTGTGTGTGTGTGTGTGTGTGATGTGAGAGGTGGTAATCAGAGAGGAAAGGAGATTCACCACAGGGCTTTTATCACCTTTAAACTGCAAACACACAATCACACACTTTTCTTTATTTCTTCAAACCCCCAGAGCTGTGAAATTATAGGCGCAATCGTGCTACGATAATTGCTGTTCTCTTGAAGAGAAAGTGCTTTAAATATATAGTTCTTTGTAATCCGGCTCACGGAGAGTAATCAGACACATCAGACACACACATAATAATTGTTCATTTTTACGTTATATTGTGACTATAGGACTATACTGAGTCACAATATAATGGATAGTTGTAGAGCAAGACTGTAATAAGTGGATTAATATTGACCATGTCATGCCTTTGCATAGATACACAGGCTATAAAGCCACAGGACTGGTGTGGCTCTTAAAGTCTGACAATTTGACCCATTGAGTATTTATTGTTTTCATTCATTTTTTTTTTTTTTTTTTTTTTTTTGTGCAGCTTTACCATGCATCTGTTTGAAGCTGTCTTCTTATACAGTTAACAAAAGTGGGTAGGGTTTACTTTAAAACCATTTTTACTTAGAAATTGCTAGATTTTGTGAATAATTACATAGAAATATAAGTAATATATTATTGTAAAACATGCTCCAGTATTATGTTTTTATTTACAGTCACATCTTTAATCAACATTAATTAATGAAAACTTTAAATGTATTTATGTATTTATTTATCCTAAAATCCGAAGAAAAAATAGCATGATAAAATGGCTCAAATTAAACAAGACCACCACCACACAAAACATTTAGTAATTTTACAACTTTAACTATTACTGTAGCCTATTATATAAAATGATTATATTATTTAGTAAACAAAGTAGTGACACTGGGAAAAAAACCTGAATTTGTATTTTCTTATAAAATATATTCCAAATAAATTTCTGATAAATTCCTGAATTATTTTTAAAAGTGCAGATTTGCATTTTTTTATATATTTATTTTCTATGTATTTACTACATTTAAATGTATTTAATAAAAAATATATGAAAATACAATTTCTGAGAAACAACGAGAAACCGGAAAATTCATTTTACTCTATAGATTTTCTTTTTTGTTAATAGCCTCTTTGTCTGAGTATTTGTGTTTCAATGGATTTTAATTTGCATTCTATTTTTAAGCTTTTCACCTACTTGTATTACATGTATATTTATGTTGAAGTTAATCATAACATCTTGCAGTGGCGACACGCTGTGCACTGAACGCACCTGAGATAATCTAGCACAAATGTGTTTCATCTCATTTGACCTGATGTTATCTCTCATTAAATACTTCACAGATGACACGCACATATACTTATTAAAGACTCTGGAGAATGCAAAACAACAAAGTTTAAAAGCAACTTAAAATAAGGACTGAACCTTTTTTCATTAAAGCCCAATTTCAGAATGAGTTTTTTTATCTGCATCTCTGTGTGAATTCCAGTGCTGTTCTATGGTGTGTAATTAGACACTAGTTGGCTGCCCTTTATAGGTTAAACACATGCATGCATGCAGCGCACGGACCCACTTTTCTGCACAGATACAGTATATAAATATATACTTAACCACATGAATACACAATCACTGTGCAGAACAGGATGATAGATTGGACTGCAGAACACAAGAGGTAGTCGTTCAGCTCTCGCTATGAATGTTGATGTCAGATTTCTCTCTTTTTCTGGTTGAAATTGCTGGATTCTTTACTTCGGTTGACAGACCACAGCAAGACTATGTACTTGTAAAACTTACACACATTTTCTTTTTTTTCTTTTTTTTTTAAGGTGTTTCAGTGTGTGATTGAATGAAACCTGCTCTTTGAAGTATATTTGTTAGCAACAATTGTCAATTTCATGACTGATTTCATGACATCTTTATTGGATAAGTGAGAGAGAGAGAGAATGAGAGGTTGTTCAGAATGGAATACTATTGAATATTATGTTTCATTTTCATGTGACCTCATCACATGTTTACTTCACATGTTACCAGCATCCAACTTGTGCAGTCCTTGTAAATAATGTATAAGGAAAGAGATGTTAAAATCACCACTGACATTACTTCTGCTGTGGTTTTATGTTTTATAAGGTGCATTCTCCATATAATTTCTAGAACCCCAAAAACCAAAACCTCCATAAACAAAAATGTTTAATAAGGATACATTTTATTCAGAATAATTATTCTGAATTTTATTTATAACTCTTCTGATTTTTATTAATAATAATTAATGGATTATTTTTTTTTTCAATCATTCATATTTATTACTATTAATATTTATTCATTATTTATTATTTAATTGTGATTATTGTTTTTAATATTTAAAAATGAATGATATATAATTTATTATTTTTTTCAGAATCATTCAATTTTGATTGTATTCATTTATATTAATAATTATTATTATTCTAATTAATTAAAATTTACTAATTTTTGTTTGTTTGTTTGTTTGTTTGTTTGTTTGTTTGTTTAAGAATAGAAGTTTAATAATTATTTGAAATTAACAGTTTTCCATCTATTTTTCTCATGATTTTCTAGCTTTTTTTTCTTGCTAAACAATAAAATAAAATCCTTTTGAAAGCTTCACTTAAACCAGAGATGGCTATTAAATTCAAATTAGTGTTGAGTCACAGATCTATTCAGAACCGCTGACATTTATTGACTAATGTCCTCGCATTCAAATGGCGACGAGGCGAAAATGCCATGTTGTACTGTATATCTAATGCAGCTTAAGAAGCAGAAGCGTCGGTTGCACAGGTCATTGGTGGTCAGAAGACGGCGGTCCGGCCTCCATCCCTGCAGAATCTGTGTCTGTGTACTCAGTGACATTTACAGCCAAAGCTGTGCTGTGCTGGCTCTCAGACCGGGAATGAGTTGATGCTGTTCTAAACACAGACTGAATGCAAAACCAGCAATGAATCGATTTCATTCAGGAAAAGTGTGGGTAGGCGGGTTTTCTGGAATGAATTTCAAAGATACTGAGTTACTGATTCAGAGCTCAATAGAAGGATCCTGAAAAAGCATTTTCCATTACTTGAAGTCTTTTCAAGACTACTAAATCACACTCACATCTGTAAGAACAATCTCTCCAGACAAGTATACATTGGTAATCTGAAAATCTGTGTGTGTCCACTACTCACTGCTGTGTGTATGCACTTGGATGGGTCACAATACTTTGCTTCACGCAACATCATATCACTTTATTGACCTTAGCTATTTACTGTGTGTCACATTTCAATGCTTGTTTTGTTTTGTTTTGTTTTGTTCTCTATTATTCAGCCATGCAAATCAGTATCTACATTGGCCACAAGCGTCATCCCACAAGCTGAACCTTGAGCCTGAGCACCCAATGACTGTTGAGGACGCTCTTAAGCATCCTTGGCTTATCAAAATGGTGACCTGTTCCTCCAACAAGAACTTACACCGCTATTTCCCGAAACCACCAGCAGCGGGCATCAATGGCCTCCTCTCAATGCTTCAGTTCAAGATCTACTCTTAGATCACAGATATCGATGAGGTTTGGGTCACAGTTAGGGGTCAACAACAGGTAACAGTGTCTGAAGATCACTACATAGCAAGGTCAAGATTTGGCTGGTGAGCATGGATCCATTATTTATCCCAAAGTGCGATCACTCATTTCACATGCAGAGAGTTGAAAACAGTTCGTTTAATTCTAAAGATCAGAGAGAGATTATGGAAAATGGACATTGAAATGCCTTACATCATATATATAATATATGAAAAATGCACATGATCCTTTAGATAAACGTGAATGTCAAAATGCTGATTTTTTTTCTGAAAGATAAATCATGTATGCATCCACTTTAATACTGAAGTTCTAGTATTCATTTTTCAAGATCTTCAACATGTTATTTGTGATCTCTTACTCGTGATGAACAGTGAAGGAGTTTAAAGTCTCCACTATAAAAAGAAAAGCACAGATCAGCACCTCCGCTCTGTTCTCCCACATTCATCCTTCATTAATCAAATCGATATGAGCTGATTATATAAACTCACCATTCTATTTTAAGTTATACATTTTTCAGCCCTAAAGAATTATGCAATTGGGCAGGGAGTAAAACAAAATTATTTGATCTGCAAATTTTCTTTCATGCTTTTCTTCATATTAAGTTTTTTTTAATATTATTATTGGATGAGCCTCTATAGATTATGTGTGTGAAGAAATTAATACTTTTATTCACCAAGGATCAAATTAAATTGATCAAAAGTGACAGTAAAGACAATGTTACAAAAGATTTTGTTTTCATAGAAATAGTGTTATTTAGACATTTCTATTCATGAAGAAAAATAATAGTATCCCTGTTTCCACAAAAATATGAAGCAATACTGTTTTCAACATTGATTTCTGAAGGATCACGTGACACTGAAGACTGCAGTGGATGCTAAGAAATCAGCTTTCCATCACAGAAGTAAATTAGTTTTTAAAATAGTAAACAGCTATTTTTATTTATTTTTTTTGCAACATCACCATTTTTATTGTTTGTTTTTTAATTAAAAAAAATGCAAGAGTGTTCTTTCAAAAACATTTTAAAAAGTCCAAACCCCACATTTTTTGAATGGTACTCTTCAACATAAAGATAGTGACTGAAAATAAAATGGGAATTTGATTTGCAGATGCCCATAATCTGTTTTTTTGTTATCTAATTCAGATATGTTAAGTGTCTTTTGTGGTCACTGTAAAGAACGAAGCAAATAATGTTGACAACAGTGCTGTTCAAAACTGAACAGTGTTTTTTTGTTTTTTTTTTTAATTTCTGTTCAAGGACTGTTCTTGCTCCATTATAAAGGTATGTTTTAAGTGGTGTTTCAGTACAACACGGAACATTCTGACAGCAATAGTGTGTGGAAATAACGTGGGTCAATGTAAAAAATGTCCATTCAGCAGAGAACTTCACACATAATCTCAACAATATATCTTATCTGACATGAAAGTGTGTTCAAAGAAGATATGATTCAGGTGAAATTTCAAAAGTCTGTGGTGTGTCTTTGTTGCAGAGATTTACATTAAAAATCTAAATTCAGAGTTTTCATTTTGTATTTGTTTTTTTTGTTTTTCTTAATTCTGTCTTGAAACAAGACAAAATTATTATATGGACACATGCTTCAGACATTTTGACTTTATCTTTGGCTTCTTCCTTCATCACTGGAGCAATCAAGGCACTCTTTTACTGCTTTCTAATTTCCTTAAACACGGTCATGCATTAAGTGTATTACAGTAATGGCCTTGGGGAGAAAATGAGAAAACAGGGAGTGACTGCCCTCTGTTGGACAGTTATTCAGTGTTTTTTTTTTTTTTTTTTTGGGTTTTTTTGGCACTGTTTTGGCACTGTTATGTTACTTTACAAGCATACATTTTTTGCAATAATTCTGATATGTGATACAATGCTGAAAATGTTCCCATGCTTATTATATACGGAGAAATAAACAGATACGTTTTAATTTACCCACCACATTAGATTTAATCCTCATTACATGTGTCTTCTTTTACCCATAAATATGGATTTTAATTAATTGTGCAACTGTTTTCTTTTGCACTGGGGATCAGACTAGAGGGAGGGAATATATAAAGATCTTCAGTATTCTTTGTGCATTGTGCTGTTCTGTTCTCAGCTCAGTACGTGTTAATGATGTGTGAGGTCTTTACTGAAAGAATTCTATATGTGAAACAAAAATTAGCTTTAAAATAACCATGGAGACCTTGGCAGCTTCTGAATTCATGCTTGGTATGTATGAAAGTACAGGAATTCAGTTACTTCTGTGAAAGTCTGCTAAGAAATGTGCTTTAACAAGTACAGTTGAACCTCTAAGCAATTTTCTTGGTACTTACAGAACTTGTTTTTTTTTTAATACATACATATATATATAATAGCTACATTGCAATAAAAAGGAATAAAAAAATATTATTTTTTAAAATAATAATAGTAAATAATAGTAATGACAAAGACTGAACAAATATACTAAAACATACTGCTTAGTAAAATATATCTAACCAAATAGAGTAGCTTATCTTAGCATTGTTTGCAAGTTATTTATTTATATTCAGTCATTCATTCAACAGACACAAGCCTCCTTTGAGAACCGTATAGCAGTTAAAAGGTCAAAGGTCGCTTACGAATGAACTAAATGAAATGTTTTTGTTGTTGGGTAAGATAAAAGCATCTGCTTAATGAATAAATGTAATGTTACATGTAACAGGAGATTACAGAAGTCACACTTCTTTTCTTTGACCTTTGGACTTTCACTCCACCACATCATGGTCAGCTCCCAAACAAATATATTGTGCATGAGAGACATAAACTACTTTAATGCTGCTGTTTTGTAATTTTTGGACAGTTATTGTGCTCGTTCTCTTTAATGTATGGAAATGAACACCAGGAACAGAAATAAGAAAATAAAATATAGGCCTATATATATTAAAATAATCTGAAGCGACATGAGGTTAATTAATGACAGGATTTTTCATTCTAATTTTTTTTATTGTCATAAAGTGTGAATTAAAATTAACGTCATTCATGAAACAACAAATCCAACTGTTTTTGTATATGGAAAGTATTCAAATGTACATCAAGATGCACATTGACCACTAGAGGGAGTAGAGAGAGTAATGTTTACAATCACGTGACCTGTGCCATTCTGCATCACAACAAGGAGTGACAAACTACTAGACTTCATATATAAATAATGCATTTGAATAGATCCAGTAAAATTCATGCTAAAGTTTTAATGCTTATTTATTGGGTAATTTTTTGCATAAAAGCTGGCACATGGACACAGTCTTGCATAATGGTTTCCCTCTATTGTGGATTCTGTTGTGGAAAGAGAGATTGTTAGACAAGGATGAAAAGTTGGGTTGTTGGGGAGGAAATTGTGTGTTACATAACAGAGACATCCTCTCACTGTATAAAAGAGAGTCAGTCAGCGCTGCATTACAGTCAGACAAACACTGCTCTACTATCTACATGCACATATACTGCTGGCTGCTGCTTTTAGGCCCAGAAAAAGTTTAAATAAAAAATGTAAGTCATTTAAATTGCAACATTCAAAGCAAATCACATAAGAATTTCACAACCTAGTTTACTGTAATTTCTCATATTTAAAGATTTTAGGTATTTAAATAAATTTGTGGTGACCGTACGTCCTCTTTTTTTTCTCCAGATAGGTCCTGGCCAGGATTTGTAAATTGCCTAAAACTTTCAGGTTTTGGCTTTGCTTTCCTACCTGCTGAAGGTATAATGGCTGGAAAGATCAAGGCCAAATCAAGGATGTTTTAGGCCATTTAGAAATCCTGGCCAGGACTTGTCCAAGAAAAAGAGGATGTATCACACTAATACATTTAAATAAAGAAATGACACTTGAAATAAAGAAGCATTTAAGATTCTGCAATATTTCTTGGACAAACTGAAGGCAATCTTGAGCTTCAACATGAAATCACAATGGACCCCATTTGTCAGTGTGAATTTTGCACCTCAGTGTGTATCGCTTTGTTACTCTCACTTCCTGAACCCACAGCACAAGATTGCATGTAAATCTAGAGTCAGATGATTACTTCTGCTTCATGATTCTGTGAAAACACAATGTCAAGATGCACTAAACAACTCACACCTCTTAAACATTAGAATTTCCCACCGTGAAGACTGAGACAAACATGTAACATTGGATTGAAGACTGTTATAGAGCATTTCCTATCAGCTTTGTGGGTGTGACAAGTAAATGGGTGTACATGTTTGGACTACATGTTGAGACAAGTCCTTTATGGGCTCATATTATATTGCAGTTCACTCATTCTTGTTCTAAGACTACATTATTTTACTGTGAGCATGAGTAGTTTTATTAAGCTCTGCATATTTATATATATATATATATATATATATATATATATATATATATATATATATATATATATATATATATATATATATATATATATATATATATATATATTCTAATAAAGAACACAGTTTAACAGTTTAATATTAACTAACAATGAACAATATATATATTAGCCTACATATTACACATTATAATATATCTTTGGTAATGTTAGTTAATTCAAATGTTCCTGTTCATGTTAGTTTTTTAAGAACGAAAGAAATAAATGATTTAGTACTTTGTATCATTAGGTTATAGATTATGTAACTGTTTCTCTCTGTTAAGTTTGCCTCTCTTCTTCCGGCCCTCTTTCAGCGCTCGACCAACCGCGCGTCTCTCCACAGGTGATCGGTGTCTCTCTCCAACCAATGAAGACGCAGAATGTATTAACCCTTTAGTGTTCCAACCAGATCTTTTCAATGACTGTGGGAGCTGGACCTCATCGTAAAACAAACGTTTGGTCGCTACTTCTGCCAAGAAAGAGTCTCGCGCTCAGATTAATTCAAAGTGGAAGCGCAGTGTATGCGCGCGCGCGGCGCCCGTCGGGGATTTTTACATGCGGATTATCATATGATCATCTGGTTTATGAAGACGGATTTTCTGCGGCAGTTATGATCCAGATCTCATTCCAGTGATGATGACTGTAGAGCTGGACATGGGTTTGCTGTATGTCCTCTTTCCCCCCACAACTCCCTCGAGTGGTTTTGGGAATCTGGTCTTGACATGTTTTATGAACTGTCACCATCACCCTGGGGGTGGAAAAACGGGTGAGTTACTCTCTTCCAACAATGCTTTTATACACAACTTCCTTTTAAATGTATTGTTAGATTGAAGCTTTATTAGATTCAGCCTTATGTCAGATTATGTTGTTCCTGGTTTGGTCAAGATCTATTGAAATGGAGATAACCTGGATCCAGTGGCCTATTGTGGCTCTTTGTATGAAATATTCAGTTTTATGTAACAAATAGACAGGAAAATGTTTAGTAATAGACTGAAGACGACAACACCACCCTCTGCTTGACCTCATTAAACCGATTGCATTACTGTTAAATATGGAGCTCTTTAAATAAGGACTGTTCTTGAATTGGTGCCAGTTTTTTTTTTTTTCTAACCCTGTTGGATCCTCTGGAGTTGAGCACAAATGTGTGTGTATTCCTGCTTTAAGAAATAGCTTAAACGGTTTACTGGTCTTACTTGGTCTCCCAGCCTGTTTAAACTGATGTGTTGACTGGTTTTAAAGGTTTGGCTAGGCCAGACTGAGAGACCAGTAAAAAAAAAAAAAAAAAAAAAAATAGGAAAGCAGTTTAAAATGCATTTGTGTTTTCCAGTATCGGTTGAGGACATGCTAGGTTATAAGCTACAGAAGACTTGCAGAAAAAGAGGTGTAGTGTTACGTGCTTTATTTGTGCATTGTTTGGAGATCTGTTTATTATTCCTCACAATATATCAGTGTTTAATAGACAAATGGTCTGGATTAGTTGAGTAGTTGAGGCTTTGAGTATGATCTCTCCACCTTGTCTAACAAATCATCCTGTGATCTTGAAATTAAAATATTATAACTTCATTGACGAAGCCCCCGGTGATGTGCACTAATGAAGGTCACGATCTCTATAAACCTGTCTGCTTCCATTGTTGTGACTTGTGAGTTTTACAGACCAACTCTTAAACTATAAGGTTTGGGTGATCTTTTTATGGTAGGTTTTATTGTGATGTTATGGTTTAAATAACAAGCTATTAAACCATAAATTAACCAAGGTATCTGTTTCCCTCTGTTATCTTTCTCAAAGCCAATGAAAAAGACAGCTTGGCCTTTCAAGTGACCTGCTTTTCAAACTGCTTCTCAGTTTCAAGTCCTCTTCCTGCTCAGAAGCAGTTTATGTTTATAATGTCAATGTTTTCTGAGGTGCGCAAAAAGTGTGACATTATCCCGTAGTTTTATGACTAGCATTTGGAAAATAAATGCAGCTGAGGGTCATGATAGCGGCATAGTCATGGGGAATACTTCTTAATATTATTATTATTTTTCATTTACATTTTATTTAAATTCAAATGTTATTGATATATTTATATATAATCTGTATTTATTGACTGCTGTGTGTGTGTGTGTTTATCAGCTAGCAGCAGATGAGAACATTTTGTTAGTTAATATTCAGCTGATACACACCTAGTTTCACTTCTCTATTTCTCACATTCTGACGTCTGTGTAGGTCGAAGGTTAATGACTAAAACTGAAGAACTCTAGTCAACAGGATGCGATCATCGACTGGGTTAATTGTTTAATTATTGTGCAATCAATCGTAGTGTGTTTGTTGAAATTACAATGTCATTGTAGAAAGGTATGCAGACATAAATCTGTGACGCGAGTTCATTCCTTGCATTACACTACCAATGTGGCTGTTTGTGACTTTACATTTATTTAGTATGGTGACTTGTGTGGTATGTTTTCGGACAGGGCAACTTCATGAGCTGTGAATTACATTTTTGTACCGCTTGTAGTGCACAAGGCAAATGTATTTCATTGGTGTATCTGGATTTGATCAAAAGAGGGCGCCGTCTCCAAACACACGAGTCTGAAAGGACCTCTATGTGTCTTGATCGTAATATTAATGGACAACATGCACTGTGCATGAAGTTATTTATGCCACTAAAATGTAGAAAAAAATATTCATAAATATTTATAATGAGTGGCTAAATGTTTTGTCATTTTCATGTAAAGTTTCATTGTAGAGATGTTGTGATTTAGTCTATATCTTAGACATTTAAGTGGTCTCATTACACAAAACCAATATACATATGTTATCTCATATAAGCTCATTATTGCGTTCATTGTCGTTATTTTTGTAAATAATATTTAGTGATTTTGGCAAAAAAAACAAAAAAAAAACAACAACTAATAAAATCAGTGAACTTTAAATCTAACGCCCAGTGTTTGATTCGCACATTTAAAATGCACTTTGAGTTATGTGCTGTCTTGTGCGTTATTTGCATTTATTGTTGATCTGATATATTTGGCAGGTACGATATAACTTTTTAGGTTTTGAAACGATTTAAATGTTTTCGCGGAAAAGTTATCTTTATGTAGGCGTGTGTATGTGCGCTCGCGCATGTTTCGTGACCGCGCTCGCGTGTTGGAATGGCTGAGGAGCGCGTTCGCTGGAGTTTGTGAGGGAGGAGGGAAAGAACGCGGATCGTCTGAGGAGTTTTTAATGTCCGCCATGTTCAGAATGGCGCACTGAGGCAGCGAGAGAAAACACACACACACACACCCGCCTCTTTTTCCTCGCTGGAACTCTTCTATTCCATCTTTTTTTTTTTTTTTTTTTTTTTAAGTCTCCAACTCCATCCACCCTGCTCCATGAAATCCTTGGCGGTTTTATGGGTGATTGTGAGGGGATCGGATAGATTTATAGAGTAAGATGAGTAAACTGTCGTTCAGGTCGCGGGCGCTGGACGCTCTCAAACCGCTGCCCGTGTTCCGCTGCGAGGATCTGCCAGACCTGCACGAGTATGCGTCCATCAACCGCACCGTGCCGCAGATGCCAACCGGCATGGAGAAGGACGAGGAATCGGTACGATTTTTACCATGCAACCGCCGATTTTGTGCGATACAGATTTGTTTTTTTGTTTTGTTTTACTGTCAATCTGCGCAGCTTTGGATGTAACAAAATGGCCGATTGCGTGAAGGGTTTTACACGGTATTTTTGACCCGTTTTGCAGTGTGCACCTAGTTCAATGTCTGGTACATACAGTTGGATTTATTTGATGGCTGTTTATGGTGTAAAAGTCTGGGTTTGTCAATCCGTTCCGACCCGAATCGTGCAGCAAAACACAAAAGGAGTCATGTGATCGCGGACTCGGCGACGACATTTTGTTGGTCTTTCTCCCTGCAGTGGCGGCAAACGGCAGGCAGAGGGCGGGAAATCACGCGGTCACGGGAAACATGGAAATATCAAAACATACTTAAAAGGAATAGTTTGCCTCAAAATGTTAATTTTGTCATTTACTCATTGTCATGTTGTTCCATTCCAATGTGACCGACGTTGCTTTTGTGGGGATTCCAGACGGAGAATGTTAAGTCTTGACAACCTTCTTTACCATTCACTTTAATGTGTTTTTATTTTATTATATATTTTTTTTTCATGTAAGGTTAATGAAAGTGAATGGTGACCAAGCTGACCGCGTTTCCATGCACAACAACATTCTTATTAATTCACAGTTTAGTCATTTCAGTTATATTAGTGTCATGTAAACACTAACTTGATTTCCTCAACCAGAATAAGCCAATATTCTTGATCCTTGAATCAAAATAAAACACACTTGTATATTTTAACACTTTTTCAAACGTTAAAAGAAATGGTTTTTAAGGCGGTCAAGGGTCTTTTCACTCCCGTGTCTCTCATTTGGAGAGCAGACAGGTTTTTAAGTGTTATCGTAGTTTCTGTCTAAATATCAGTTGGGGTATTACTTGGCGTTATTTTGTAAAAGCTGTGATAAGACCACTCTGGTGTAGAATAACATTGGATAAACTCTTCTGCCCCGCACTTTTATCTGCCTTTCTCTTCTGGCAAACCTGTAGCCTAAATACTGGTGGTCCGAGTGACCTCTGGCTCGGTTGTTCTTGGATAAGCTACTAGAAACCAAGTTGTTTTGGTGTGTTTGTGTTGTAAATTGCTGGTTGCTTGCAGCACAAGGCTGTCGGATGACTGCAGGACGTGTGTCATGTCACTTAACATTTCGTGTTTGTTTTAAGACCTAATTTGTTCATATATTCTCCGACAGTAAATGACTGGTGTGGGTAACTGGTTAAAACTGATGTATGGTTTGTTTGTAAGCTGTGCTGGAGTGGTTTTCTCCCAGTGGTCAAGTGTTTTGTCATCTGTAATGGCTGGATTAGACTCATTTACTGTCCGTTTAGTTCTTTAGCCGTTCATGCGTTTTATTCCCCATGGATCTTTTTTTCAAGCACTGACACAACCTTTCAGAATATATTGCTGTTCAGTCTTGTGGCTTTTATTTTTGTATTTCCCCTGATATCTTTACTTCTCGTTTGTATGTCAGACCAACCATGTTAGTGGATTTAAAAATGGATGCTGAGAGGAGAGATTAAGTGCAGGACATCCTTTCTGAACAGCGTGGGAACTCTCTGTGTCCATAAATTACTCTATGATTGTGCTTTTTTTTTTGTAATTAGCACGTGCACTGATATGCTGCGCTTTCAAAGGTTACCAAGCAAATTGTTTGTATTTAGTTACAGCTTCTAGTTAAAACAACATTTTATGCAAAATGGCTTTTAAATGGTGCCAAAAATTCACTTAAGCATCAAAATGTTGCTTTGAGATTTTAAAAGTTGTGTTAATATAAATGCATTTTTTACTGTTGAAGAGTATAAAAGATGTTTGATTTTTAACTTTTTATGTTAACTAATGCTGCATTTGTTTGATCAGATATGCAGTAAAAATGTTAATATTGTAAAAACATTACAACTTAAATTGAATTAATTAACCGTTTTCTATTTGATTACTTAAAAAAATAAAATAAAATTAATGGTACATATTTTTTTTTTGCATTACTCCAGGCTTCAGTCACATGATCCTTCAGAAATCATCCTAATATTCTGATTTGCTTAACATTTTTGTGGAAACAATGATACAATCAAACATTCGTGGTAAGATTTAAAATAGAGCGAAATTAAATTTTATTTAAAAGTGAAGACATTTAAAATGTTTAAAATATTTCTATAAAATGCATTAATAAATGTAATATATTTGATAAATGCAAATATGCTGTTCATTAAGCTAATCAAAGAATCCTGAAAAATGAAATGAATCACCATTTTCACACAAAGTGTGAAGCAGCACGTCTGTTTTCAACATTGATAATAATCAGAAATGTTTCTTGAGCATCAAATCAAACCGTAATGATTTCTGAAGGATCATGTGACCCTTTAATAATGCTGAAAAGTCAGCCTTGTACTACAGAAATACGTTTAATTTTATAGTAAATAAAAATAGAAACCTTTTTTTATATATGTATTTTGCAATAAGATTTCACAATATTACTGTTTTTAATTTTTGAGCAGAAGAGATTTATTTCAGAATCATTAATAATTGCAATGTTTCCAAATTTTTTTTTTTTATATTCTGTCTGTTTGTAATTCTAAGATGTGATGCCAATATTGTTTATATTGATGAACAGATTTCAGTGATTATTGGAGTGAATCAAACTGCCACACTGTTAATGAACGTAGTATTACAGTAAAAGGTCACAGATCTCTCGGAATTTCATTTGGCGTTGTCATTATTTTGAGTTTGTCTCTAGTTTTCTTAATGTGTTTTTAGACACTCTTGCTGGTAGTTGTCATTTTATCTTCACTGACAAATTTCTTGTCACATGAAACTGTAGTGAAAGCCACAAATTCCTCCCACTTTGTCAACAAACATTTGTTAATTAAATCTAGTCTGCAGGCTACTGCTAGATCTTCATCTGGCTTCTGTTTGTTTTAACTGGGTTTTCTGAGGATGTTGCTGATGTCTCGACTGCACATTGACCTTGTTCGGAGATCATATCAATGTGCTTTTATCAACAAATTGTGTCAGTCATAACCAGGATGGCACAGTGACGTAATTATTGTAGCATTAATATATTTTCTGACGACTAAAGGTTTGTGCTAATCTACCGGTTTGAGCGAACATTGGAATGTTTGAAAATAAACCTTGAAAGTATGAAAGACAGTGGCTACGGTTAACTGTTCGTTTGCCAATGTTCTTCATAGTATCTTAAAGGTTTGTAATAACTTGAGGGTTAGAGAATAAAAATTTTAAGGTGAGAAATTCCTTTAAGAATTAAAGTAACTAAGTTAGTGCCTATAATAGCAAAAAATGGAATTGCAACAATAATTTGACCAATTTATTTTTATTCACATTGGTCTTCATCACCGTTGTCAAGCACTGTGCATCATCTTCTGTATGCGATGCATGGTTATTGTTTACACTATTAAGTAATAGTAACCTATGTAGGGTCTTTATGGCAGTCATGTGTGATCTTTGGCAAATACGTCAAGCCGGTTTTCCCAGACATGACAGTTTCCTCCTTCCAATGACATTCCACAGTATAGTCTAGCCTAGAGGTCATGGCAGCATTCCAGACAAGTTTGACCTGTTTTTTTTTTTCCTCCGGTTCTTGGACGGACAGACCAGGACTGTGTAAATGACTCGGCATGTTCTGTCGGATCAGCATAGCTCCAAATAGCAGTGGGAATATTAGCTGATAAGGAAAGAGATTGTTTCTAATGCAGTTTGATGTGAGAGCGATAAATGATATGGTCTTTGATGGTGTGTGGTAATGAAGCTTTCAGCTTTGGCTTGAGGGGAACAGCCAACTATTAATTGATTATTTCTTGCAATTGGATCATTTTAATTTAGTGCTTTGACCCTTCAGGGCTCGACAATAAGGACTGTCTGATGGCCCGTGTGCAGCGAGAAAATGCTCGGGACAGTTGAGCAATTTGTCACTGCTGCATCATCATGAAAGTTTTTCATTTGTACGTGTTTTTAAGTCTTACTTATTTAAAAATTCAAAATGATTTTAAAGCATTCAAGCCAGACGACTATATTCAGTCCTCACGGGCTGTTCTGTCTGTTCAGTGCACATTGTTGTGCTTGAATGGACAAATAGTCTACATAATTCCTCTAAAAAAAATTTTTTTAAGTATTACTGACCCCAGGTTTTTGGACTGTAGTGTATATGCCTTTTACAATGCATATATATGTGACCCTGGACCACAAATCCAGAAGAAAAATAATTTAAATTGAGATTTTTAGATCAGCTGAATAAATGTTTTCCATTGATTAATGGTTTGTTAGGATGTGACACTATATGGCCAAGATAAAACTATTTGAAAATCTGGAATCTTGAGGGTGAAAAAAATTATGAAAATATTGAGAAATTCGCCTTTAAAGTTGTCCAGATTAAGTTCTTAGCAATGCATAGTCCTCGGTTGCTGTTAATGTCCGTGGGTTGAAGCGACCCCAATGCAAATAACATGATGTTTAGCTCCTAAAATGCGAATTTTACCAAGGCAGTCCTGCCAAAAATGTGTATTTTAACCCCGGGACTCAATATTTCATCGGGGAACCTCCTGGAAATGCAATTGGGCTAGTTTTGGACTAATTTTGAGAAGCAAATATTTGTTTTGAAAACCTGGCAACCCTGATCTGAACACACATGCTGGAGATGTACTTCTAATTACAGGAATGCCTTTACTGACGAGATGCGCATGAAATCGCATTTGATTTTCTTTTTTTTTTGGCACAGCCCTACTGAAAGGGGTTCATTTGGAGCAAATTGAGTTTTTTTTTTTTCTTAGCTAGACTACATCCAAAATAACACATCCTCATGCTCAACAGCTTTATTTTTTATTTTATTGAATAACTTGTTTCCTTCTGAAATCTGTTACATCATGGAAGTAAAATGTGTTATGAATGCAGCAACAACCTCGGGGTTGCTCTAGGGAGATCATCCCTGTAATAAGTGTTCTAGAAGTTGCTTTAGACAAATTCATGTGCATGTCCTTTGGATCAGCCAGATCAACAGACGCTCCATATATCTGATGATTTGATTATCCAGGGCTTGTGAATTTGAGCTTTACGCGGAGTTGTGTGTCTTTAGAAGTAATGAAGTTGAGACTGGGCGGTGTGATATGTACCATGCTGCCATAGTGATGCGTCAGTCAGAAGAGAGATTCTTGAGATTATACTACGATATTATTAAAAAAAAAGTGTATTGAGTTGCATGCTTGGACTTCTGGTTTATATTAGAGGTCGACCAGTGTATCTGTTTTGCCATAATTGGCACCGATAGTTTATTTCTGGAACTATCGGCTGTCAGCTAAAATTCATGCTGATAGTTTTTCGGGTTGCGTCTGTTGCTGAAGTGGTTGAGAAGCTCCAATGTCATTACACAGTAGACTAAAAGATTAAAATCACCGAATAATGAGGCACAGCAAAGGAATAACGTGTTCTACAGAACCCCTAAAGGGAATAAATACGAGACGGGAGGAAAAAATATATTTTAGTTCTTTCTGTCCCAATTTTATTGTTGGGTATAGGTATACTGTAGCCTTATAAATTATGGGCATCAGGAAGCCACTATTAATTGCGGGGCATTGAAATCGCTTTTGAATGAACGCTCGTTTTTTTAATAAAGTGATACTGTTTTAACTTTTTGTGATACTTTTGTCAAAAGAAAATCTAAGATCGATATTCCCAAATCTTTCTACTGAATCGAAGTTAATATTTCAGTAGTTTAACAAATTGTGTACGTTGAGACACAAAAAATGTGTGATTTTATTAAAATAATAATAATGCTTGAGAGGTAAAAAATACGTAATAAATTTTTGAATCTGGAGAGACTTAGATGTGGTTGTTTTTCTTTCTGAGCTTTTTTTTGTGTGTGGGTGTGTGTGATGGTTTTGTTTTCTCTCCCCTCATCTGTGTGTAATTATGATCCTCTGAGGTCAGTGATGGGGTCACCTTCGGCGGGGGGAGCATTTGCAATCCGAAGGTTATTCAGAGGACTGTGCCAAAGGAAGTCTGGCTTTTGTCTGCTGATAATTGCCTCCTTGCGTAAGAGCTTTCAGTGAGGGCTTGCAGCTGTGCCATATAAGACGAGGTGTGTGTGTGTGTGTGTGTGTGTGTGAAAGCGCACGTTTGGGCTCTAATGAACTATTGAAAGTTAGTTTCTAATGAAAACACAATGTTTGTGTTAAATTAAATGGAGAGCTCTTTTTCTGCTTTATTACTGCTATTACATCACCGACTTTCATCTCCCGAGTTTCTTCGAGTTCCTCGATGGTGAAATGCTTTCAGGCTATCATGTGTAATGTTTTTAATTTCCTTACGCCAAGTGCCTAAGTTTCAGATGAGCTCCTAGGATGCATGACGTCAGCTGAACTGGACGAATGATTTGAACTTTTTGAGTTCAATTGATCTTTATGCTGTTTTCAGGCTTTTCATTTCCCAGCATGGTGTATTTTTGGAGGCTGCACTCATTTGTCTTTAAGAGTAGGTTTATTTTGTTTCGTGCAGCCTGTTTACACCGTCTACTTATTTGAGGAGATTTTTTGAAACCGGTTCAGGTCATCGCTTTAAAATGGTTTCTGTGTTTTCTCTGAAACCGCAGCTCATCTGTATTGTGGTCTGATCTATACTGCAGATTAACAGAGGAGATAAAGGATGAAAACGAATGTATTGTGTAGTTTTGAATGCACTATAGTTATTGATGTAACGATCAAGTGAATGGCTCAAAGGCAAAATTGGCTTTATTGAGGGACCGTTACATTGCCTCTTCAACACTGGTTATTGTGGAAATTGGACTTCTGGGAAAAAAAATGCCAAGGCAGGTCATTGCAGCATGTTTTTATCATCTTCGTGGAAAAAATGATGCCATCCATTGTTTCCAATCAAGTTATGGTTGTGAGGACAATCAAAACATTGATGTTTTAAACTCTGTCCCGAGCTTCATCTGCAGGTTTGTCAAGTGTTTGGTAAATATCTTGCAAATGGCCTGAATGTCAGTGGTGTTTCGTAATTCATAAACAATAATAACTTTCAATTTGCAAGCAATTTTGTTCTTTTGATTTGAATCTTTAAAGGAGTCATTGGATGCATGGCGGTTTGGAATATGTATGAATGGATAAAATCTGCAAAGTGTTCATAAACAACAGTTTAGAATATCGCAAAATTTTGATATATTTGACCTAAATATCGTTGTTCATTTCATTTATTTTTCTCAGTTTTTTGTATTACAAAATTTCAAGTTTATTCGCTAAATGAATCAAACTTTCCAATGGTAATATACATAATGCAACAAAATAGTCGCTTGCTTGTATCTATTTTAAATGGATAGTTCACCCAGAAATGAAAATTGTTCCAACTTGTTCCAAACCTGTATCTATCTTTCTTCTCTGATGCACAATATATATTTTAAAGAATACTGGTAACCAAACAGTTGCTGGTAGCCATTGACTAGCATAGTATATTTTCCATACTATGGATATAAACTTCTACCGGCAACTGTTTGTTTCCTAACATTCTTTAAAATATATTTTGTGTTCAGCAGAAGAAAGAAACTCATTCAGGGTTTGAAACATCTTGAGGGTGAGTAAATGACAAGACTTTCATTTCGGGGTCTACTGTCCCTTTAAGACTCACTTTTTGTGGTTCAGCATGATTCATACTTGTGTCGCTTTCTTTATGGCTGCCCTAGGAACACCACCTCCAGAGGGCGATTTCCGCCCATCAGGTGTACGGAGAGAAGAGGGATAACATGGTGATTCCCGTCCCAGAGGCCGAGAGCAACATCACCTACTATGACTCGCTCTACCCCGGAGACTTCAAGATGCCAAAGCAGCTCATTCACATACAGCGTGAGTGCACAGATCCTATTGAAGGAGTTTTTCTTTCATGAAGAAGTGTTTTATGTAGGATTGTAATGGGGAACAGGTATTGCAGTGTTTGAATGAAAGTGGTT
Organism: Carassius gibelio; assembly: GCF_023724105.1. Classification (NCBI taxonomy): domain Eukaryota; kingdom Metazoa; phylum Chordata; class Actinopteri; order Cypriniformes; family Cyprinidae; genus Carassius; species Carassius gibelio. Next base: position 22,597,390 of record NC_068382.1, read on the forward strand.
GTAGCCTTTGTTACTGACATCTGTCCACCAATTCCTGAACAGCAGGTGTTTTGTGTTGTTTTTTTGTTCTTCGTGAGTGTTTCTGGATTGCATGCTGCACCATCTGCTACGTCCTGTACGTCTGGGGACTTTCACTTTGTCTGCTTGGTGAAATGTCCCCAGAATGCCCCTTTCCTTCAAGTTGTTTATTTGAATGCATGGACCATTCTGTGTATCTTTATAAAATGCATCTGCCAGTGGCATGTGATTTGAGAACATTTACAGGCGGTAATATTTCTTACTATACATTACTATATATAACTATATTCTGCATCATTTATTTTAAATAGTTTTTGTTCACATTACAGTGGAATTGCTAAATATCGATGACTCAGTCTCTATTTCTCGGTTGAGGTTAGAGACTTGAATATCGTGATCTTGTTCCTTGTTTTTGCTTTTGTGGCTTAATGCGAGAATATTGATGCTGGAGAAAACAAAACCTTAGTCACCCCATATAAACTTTTTCACTAAGGTAGATAATGCGCTGTTTTTAATGTTCTTGATTTAAATCATGCACATTCATTTCATCAGTGATAATCAGGTTATTATGAAGTTGTACTCTTTCTTTTAACTTGCCTTCAGGTGTTTAGTCATGAGTTATATTTATTTTGTTTTAACTGGTATTAATGTGGAGGAGATGATCAGTTCACGTGTGTTAGGGTGTTTGTTCAACTGATGCGCTTTAGCAATCTGTCACTCCACATTAAACCGCACCAAAACGGCATTGTTTGAATAATCAGTGGACACGCCCCCAAAATTTGAAAGCAGAGAATACTGCTTATTTTTGCGTTTTTTTTTTGGCTGGGTGTTTAATAACACATTTTTCTGTGGTGTGATAAACTCAGAGCACACATTTTATATTGACTTTAACTAATGAAGATTATTGTAAAGTGTTACCAAATATTTTATTTTTTAAACAAGTACTTAGCTTTCAATTTTGTTCAGTCAGAAGTCAGAAAGAGCTTTATTGCCAAGTGTTTGCACATACAAGGAATTTGTGTCACAAGCTTCCACTACACAGAGCCAACAACACCACACAGATGAAAATAAGATATGCATAAAACACACAAACATAAATAAACCACAAAATAATTTGTAATTGTATGTACAGGTGTGTTACAGATAAAATGGAATAGATAGATGCTTAATATGTTCTTAGAAGCCTCTTAGTCTGGTTGAGTGTTGTGATATGCATAGTTCTCTGTGTGGGGTAGATAACATTTAACTGCCATGAGATGTATTTTTGTCGGGCTAGAGAAAGTGACTGGTTGAGTTTTAAGTGAGTCCGGCAGCCCTGGGGTGTCTGTAATGGATGCAGGAGGTGTCCTACTGTCAAAGGGCATCTGAACACGCTCCCACACAGACCAGTCGAGAGGGAGGAAGTGAGGATGTGGCGCTGGGAACTGTAGTGGGAACACGGTCAAATGGGGAAGCGTTTAAGAGACCTCTCTTGGGATCTCTGAAATACTCTTGATGGGCAAGATGTGTGTTGTCAGGTGTCAGGTGAGTTTTCATTGATTTATAGATTGAAAGCTTGCACCAGACTGTGTCTGAAAGGTCTCCTAAATGGGGTTTATTTTGGACAAAAAAAAAAAGTTTTATGTGCCATTTAGAAGCCGGTAAATCTGAAATCGATGCTACTATAATAAGAGTATGCAACAAAGTGGTAGCCCATTTAGAAAATTTAAAGGAGTCCATGAAAGGTTGTACAGAAGATTTGGAATTTTTTTTTTTTTTTTTTTTTTTTTTTTTTTTTGTGCGCTGAAGTGCGACAAACTATCTTTTTTAGTGTCTTAAATCTTATTTTTACTTTTTCTTTTTTTTTTTTTATGCAGTGCCAGTAAACAGTGATGTGTGTCATGCACTTAGATGTTTCTTTGTCTGGCTTAGGGTTGTAATATGTGTGGGCTGCGTGGGTAGTCAAAAACTTTGAATATTAATCATAAAATGTGTTCTCATTGGTTTTTGTTGCATCATGCAGCATTGTGACTTCAATTACAGAAAAAGTATTTGGAATACTGGGAATTTTACCTGTCTGAAACCTTATCATAACTCAGAAGTTCTATAGCAGCCATCCAATCAGATTGAAACGGGCTGTTTTTTTTCTATTGCTTGCAATTTATCTGTGCAAACTGTGCATCTGATGCTCTCTGGGTGTGTTGTTTTAGGCTAAAAGCAAAATTGCACCTTGATGAAACCTTGAAAGAATGAAGAAAAGTGGCCATGTTGTTAGATCTGAGGACTTGCTGCAAACTTCTAAACTCAAAACGAATCACTGAAAGGAGTCTTTGAGTCTGTTTAACTTCCACTGCCTCCCTTTCCACAGCTTTCAGTTTAGATACAGAGCAGCCAGACTACGATCTGGATTCGGAGGATGAGGCTTTTGTGAATAAGCTGAAAAAGAGGCTGGAGGTGGAGGCCCTGCGGTTCGAGGAGATGATTGACAGATTGGAGAAAGGCAGCGGACAGCAGGTTATTAAAAAGATTCACCGCTTACAATGAGAACTGCTGAATAAAAGTGATTCTGCTAAACCAACCTGTCTGAACTCAGGAGGTTGCTGTGCGGAATCCTTTAATCCCACAAACCAGGAGTTTAGTTTAAATTGGTGACTGATGCAGATATCTAGAGCAGCTGAAAGATGAACTGCTGTCAGCCAATGCTGATTAACCATTTCAAAGTTAGAAAAATATTCATAATGTTAGAAAGGATTTACATTTCAAATATATGCGGTTATTCATGCATTTATTATATATACGTATTTAGTTTTTTTTTTTTTATACACGTTATTTCTGTACCACAGCTGGTGACCCTGCAGGAAGCAAAGCTTTTACTGAAGGAGGACGATGATCTGATCAGGGAGGTGTTTGAGTACTGGAGCAGGAAGAGGAAACTGTGTAAGAACGGATCCCTCATCCCAACCATCAAGCAGGAAAAGCGGGACGGTTCCAGCACCAGTGACCCCTATGTGGCCTTCAGGCGCAGGACTGAGAAGATGCAGACGAGAAAGGTGAGCAGTTCTGGTCAGAGCTATGGCCGTATCGATATTGTCTTATTCCTTTAATGCTGATCCTCTAACAGCCTGGATTGATGAAAGCAACTCTGTACCGCGCTCACTTTAGGTCGAGCTGCCAGCCTTAAATGTATCTGTTTTCAATGCTTTTGAACCCTTTAAACACCATTTAAATACATTTGTATGAGGCCAAATACTAATGGTATCATCCATGGTTCCCCAGAACCGTAAGAATGACGAGGCGTCGTATGAGAAGATGCTCAAACTAAGAAGAGACCTGAGTCGTGCCGTAACTATCCTGGAGATGATCAAGAAACGAGAAAAGAGCAAACGAGAGCTGCTTCATCTCACACTGGAGGTTGTGGAGAAGAGGTACGTAGACTCACTCTCAGCAGTTTGCATCTGTTTATGATGAATATACAAAATACAACTTAACTTTGCTTTGCATTTTAACATACCTAACCTGCTTGACTCCAGAATTCTCAATTGCGTTTTGCTATGTGCGCGTTCAAGAATAATGAGAACGGTTCATGTATTTTAATTGGCTTAGGCTTTATTTCATACCCTAATTAAGGGGCTTTTTATGTCTAAATGAGCAGTTATGGTTCACCTTGTTTGTTCATGAAGGCCACCTGACCGAACTCCATTATTCATTTGTCATCTTTAATCACTGAGATATGTTGGGTAATTTGTATTAAAAAACACATATGTAAAGATCAGTTGCATCCTCCTTGAAAATCTCTACTCTTTGATTTCAGGAACGCCATGCCTGACTGTGGTTCAGAGGTGATGGCAGAAGCACTAGCTATGGCAAAACCTGTTTACAAGATTCCCATAATACCCTTCTCTAGCAGCAGTACGTACCGCCACCAGGACCACGTAGACTTCAAAGACTACAAGACCAAGGTTGGTACATCATATCATCATGAAATCACAATTGATCTTATTGGGCACAGTTCATCAGTGCGTGATAATATTATTTTGCCAAAATACAATAACTGTGCTTTTTCCACTGACGTCATCAATCCCTCAGACTGTGTTGTGAATGTACCAGTGTGAATCACACTGGGTCAAAATTGCATTGTTGATCGAAATAAAAATCAGATATGTTGCATCGATGTATAAGTCACATATATATTATTATTTTATTGTGTAAATTATAGTTGCCTTCATTATAAGCGTCATTTATTGTAAAGGCCAATCCTAAACAGATTTATTTAAAGTGAAACAAACTATTAGAGTGTTCCAATCCAAATGTGCCTGCTTTGTATGCACGCATTAAATTTGCTTTGACATAATTCGGCACATTTCAGGTGACTTGTATTCCAAAAAATGTGGTATGTATAATTACATGGATCTCTCTCTTTCAGCCTGAAAAGACAGACGTGGTCAGAACAAAGAGGAAGTACGAGAAAAAGCCCAAAGTTCTGCCTCTCTCCGCCCCGTTGCATTCTGGATCCTCCCTGTTTAACCCCAAAGACCTCAACCAATACGACTTCCCCAGCTCTGATGAAGAGCCCTTTTTACAGGTGAGCATTTGCTTGACTGGATGTAATCACTATTTAAAAGCATAATGTTTAATTACTTAAGCACCTACACTGGTTTAGTCAGTGGCTTAGTTTAATTGGCACACTTTGTTTTTCTGGATTCTTTATTGGATATACATTTCAAAAGAACAGTGTTTAAAATCTTTGAAACTGAGGTGTTTTAACATTATGAATGTCTTTGCTGTCATTTTTGGTCAATTTAATGTAACTTATTCTGAATAGAATTTATTTCTTAAACAACAAAACTTAAAAAAAGCATTGCATAGAAATTGCACACTCCATATTTAAATCAATTTGGCTTTATAATGTCAATTTGTGAACTTTAGACTTCATTGTTCATGCAATCAGTGCATAAAAGACTTCCTGTTGCTGTTGTCCAGATACATTCGGGGTCATCAGAGGCCGAGGAAGAGAACGAGGCTGATGGAGCGTTTGCCTTCAGGCGGAAAGCAGGATGTGTTTATCAAAGTGTAGGTGTCCAGCTCTGACATATCTCATACCTTACGCTTCCTCTGTTCCACATCCTTTAATCGTTCCTCTTTCCTCTCCACTGTTGTTCTACACCACAGCATATCCCAATGTGCATTACAGTAGTTTCAAAACACTTAATAGAAGCTATTTTTGCTGCTATAACTTTTAAGATGTTAACGTAGTGTATGTTTCTTTGACTATTGATGTGTTTAAATGAAAACGCAAGGACGATGTGGTATTTGATATCATATTGTCTTACTGTAAATAAACAGTGAGGAAAATTGCAGTAGCCAAGGCCAGCTGACTGATGTTATCAAGTACACTTCTGTTTGCAGAATTACCGGACTTGCATCGCCCTGTCTGCAGGAGTTCACACCCTGAGTATTTCCCGGACTATAAGTCACACTTTTTTTCATAGTTTGGCTGGTCCTGCAACTTATAGTCAGGTGTGACTTATTTATCAAAATTAATTTGACATGAACCGAGAGAAATGAACTAAGAGAAAACATTACCGTCTACAGCCGCCAGAGGGCGCTCCATGCTGTTCACTGCTCCTGTAGTCTACACTGATCAGCATAGAGCGCCCTCTCGTGGCTGGAGGCGGTAATGTTTTCTCTTGGTGCTTGGTTCTAAATAAATGCGACTTATAGTCCAGTGCGACTTATGTTTTTTTCCTCGTCATGACGTATTTTTGGACCGATGCGACTTATACTCAGGTGCGACTTATAGTCCGAAAAATACTGTACTTTGTATTGAGAAACGTGCGCAGAACTACGTCACCAGACTATTTGCCTAATCTTCAGGGTATATTAGACCACGGTAGAAACACAGAAAGCAACAGGTCTGGAGGGAAAATAGTTCCTGGTACAATTGTTCCAGGTAATTTACCATTTTCTTCTTTCACATTCTCATTTGGTTTCTATTCCTGCAGCCCCGTTTGGATCACAACGGCGACTGGCCCTGGTCTGGAGAAACAGAGGAAGGTTCATGTGGCCTGAAGTTTCGGTACTCCCTCACAACCCTTACCATTCCCCACCGCTGTGTCGGGTTGGCACGGCGACGGGTGGGACGGGGCGGCAGGTGAGTCAAGTCCATACATCATTCGGTCTCGTTCTGTCTAATCGTAATGCCTGTTTACTTAATCCTATTTAATCTGTTTCTCAGGTTACTTCTGGACCGGGCCTATTCCAATTTAAATGGTTTATTCCAAAGTCTGGACTCGGACTCTGAGTCGAACTTCTCCTTCCCCGCTTCTCCTCTCCATCCGGAAACCACTTCCCAGACTGTTTCCTCGTCCTCTTCTTTCTCTCATACCACGTATTCAGACCTGAGGCAGATCTTCCGAAACATCAAAGCTTGCCGCTGGAGGCACTTTAAACCACGGACACTAACCAGCCAATCAGGCGCAGAGGATCCACTGTCACAGAGGTTGTTTAGGGGGGGTGTGAGGGGCGCAGGGCGGGGCGGCGGTACGCTGGGCAGAACCGCAGGCACAGGACCACCCACTGTAGGTAAGTGGAGTCACGCAAGTGTGCATGCAAAGTGCTGGATCTGTTTGCTTGCTGATGTTTATTTCAGCAGTGTCAATGAAGCCTGGATATAAACATGGAATGATTGACTGTTATTATAATTGAGAAAGCTCAGTTAGTGTTTAATGCAGCGATACTTGGGAATGATAGTCACTGCCAGTGCTCTTTTCTGTAGGGGTGCATATTTTTTTCACATTGATGCAAAAATATTACAGAGCTGTTTGCAGAAGATTATAAATATTTGATTTCATTAAATGCAACCAATTCTCAGTTTCCCAGCTCTATAAATGTCTGCCAACACTTGACCAGTGACTAATTTTAATTATATTTAAATGAGGACAAATTGGTTGCGACAGTTGGCTTGTCGCTGTCAAAAGAAAGCAGTAAACCAGGAGAAGCAAATGCTCACCTGAAGGACAGCTGCAACGTTTCATTAAACCTCATTAAACGCATCCAGCATTAAATGAAACCCATTCAGATGACAAAAAGAGTGCAGTACATTCTCCGGTTTTATATTTGCGTATCGGTCCAGTGATCAGCTCCAGTTTTTAATATCATCTGCACTGCTGAAACTCACTTGTTGTGCTCTTTTTGATGGGAAACCTTTGTAATGCCTTTAAACTAAATTGGTCCACATTACATTTGAGAGAATATATTGATTTGGTTTATTCTTATGCTTTGAGAATGTTTTGCTAGTTTGAATGGAAAGAACCCTAAAATAGACCCTGCGTGCAATAAATCAGTGCATGCTATTCAAAACTAATGTTTTTGTAATTTCATCAATGTATAATGACTTTCACTAACTTTGAAATATTATTTCTGTATATCTGATGCATAACACCCAGTGTCAACTTTGTTTTTAAGATTTCTAGTCTCTGTCATTGAACAAGAAATGCTGTGCAATTGTGAGACTGTATGTAAGATAATTATAATATAAATAGTATAATATTTCTGTTTTGTGTTTCAGCGTTCACGGTTGAGCAGTATCAGCAGCATCAAGAACAGCTGGCCCTCATGCAGAAACAGCAGCTGGAGCGGATACAACAACAGGCCGATGACACCGGCTCCAGTCAGGTGTGTAACGGAGACACACAAGTGTCACTCGTGTCTGCGAGTCTGATGGCTTGTGTAACACTCTCCTGCTGTGTCCTCAGTCTCTTGTGTCCAAGACGTTGGACTCAGTCAGCGCCCAGTTTGCTGCCTCTGCACTCATGACCTCTGACCAGCTTTTGACCCTAAAGGTCAAAGAGGACGGCGTAGGAGGCGGAGTCAACGGAGTCGTCCAAGCTTCAGGTTTGTGTTCTGGACAAGCTAAATCTTTTGCACTCGTCCTGTAATAATATATTTTTCAACGAATTTTTGTTTGTTTTAAAGGAGTTTATAAGGGATTGAGCATCTCTGCCACATCCTCTGCTGCGGTCCTCACTAGCCAACCAACATTGATCGCTGCCCCGCCCACCTTCCTCTCCTCCACTAGCAACTCCAACACAAGCTCCGCCCACACGGTCCACAGCCCTACAGGCAACCACAGTAACAACGCAGCCAACTCCACCTCTCAGGTCCTGATCAACAACAACCTACGACTCAGTGTCACCACACCCTCTATCACCAGTCTGAATGCCCGTCACCTTCCCAGAAGTCTCAGTAATGTGCCACCCGCTGCCTTGAAGCTCGCTGCCGCCAGCAACCGCCAGCTCCCCAAAGTCAACACTGGGTAAAGAATTACATGTTGTTGTGTTTTTTTTTTAATTATTTTTATTTTTTGCAAATAAATTTTACTACATTTAGAAAACAGTAACACTCCAGAATCTTTGCTGTTGTTTTATAATGGAAATAATAATGCAAATATTAGTTTGTTTATTGTATTTGGCAAATTGTAGTAATCCAGTTTGCTGGGTTTTTTATTATTTATATATATATATATATATATATATATATATATATATATATATATATATATATATATATATATATATATATATATATATATATATAATTTTTTTTTTTTTTTTTTTTTTTTAATTTTGTTTGCAAATAATTTGATAGCCTTTTTTTGCAAATGTTTAACAAAGTGAAAATTTAAGCTTTTTTTCTTGTTTTTGCTTTTTAGTAAGCAGTGACAAGCATATTTTCATTGTTTTGTGCAAATTTTCTTTTTCTAAATCATTATGAAAGTAACAGTCCAGCATTTTCTGCATATTTTTTACTATATTTAGCAAATCGTAATGGCAAATATTTTTCATTTTCTATATTTATCGAGCAGTGACAATCCTGTCATTTATTTATTTTTAGCAAATAAAAGTGATATTTATTTTTTAGCAAATATTTTGTGAATATTTGTTATAACAATAATTTTCCAAAAAAGTAGTTTTGTCCCTACATCAAACTGTGACATTTAGATCTTTAAATTTAAATAACCATAAATGAAAAAAAAATGCATTAAAAATTACAAATCTACAAATTGAAAAAAATGTGTTCACAAAAATCTAAAGTTCTGTGGTTGCTTTTCTGCTCTTTCTTGATTGCACTTATGTGAAACATTGCATTCGTTGAGCAAGTACATTAGTCACTTTTGTATGGCTTGTTGATCGGGTTATTGATCTGTTTCTTGTTTGTTTACAGGGAGAATCACGAGCAGGAAAAGCAGTCCCTCAACAGTATAACAGAGAACACAGTGGCCATGGAGGTGACGTAGTGACCACTTCCTGGGCGTCGGTCTTATTTTATTTCTCTCTCTCTCTCTCTCTCTCGTCCAGTCTTCTGGTGCTGTGCACCAATTGGGTTCGGGGAAGCAAATGGACAGCGGGTTTCCACAGCGACTGTCTGAATGTGACAGAAAATTACATCTCTTTATTTTTTCCCGTTTTTCTTTTCTTTCTTTTTTTTTCTTTTTTTTCTGTTAAGAATAGTGATGTGTAAATTATGATTATGGCTAATATTCGATGTACAGAAACTACATATTTGTAAAGCCCACCACCATCTTGTGTATATACGCTACTTGAATACAGAACTGTTGAGTTGATGTTTTGCACTTGGAGAATGAAAGTGAACGAGGATGAGTGTTTGAGGTAAACGTGAGTGTGTGTGTGAATAGTCATGTGCATGGTGAGGAAACCTGCTGTTCTACCTATTTATTGTGCTGTGTTTACAATTATTAGTTATGTGTTTTTATGTTGGTTATTTTCTTTTATTTCGTACACTTTGTCCCTCTGTTGTTTCCTGTGGTGTTGTTTTTAGGAAGCCAGCAACTCCTAAATTTCCCTGTTTTCAAGTTTGACTGATTCACTCTGTGACTCAAATTGAACGTTAATGGAATCATGCAATTTTTTTTTTTTTTTTGGTTTTATTTTATTTAATTTCCCCTCCTCTTCTGGGAGGAATGTGACGTCGTGGTTTGACGCCCTTTAGGTTCAGGGGTTAATGGAAGGGCACATTTAAAGGAGGTGGTTATAGGAAGCTTCCATTTTTATCATCCCAAAAATGAAAAGACAAACAAGGGATGAAGTCTTCACTTGGGAGCTTCCAAGGCTTCCGGTCAACAAAGCACTATTGTTTTTTGTTTGTTTTTAGTTGATTTATTGCTGCTTTTTGTATAAATTGTTCGGTTTTCGTACGATGGAAAGTTTTTTACCCCCATTTTTATATTATAGTTATTTTTGTATCTTGTTTTTCATTTCTATCATTCTGTTCGTTTTGGTTTTTTCAGTTCTTGTGGTGAAGCGTCTGTTGCGCTTTGTTAACAGAAGACTTCATTCTTTGTTGCTAAATGTCACACACACAATGGCTGATAAGCGCCCATCCGAGTCTTCATTCCAGTTTAATGACATCATTCAAGCCCAAGAAGGATCAAAAGAGGTGGATGCCAAATGAATGTCATCTCCTTGGCCTTCTTCTCTAAACGCATCAATCCCACAGACTCTGGACTACTTCAAAGCCTGAAAAAACCTACAAGTTAAAGGTTGTGCCTTCCTTTGGGAATGTCCTGCTCAGTCTCTTCTGTGAAGAGGATGCTCCGGCTCAAGACCGCGGTCCTGCGGTACACACTTGTCCGGTGCTCAGATCTCTGATGCCCAGTCCACTGACTGAACTGAATCATCCTCCTCCAGGGGTTTTCTAGTCTGATCTGGATGGAGGCTAAAATATATATATATATATATATATATATATATATATATATTTTAGCCTCCATCCAGATCAGACTAGAAAACCCCTGGAGGAGGATGATTCAGTATATATATATATTGAATAAGTGAAAAAAGATATGACAATTCAAACGTGAATCAGACAATAAAGCCCAGGTTGTTATATGTGAAATATGTTGAGTTGTTTTTATTGCCTGAATTTAAGAAATTTTTAGAAATTGATACTTTTATTTAGCAAGGATGCATTAAAAAGTTTAAAAGTGACAGTAAAGACAATGTGACATAATAATTCCATCTCTAATAACAATATTATTAATCAAATAAATGCACGCAGTTTGAAAGGTGTGGCTGCTTCTAACATTGAGCACCATGAATGTTTATTGATTTTTATTAATTTTCTTAAACATCCTGCAGAACTTCAAAAGGAAGACCCACATTATGAAGTCTTGCATGGCTGCTTTAAAGGAAATACAACTTGACCTCTAACGACAGCACTGGTGTGTTTTTTTTATTCATATAAAATCTTAAAACAAAAATACAAACTTTACATGAAATTGAGTGTGCAACAAACGCTGATGGAAGTAGCTTAAGTCTCACTGAACATTGAATAAAACGATGTTCCTAAAATTATGCCAAAAGGCATCAAAGATATAAAGCAAAATAAAAGTTTTGCAACAATTGTGTGGAACGACATCATGACGGTTGAAAAGATGAAATCTGTAACGTTCTCAGATTGATGGTGTCCAGTGTTTGTACATTTCAAGATCTCAGAAATTACACAACTTGCCACAAGACTGTGAGGTTTTGTGTACTTCGCAAACATTATAATTGACAAAATTATCGATTTTTCGATTAATCATTTTTTTAAATGTGGTTGATTCAAAATCAATTCTCTAAGGCCACGATTAGATTTTTTTTTTTTTTTTGGTTCTGTTTTAATGTACCCAAGTGTGCCTTAAATAAGAGTTTAATATACAGGTTTGTGGCTGTTAATTTTTTAAAATAATTATAGTATTTGTATTATATCTATATTCATTGAGTTGAATCGAGTATAGAAAATCGATACCCAGCCCTAATAAAATGACACTTTTGAGTTTTCATTTGGTGGCATATGATGTCAGCATGAAATCAAAAATATACCACATTTACACTATATAGGCCAACTTCCCATTCAATTGTTTTCCATATCAATTCCGAAAGCATAAAATCCAGTCTCGTTCTGCACTGTTTTCTCATTGATCATCCTGTTTATGTCAGAAATACAGCGTGTCATGTCAGCTGCATTTTATGTTCAGATCAAATGACTCTGAAGTGATCACTACATGTGGCCTTGGAGCAAGAGAAACTGAGGGCAGTCCTGTTTTAAATGTAGTCTTATTGAATGTGCAGTCATCAGATTCTCATCTTGAGAAGAAAACGTTATATTGCACACATTGCAATCTGTTAGATGCTTTCTCTTTTTCCACCCTTGTTTTGCTCTGTAATATATATATATATATATATATTTTTTTTTTTTTTTTCAGAGATTGAGCAGACTGAATTTCAATATGAATGCCAAATCATCTCTCTGCACGCCACAAAGTCAAATATTGTTTTTATCGACCTCAGTTGAGAATACTGAACTCGCCTGTTACTATAGTAACATATTTCAAAAATCCTTTAGTGTTTTAGGTTGAGTTTCTTGAGTGATGCTGCAGACTTTCTTTTCCATTCCTCAGTTGATCTGTGTGTTTGAATGCCAGGATGAAAGAGCGAGCGAGACAGAGGCACCAGGTTCACTCTTACAGATGCATACTGCTGATGATGGGAAATGAGCTCCTGGATCCTGAGATGAGTAGGTAAGATATGGCCATTCATAACGTAAATATTCTGTCTGTGGTCTCAACACAGCTCAGTAAGTGTGACCATGTCACCCTGTATACATTTTTGATAATCCCGGTCATATCTTTTTTTTTTTTTTTTAATTAATTTTGGTTACTTTTGTTCTTTATCTTTTGAAAGCAGAATGGATTCAATGTTACATTTATGCAGTTAGCAGACACTTTTATCCAAGACGACTGACAATGCATTCAGGCTATACATCTTTTTTTTTTTTTTTCACCAGTATGTGTGTTCCCTCAGAATTGAACCTATGACCTTTTGCACTGCAAACGCAATGCTCTACCACTGAGCCACAGGAACTCAATGTTTCTATCATTATCACCTGAAAAAAAAAAAGCTTTCCTCTATGTCAGTGGTGTCAAACTCAATTTCTGGAGGCCCGGAGCCTTGCAGAGTTTTGTTCTAACACACAAGTCATGCAGTTTTCAAATAAGCCTGAAGGACTTGGTTAGTTTGATCAGGTGTGTTTTAATAGGGTTGAATCTAAACACTGCAGGGCTCCGTCTTTCCCAGAACTGAGTTTGACACCCCTGCTCGATGTCATCATCAGCATAGTTGTGATGTGAGCTTCACTGTTCTCACAGAATTTGAACCATTGTTAAAACAGGCTATAGTTATCATTCTTGGTGTGACCGGGCCTGTGATAATCACATGGTTGGCAGCTTTAGAGTGAGAAGTCTTCCTGATTTGATAGAGATTGTTTGAAGCACTTCATTCTGGAGAGCAGAGTAAGTGGTGGAAATGCTTATTGACTGTTTGTGTGATGGATTCTGTCCAAGTCTCTCAATGTGCGCTTTGATCCGAGGAGGAAAACATAATGAGCCAACAGGAGACTCGGATCAAAGATGCAAAGTGATGTGTGTGTGTGTGTGTGTGTGTGTGTGTGTGTGTGTGTGTGTGTGTGTGTGTGTGTGTGTGCATGTGTGTGCGGAGCTTCAAGGAGCTTCAAAGAAACAGAGGTCTGCTCCAACAAGCATTTCCTTATGAATATAGCAACGTTGTGGTTTGGATTCCAAGAAAAACCTCTAAACCCGTCAGAACAACCAATTTTACTATAAGACTCTTATATATGGTTCTTGGAAGCAGTGATGTAACAATGGCTTGATTAGGGCTCTTCTAATATTTACCCTTTCAATTTCTGAATTAAAGCGTGTTTGTTTATACACTCGAAACATTACCAACCACTAAAAACGTTAGGGTTGGTAAATCTTTATTTGTTGATTTTGAAAGAAGTATCTTATTGTAAAAACAGTAATATTCTGAAAAAAAAACAAACAAAAAAAACAAATTATTTCAATTTAAAAGAAATGCTTTCCAAGTTCATATATTTTAAAATGTAATTTATTCTAGTGATCAAAGATGTATTTTCAGCATCATTACTCCAGTCTTCAGTGTCACATGATCACTCAGAAATCAGTATATGCTGATTTGCTGCTCAGGAAACATTTATTATCATTATAATCAGTGCTGAAACGGTTCAGCTGCTAATATTTTTTTGGAAACAATATTTTTTTTTTTCCAGAATTCTTTAATGAAAAAGTTTAGAAGAACTGCAGAAATCTTTCATAAAAGCTTTTTGAACGTGATTTTTGAGATCTGTGCACACACTGTTAATACTCTTACATCACTTGACTTTGGAGGAGTCTCTGAATCAAAGCGTAGCTGAATGTGGAGTGATATTTTCAAACCGTATGAAACCCAACATGAATGCATTTGCTTTTTTTATTCTCTTATTTGTCACTGACTCTTTGAAGAGCATGTGGGAAATTTACAAATGATGTCATTTACATACAGCTACTTTTGTACAGAACACTCTTTATTGGCCTTGAAGATTTCATGAAGAGCCTTTAAAATCCTTTCCTTGAACCTTTCATTACACAACGTTTATTATAGTGAAGAAATGTGCTTTAGATTATGAAAATGTTATCCGCGCTATAAGAAAAGGAATGGTTCTTTGGGGAAACAACAATGCTTCTTCTGAAGCATCACTGCAAAAACCATATACATTTGGAATCTTTATGTGAGCAGGGACATTTTTTAGAAAACATCATAATTAAATGCCTACATTTTTACACTTTGAGTTAGATGTGCGCCCTAAAATGCTGCCTAGGTAGCACAGCCTGTAGGTGTGTTGCCTAAACACTCTTACCTAAGATTATATTCTGACAGGAGAATCCCACGGTGTATTTGTGATATTCTCACTTGCCAAGTGTTTTCAGTTGACTGACTGGTGAGAGACATTATTTGACCTTTCTGTCATTTCCCAGAATGACCGAACAAAACCAGAGGCAGAGACTTCCCTTCACTCACAAAAGACTGATTATCAGCATGTTTGCATTAACACAATCACAGTATTCTGTTTGGATGAGCTTTAACTTGGTTGCATTATAGGGTGAGTGCAGACAGCCAGTGAAACATAAATGCAGTGAATTTGTCTACGGATTTTTCGTCACTTTAAAATTTCCTTCATTAACGACAGAGAGACTCATAATAAACATGCATGGCACGATGTCATCTGGTTTTATCTGAGTGGATGAGAAAGTTGTTTGATTTTTCTAGTGCCTTTGTCAATACGCCGGCCAGCAATGGCTCATCACACTGTGACGATCAGACTCTGAAGCTGCCTTGATGCAAAGTCAAAAAAAAACAAAGAAATGCTGTGACATTCATTAATTGTTTTCAGGCTAGGGCACGTAATCCAATTTGTCTGCAGTCTTCAGATGGCGCTGTGGTGTGGAATGATTGATTAGATCCTGGAGTTTGAACTATTCATCAATGCCCATTCAAAATGATAGTCTGATTATTCTCTAATAGAGCCGTACTGCTGAAGTCAGAAAGCAATACTTCTGAAGACGCCATGGCAACGGCTTCTTCCCTCCAAGGTGATTGTTAGGCTTGGAGTCAGGTGACAGAAGGGATGAAATGTGATTGGTTACAATGACCTCCTGTCAATAAGTGACAAGTCTGCTATGTGACATCGTTCAATATGGGAGGTTGTTTGAGAACAATATTATAAAAAGAGTGAGCAGTGGCTCACTGCAGTCAGAGATAGATAGATAGATAGATAGATAGATAGATAGATAGATAGATAGATAGATAGATAGATAGATAGATAGATAGATAGATAGATAGATAGATAGATAGATAGATTTTTTTTACTCTAACTTTGGAACCATTATGTTTAACAGCAAGTAATATGAAATATTCTCTCCATTTAATACACTGAGAGGGAAACAAGTTTCCAGCAATGTGTGTGTGGTGAGAAGCTCCTGAACAGCAGTCTGGTTCCTTGTTTTTGGTCTGAGAGCCTGGGATGTTTGGCACAGGGTGTGTTTTGGCTGCCAGTGAGAGGATTTGTACGCATCTGTTCAAAGAGATTGGGGGAAAGGACGGAGGAGATGAGAGATAGATGACTGAGAGGATAGATGGATCAGTGAGAGGACTCACAACAGAGACACTGTGTCTGACGCACCTGCCTAACCCTCATCCGCCTGGAGAGAGAGAGAGAGAACGCAGACGGACTGGAGGAGATGTCCTCAACTCTCTGCTTCTCTTTCACTGCTGAGATTAAAGTGACGAACTTGCTGCCATGATGCAAGTGTTTGTGTATCTGTCTATAACTTCTAAACTTTCTTCATGCATGACATGAATCACATTAAATTTGCCTAGATTTGCTGTCTTTCTCTTCATACTCTTTTGTTTAAGATTCTCTGAACAGGGAGTCTAAATCTTGCAGTCATTTTCCAAACTAGCATGTCCGTCTGATGGATGCGGTGGTCGATGTTTAGTGTGCTACTGAAGAAGAGCTTGAAGATAATGGTAGTAATTGATTGGCTGGTCTGATAGATCGCCATATTCACTCTGCCTTTTTGCATGGCAAAGAAAAAGAAGAAACCCTGGCCTTTAATCCAGGGATGAGCAAACATTTCATTTTGAGGTAATTTATTTTGATATGATATATACATAAGAAATGCTAAACAATTAATCACCTCCAAAATTTTTTTTTTAGTTTGTTACAAAATGTGTGTACTGTGTATATTTATGTATATCTACACAAAAATACATGTATATATTTAAAAAAATATTTACATGTATATTTATATTCATATGTAATTAATATTCTATATAAATATTCATGTTTTATGTATAAACAAAACATCATTTTATATTCTTTATATATGTATTTATATAATTACATAAATATAAACAGTTCACATGCATACGGTAAGTTATGAATTCTCAGCGTGCTCTCTCTCTCTCTCTCTCTCTCTCTCTCTATATATATATATATATATATATATATAGTAAACAGCCTTTCATCTTTTTAAACATCAACTTGTTTTAAAACTTTTGCAGGCAAGTCTCTATGAATCCAACATTTAACCTGAGTTTTTTCGGTTTTGTTGCTAAAGTATGTTAAGCTGTTAATATTCTTCGCAAATTGTGTTCGAGCTGCAAACTTCTCATCAGATCAATAGTTCAATCCAGTGGGCCAGCTGTGAGCCATTGATACGAGGGTTTTCTTTTAAGTGAACTATTGAGAGAGAGCGAGAGAACATGAAGGACAGTATGTGTGTGTGTGTGTGTGTGTGTGTGTGTGTGTGTGTTCAGTATGGAGGGATGCTGGACTGGATTTATTTAGCTCCTGCAGTATTACTCATCTATTCCAGGGCTTTATCACAAAGGTTTTGTTTTTTTCACTCCCACACACTCTAACACAGATACGCTCAAGAACTGAAGCTGTGTATTTATTGCTTTAAACCTACACCCCCATCTATCTTCACTCATCAGACCTAAACACTCCTGAATTGTAAATGTGTGTGTGTGTGTGTGTGTGTGTGCACCTGTGAGACTAATGAGCAGTGACTGGGATTCCCTATCACCCAAATAAACGCACTCAGACTGTATTCCTATTATTTATACAGCATGCATACTGCATTCATACAGTATATACATAGCATGCGTACTGCATGTGTACTGCATGTGTGTGTGTGTAGACAGCATGTGCCATGTATAAATATGCCATGTGATGAGATCTTATGACAAAAATATGGCATAATATTTTGAAATCTTTGTCATTGCATGATGAGTACTTTTCACATACTTGATTGTATTCACAAACTATATTGAGACTGGGTTGAGTGAATTGCATTTCGAGACGTAGTATTTTGTACAGTGCACAGTTTGGCAAATATTGCAGGGTTGTACAATACTACAATTTTATATTAATAGTTTGAATTACATTTTATTTTTATATTTTATCTTATATATATATATATATATATATATATATATATATATAGAGAGAGAGAGAGAGAGAGAGAGAGAGAGAGAGAGAGAGAGTTTATTTAGTTGATATGTGTGTGTTAGCTTTAATTAAATTATTACATCAAGTTAAGCTATTTTTTATTTGCAGTGTAGTGAACTATAATCATGATACAACCCTATATTCTGGAGATATATTTATTTATTTATTTATTTGAGTATACTAATATTCTGAATACACAACCAAATCTTCTGTTCTAGTGTTAGCTCTATTAAAGGCCTGTAGAAACCATTGTCAGATACGTATTAGATGAAACCTCCATCTGTCATGCGATCGTTTACCCCTCTTATCTCTGAGCACATGAGGTGTGTTTGCTCATGGATTATCATCAGCACCCCTGTCTGTCCCGCTGATCACATTCACATGGGGAAAATCACAACTCTGTGCTTCAATGTGACTATTGATACTATATTTGATACTATATTAGACTGTATCTGTTACTGTAAAACAATAATAAATGACATCTCCTTCAAATAGAGTAAGAGGTTTTAAGAATCATGTCATCATTTTTATTTGGCCTAATATCAAGTAGCCTACATTATTTCAGCAGGAGTTATATGATTGCTAATACATTTCTGTAAGGGGTTTGCATACAGGATAAAATGTCAGATGGGGCTACCTTCCCCTGCAGTCATTAATATAGGCTTTGGTATTGTCAGATGCCACATACTGATCGTTGGGAGAATTCACAAACACTTAAAACAAGAAAACGTTGTAATTTTACGCTTACAGATGTTGTAATGCAAATGCAATACGCTTTAGATTGGCTGCTACTCAATGCAATGAAGTGTGTGTGTGTGTGTGTGTGTGTGTGTGTGTGTAAACTCAAAAAAAAAAAATAATAATGTATTATTTGTCATTCCATTTAAATGAAACAGAACTACGATAAAAAATGTATAACATTTATTTATTTATTTTTTGTTACACCACACTGAGAAAAGCAGTCCAGCAGGTTTAAAATGAGGTTTAGTGCTGTATCCAGTCCTAAAGCAGATCTTTAGTGTTGATTCTAATCCAGCCTGCCATCTGTTTACTGATCTTAACTAGTCAGTCCACAGGAACATGTGCCATGTTTCGACATTGCAGAACATGCTCATGCATACACATAGGGACATCATTTTAAGAACTTGTGATGTAAAATATTATGCTTAATCACTTACGCAGACAGATAAAATGATATGCTGTAAGTGGAAAATAGAACGTTTTACATTTTTGTTGTTTTATTGTTATTTTTGTGCATCATGAATGTTTTACAGTTTAGATATGGCTGAAAAGACTCTATTGTGAAGACTTAAGCATATACTGTGACAAAAGGCCACGTTATTAAATAAACAGGTTAGACTGCTTCTTGGAAGTTTAATTAAATACTTTCCACAATAATAAATAATAAATTCCACATTTCTGCTTAGGATTAATTCTG
This sequence comes from Carassius gibelio, assembly GCF_023724105.1. Taxonomy (NCBI): domain Eukaryota; kingdom Metazoa; phylum Chordata; class Actinopteri; order Cypriniformes; family Cyprinidae; genus Carassius; species Carassius gibelio. The sequence continues at coordinate 22,616,756 of NC_068382.1, forward strand.
TCTGATATTCAGAATGATAAAGACAAAAGAACAGAAAGGTCCCAGACATGTTTATCGTTTTCATGGTTTGATCTAGTAATTTTATCCTACTCATATTGGATAATAAAGAAACTTCAGATGGAATATGATTCCAGACACTGAAGCTGGAGCCAGTAGAAAACCACTTGATTTGCAGCTGTTCTCTTTCTTCCCGTTTTTTCTCTCTCTTCTCAGACTGAATTTCTTGTTTCTGCAGAATTATGTATACTGCTTGTACAGTATTTTAGTTTACCATGTAAAATGTTTTCAAATTTCCCATGATCCACTTTTCGTCTCATTAGTTTGCCTCTTTTCAGTAGCGCTTCACTTACAGCCCATTCAAGTGCAGTGTAACACACACAGCGCTGTGAAGCTGAGTGCCATCCAAATGAATCATCTCTCATTGAATGTGCTCTGCTCTTGCCAGGACATCTTTAAATGTTATATAAGCTGGCTTTGTATAATATTTTTTTTCACAGTACAGATGTTTAACCTGGGAGTGTGAAGACTGTGTGAAAGAGCAAAGATTTGTGATGATGAGGCAATCCAGAGAATAAATAAAGCATGCAGAGACTGATAAAGAATGACAGGATTAAATGCTGTAGAGTTGCTCTTTACTGTACAGATCATTCAATCAATAAATGTGCCTCCATTTATGTTATGTTGATCTGACATTGCAGTCTGTTTTTTTAGCTGTTATCTAAGTCTTTGAATTACTCAGAAACATTGAACAAATAAATAGCCTTAGAAAATTTACACATCTTGGACTATTATATTATATTATATTATATTATATTATATTATATTATATTATATTATATTATATTATATTTTCGGAACAATTTTACACAATTTTTACACTATTTTAGTTATAGATTAAATTTAAATTATGTTTTCATTACCACAATAGAGTATTTTTAAAATACAATATAAAGAATAAAATAACAATAATAATAAAAAATAATAAAAAACTTTTTTTAATAATGTTTATATATATATATATATATATATATATATATATATATATATATATATATATATATATATATATATATATATATATATATATATATATATATATATATAACATATGATATTAATAAAAAAAATTATATATATATACACACACACACACACACACACACACACACACACACATATATATATATATATATATATATATATATATATTCTTTTTTCTTTTTTTATTATTAATATCAACATACATTACTTTCCAATGAATACTACCATTATGTGCACATTATATAAAGTTTATAGATGTATATGTTATTTTACATAAATCTGGGTGGAAGCATTTTCATTTATATTTAATAAATTATATATCAAATAATTCATTAATATAAACTTCTATTCTTATTTTTATAAAATAAATATTTTTGTATTATTTGCATTTCTAAATTAATACGATCAAATCTTTCACGTCACTAATGACATTATTTGTCCATTCATGGTTGAAATTACTAATATATGCTTAAACTTCACAGGAAGATGAAAAAAGATCAGTTCCCCTCTGAAGTCTTATGCGGGGCTCTTTGATGTCCTAAAGCGCCACTTAGAGGTTCAAAAATGTATTGCATGTTTGTTTTCATATCGGCTAGATTAAGTCAGTTTGGTGCTTGTTATATTGACGCATCCATAAGAATTAGATGGAAAACTGATCCATGGCAAGTGCTGATCCCTGCAAATGTCAGTTTTAATTAACCGCGGTTTCCCAAGGCCCAAAGTGCGTCACCACAAAAGCACCAAATATTCCCAGAAGTGTGATGGCAGTGGTGCATTGCAGACATATTGGATATTAGTTTTGCGTTCTGTGTCGGTTCTGAGGACCAGAGGAAAGCGGGCTAGTCTGATCCGTGTACACCGTCACAGCCTGCTGGGATCAAACAATTAACCTCCAGTATATTGAAAGCAACAGGAGAATGCTAACACAAAACCTTGCAAATGAAATAGCAGCTGTTGCTATAGAAACTTATGCTGAAGTCTAAAGGCATTTGTGCAACACCATACTATATATTTCAGTTGCCAAGGAACATCCGTCCTTTACTCAAAGTTTTCAGTCTGTGGTCTGGACTTACTGTAAATGCATGAAGGGAGCTAAGGGAAGATGGACATTTTATTGTGTTGTCCTGAATGCACTAATAATATTTGTTTACATTTCTAAACATAAGTGGCCTTTTCTCCAGTTCTTTCTAAAATATTAAAACAATTCTAATGAACATTTATCCATGACTTTCGGTATGAGTGACTGTTGCACGTTGTTTTGGTGGAAATGCTTCATAGGATGTAGATGAGTTTGTTTCTTCATCAGAATAAATTTGGAGAAATGTAGCATTACATCACTTGCTCCCCTGCAGTGAATGGGTGCCGTCAGAATGGGAGTCCAAACAGCTGATAAAAACATCACAATAATCCACACCACTCCAGTTCATCAATTAACATCTTTTGAAGCAACGTTTGCAAGAAACAAATCATCATTAAGACATTTTTGGGTTGAATCGACTCAAATTGTAGTAATATGATTTCATATTATGGTGTGTTTTGTTGTAATATAGTTGTTCAAACAGTTGCATAATGTTTTATTATTATTATTATTATTATTATTATTATTTTGTGTTTCTCAGAAACAAATGACAGCTTAGAGTTTGAAATAACACCAGGGAGAGGAATTACTCTTTTAAAGAATTTACCTAAATTTTTACTTCACACTCTCTGAAAAAAAAAGGTACAAAAGTTGTCACAAGGGCATTTTAAAAGTATCTTTTGTACTTTATATACCATATTGCATATTGGTACCTTAAATGTACATATGAATAGCTAAAGAATACATATTAGTTAAGTAACTAAATTATGCATATAAGAGAAGTATACCTCCCCAGTGTCAGCTTTTGTACCTTTTTTTCTGAGAGTGTATATGAAATTCAAAAAGACAAAAATGAGTGAAAAACATAAGCAGCCACCCTCATGCAAATATCTTTCCTGTAGTTTCTGATGTTTTCTTTGGTTGTCTATTCATGTGTCCATGTGTTTTGTATTATAATTGAGTATTGCATGCTTGCTGATGGCTGATGGGATGTACTGCCATATGGCTGTGATAACAGCTGCCTGCATATTAGCAGCAGGGATAATCTATAGCTTTGAACTGAACATAATCCCTAAATGACAACAATGAGTTTGTTCAGTCCCGTCATGGTACCTTAACTCCCGTCTCATAATAGGGAGATTGTGGTGTAACTATGGCAATGCAATGTATTCACACATCACAGAGTGAAGTATGTGACAGGTGTGGACACTGAGTGTGATTTATATTTATAATCATTTTGAAATGCATACACTATCACACCCAAATACTTTTAAATCCTCCCTCTGCTCTGGAGAATCCTGGAGCCAGTAAGGCCTGTTAATTGAATGCTTATATAAGACACATCAAACACACCTGTCTTGTAACTAATGCCTGCTTTAACATGCTACTGCAGTTTGTTGTTGACAGATAGACACATAGTCCTGATATATATATATATATATATATATATATATATATTAAGTGCGTGTTGTCTTTGCATTGTATAATTAAATTAAAATACATAAGTATATAAATGTATAAAATAAAATATTTAGAATATGTAACATTAAATTACTGATAATTATTAATACAAAAGGTAAAAGGTAAAATAAAATTATAAATAATATTACAAATAAAAATAAATGGAAATTAAATGTAATAACATTCAGTAATGTTTTGCATCATTAATTATACTACTTTAATCATACAGTTGTAGGATTTTTTCATATTTTGAATTAGATTTTATATATATTTATATATAATTTATTTATTTATTAATGCACAAAAAGCAAAAATGAGATGCTCAACTGTAGCTGAAATAAAATAAGTTTAAGGGTTAATAATTTAAATAATTTATTTTATTTTAGTTAATGTTTAATTGTATTAATGAATTTGTTTTACATTGATAACCTTGGTCTGCTCTAAACTGGAATGGGGTTAATTAAATATCAATGCATTAAATTCAAAAAGTTTTAAAATAGGCTATTAAACAAGTTTTATGATATTATATTATTGTAGATATAATAGTGCACAGGTAAATAATTATGCATTAATCAAGTTTTAATATCAAGACTATAACAACAAAGATGCGTGCTGGTATTTTAGTTGTGTTTAATGCCAGCTACTAGAGTCCATTTTGAGGCACAAAATGCAAGGTCCTGCATTCATGAAGTAAAAATCATATTCATTTTATCCACTGTGAAAAGATTGCCATGTTGTGATTATATAATGTGTTTCAGTTCAAACTCTTTTAAGATTTATGTATATTTTATATTTTTATCCCTATGGAGAAAAAGAGCAGGAAAATAGCAATGCTGGAAAAGAGGCAATTCACCTCTGTTATTCTGCATTCGTGTGTGTGTGTGTGTGTGAGAGAGAGAGAGAGAGAGAGAGAGAGAGAGCAGGTTATTATCTGTGCTGAGCGTGTGTAATTCAGACCTATGGGACACAGTTCTAATTGCGTCCTGCAGCTGACAGTTATAATTATGTATGTTATGACGGTCAAACTGACAGGCCCATATGAACTGAGAGACAAAATAATGAGTATTGTGTCTTTTTCTGACTTGCTCTTTCATTTCTTCCATTATCTTTCTCGGAATATTCTCTCTCTGAATATACATCATTTTTCTCCTATTCCCCAGTGCACCAGTTGCGTTCAGATTCATTATTCTCCACTTAATAATTATTCTGTTTTCTGCATCTATATCTTTTTCTTGCAATTGATTTCCTGGACATGGAATGTATTAATTGCATGCTATCATAGAATTTAGCACAAATCGGCTGCAAATAATTCCATATCCCACAATGCAATGAACTTGACTCTACTTTTTGCTTTAAGTAAAACAAAAACAATTTATTGTGTTGTTGGTATTTTGTTAGTTTCATTGTTTATTTATGTATACACAATTTCTCAACTTAAATTTCTGGTTCAGTGTGGTTCTGATACATTATACAGAATGTACAGTAGGCTATTTGTTCAAGTGAAAATCACAACAACAAAAAAAAAAATCACAAAGAAATGACAAGTAACACATTGAATTAAAGGTGAAATTTTGAAGCGGAAAGAAGTGTACTTACAGAATATTGTTTGTTTTTTTTCAATAGTAAGTAAAAGAGTACCTATTGTTCATTGAATATATACAAATTATAACAAAAACTGTTGGGTAAAGAGGTATACATGTACATTGTGAACGCAGCCATGAAACTGCATAGCAGAAGATGGGAAGAAATCCCAATGGCTTCGACCTGCTATTAACTCTTATCAGCACAGGTTGGTGCTGTTCTACTCTGTAATGCATTATTAAGTCAGGCTTTACAAATATTCAGACTATGTTGTGCTTATGTAGTGTGACATGAGCGTTATGAATCACAGCATCTGTTCTAAGCTCATGTCCAGCACAGAATGAACATAACAGGCCTGCACAGCCTAACCCCAAACACAGAACGAGCTGAATATAGGATCTTGTCCAACCAGAACAGGTGTTTTCCTACAGGCTCATACACTCATCCACACACATTCAACACTCAATGCTTTGTCTATCCTCATGATGATATCTAACTAACTACTGTATGTATTTATGTATGTATATACAAACAGCTGATGAACACTTCATGCCTAAATTTCACATTATTATAGATATTAACTTTTAATGACATCTCATGAAATGCAGATTCATCAGTACTGAATTTAGTGATAAAGAAATGACTGCTAAATGGTATTAAGGCTTTACATATTTAAAGGCAAGAAAGAAAAGCTTTGCTCTGGGTCAAAATAAAGCATAGTTTGCCCAAAAAGTGTTAGTTTTACAGTTTGCTCTTAATTCTTACTTTTAATTGTTAATTGTTTATGTATGTATTTATGTATAAATATTTATAAAATATTTATATAAAATATTTAAAAAATATAAAATATTTTAATATTTATATGTATTATGTACAATATGTATTACGTTTACTATGTTATGTCTCGATCATGAAGAAATACGTATTTTTCCCCCAGTGGATCACAAAAGGTTAAAGCTGTTTTTCATACAAAAAATAAAAAAGAAAAAAGAAAGAAAAGAAGAAAAAAACTAATAAAGAAGTATAGTAAGTAATGAGTAAATAATGACAATGATAATGCAACTATCTCTTAAATTGTTACCTACAGTAAAGGATTTCATCAGTGTCACTAATCATTTTTGTTTGTATAGCAGATCTGCCCTGATATGTTCCTCAGTCTAAACTGGTCAAATTAACAGTAGTCCCTCAGATTACCAACACCCAGAAAAGCCTGTTTTTTTTTTTTTTTTTCTGAATCCCAGCTGAGCTCACTTTCTTTCTGTCTCCCCCTCTATCTCTCTCATCCATCTGTCCATTTAAACGTGTTGTTCCAGCTTCCTTTGGCCTGCGGTGATGTCCTGATGTTCACTAAAGAGTGGCAGCAGGTGTGACTGGGTCATGCAGTGTGACGACCAGAGATAACAGAAACACACACACACACACACACATTCCTGCACAGTCTTGAGCAGACGTGTCAGAGGATTTAGTAAAATGACACAGAGATTGATGCATTTTATTGATCCCCTAATAGAAATTCAGGTGTAAGGAAACATCCATTTCATCGAGCTCTGAGTTACAAGCCCATTAAAATATAATGTATGCCATGATAAAGTCACATAACACAAAAAGTCAACATGCATTGAAATTAACAATGTATCTATTTATTTTGTTAATGCATTATCAGTAAAAACAGCTATATTGTTGAATAGTATCATCATTTAAAATAACTGTTTTCAAAATGTCTTTCATGATTCATGTTCAGAAGTAAATAGAAATCTAGTATGAATGTCTTCACTTTCACTTTTGATCAATTTAATGCATCTCTGCTGAACATTAATTTCTACCAAATAAATAAATAAATAAATAAGCTTTTCTCTTGTTAAATATTCAGTTTTACTTGAATCCATCACGTTACTGAAGTAAAATGGATTGGATCATGGATACCTCTGCCTTCCAATAACTCCCCAATCTCAGCACTTATGAAATGTGTTTTGAAGTAGCAGCTGGTTGAGACAATACAGTGAAACCACTTTCAAACCACAAAAACGTGTCATATATCACAGGACTAAATCTGTACAAGAAGACATCTGTAATTATTATCAGTATTTGCTCGTGCAAGCTTTGCTACTATTGCTTACTTCTAAGGATTTGAAATATTTCCAGCCATGTGTCCTCCTGCCACACCCGGGTACATGTGTCCATGCAGCACCAGTGATGAGTAATTTCCACCAATGACATCTGTGTGCATGACGTTATGGTTGGCAGGAAGTCGGCACTAAAAATGTACTTAATAATACCTCATGAAATATAATGAAACTCTTAGTTTCATTCGTGTGGTAATAGAACTTAACTCTTTGTTTTGAATCTGGAATATTAGTTTATCATACCTTTCTTTAGCCATCGTATACTAATAAATCAACAAGTTTATGCTTAAAGTGAGTGAATCAGAGCAAGACATTTCAATTTAACCCAATATCCACCAGATTTCGTCCAAAAGCATCTTTGATATCCCTTGGCATCACACATCCATCAGGATCCAACGGATCCCCGAATCATCCAGAAATAATGCTGCATCTGCAAAGAATAGTGTGTGTGTGTGTGTGTGTGTGCATCTGGAAAAGTATACAGTATAAAAAAAACACTTAAAATGTTATGTTGGAGTGTTAAGTGGTAAGTTGTCACAATGTCCCAGTATATTTTTTTATTATTATTATTTGTGAATGTTGTCATGAAAATGTAAAGTATTCTTTTTTTTTTTTTCATGTCAGTGTAGGTTGCATTTGTACTCCTCTGAAAGGCTGAATTAATCAGAAATAGCCTTTGTGACAACTAGCCCCTTCTTGTTTCATTCTCTCTCTCTCTCTCTCTCTCTCTCTCTCTGTGTGTGTGTGTGTGTCTGTGTGTGTGTGTGTCAAAATCTACTTCCACCTAAACAGAGCAAACACACCGAGCTGCTCCTCTTCCTCTTCCTCCTCCTCCTCCTCACAGCTGAAGATGGCGGACCCGGCCGAGTGCACCATCAAAGTCATGTGCCGTTTTCGGCCTTTAAACAGTTCGGAGGTGATGAGGGGAGACAAATACATCCCCAAATTTCAAGGAGAAGATAGTGTGGTCGTTGGGGTGAGTTTATAACATGACATCACGGTGAATTTCCGCCGTGACGCTCGCCGTCCATTTCTATTAGCACCCGCTAACCACCTTCAGACGTAACTTATCCTGACAGAAAATATCTTCTTCGGTGCATTTTAATGTGTAATACGATAGTAATTTGTGTTTTAGAATTACTTTGTGTTGGAAATGTTGTACGCGAGGATATAATTTAGTGACAATCGTAAAGTGAGTTTTAAATCATCGTTAGCTCGGTGGCTAACAGCCCTCAGATGTAATGCAGTAACGTTACAATGTCAAAATGTTTGATTATGAACTTAAAAACATTAACGTAGGACCTAATCATTCTTGGCTTAATTTACTATTTTAGTGCATTTCGAAATGGATTTTGATGTCAAACGGATGATTAGTAACCGCTAGCCCCGGTGCTAATGTTAATTAATTTGTTTTCATTTAGAAAATCAACAAAAGCTAAATAAATATGACGTTATACAAATTGCAGATTTCACCTTAATATGTGGATTTAACGTTAAAAATGAATAGATGAAGTGTTCATAAACATTCACTAATGCCAGTCTGTTATGATTTGGCCTACTTTTAAAACATGAATGAACAAAGACCATTTCAAATCATTTATTATGGCTTTAATATGTAACGTTATGCTTCTATTAGGAACAGACAAATGTGTATTTTTAGAGCATGAAATGAAGTAATCTCGCTTCCTATATCATATTGTTTGTTTGTTTATGGGCCTGTAGATATTAAACACCAGTTAGGCAATATATAATCCAAATGTTTCTACATGTCATGTTTCTTGTAAGTTTATTAAAATGCATTGTTTGTGAAGAAGCTTGTGAAGAAAGTTTAAATTGTTTAAAAGTTTAAAGGGTAAAAGATGCTAGCTAGATAATGTAATGAATAACTATATTAATTATCAATGACTTTAATGCACCTTTTCTGAAGTTGGAGTCATTTTCATATATTTGGTTTTGTATGTGTAACTCTCTCCACAGACTGTAAAACAGCCAAATTCTCATTTAAAATGCTGACATCATTGGATTGGCATGATATTGGCTTCTCCTTATGGATTGAAATGTCTTGATTTTGCATGTTATTTTCTGTCAGTGCGTCATTACTGATTTATTTACATAATGAAAATGGCTTTACATTCTGGAAATTGTAGTTTTTCTGTTATTGAATGGCAGTTAAAATGCTTTTTGCATTTATATTAAGTACTTGTTTTTAACTTTGAATGCAGTAGCTATGGATATCATTTAGTGATGTGGTGTTGAGTCACATCCTAAAGTCCCCTCCTGCAGTCTGTGTAGTGTATGGGTGACTATTAGGCGGAGTGGTTTTGTGGTTTTGCTGTGGACAATCAGCCCTGGAGGTTTTTCTGTCTTACTGAGTGAAATTGCAATATAGCGTCTAGAGTTTTTTAGCTTCTCCTTCATTTCTGCAGTGACACCATACTGTCTGACCAACAATCGGCCTTTTGTTTTCCAGAGCACTGACGTGTTTTGTGTGTGCATTTGGGAGTCTGCCAAATGAGTTTTGTCTTCCAGCTGTTTTGAGCAAGTCAGCATCAAGCACCAGAGCAACTATTCTGGTGTGATGAAGCATGCATGTGTTGGTATAATGGCTTAAAGCAGGTGGATAAGGTCATAAATTGGGCAGTAAATCTTGCTGCACTGAAGGAAACCAAACCTGCCTGTCCAGCTGCACATCTTGTTGTGTTGATATTGTTCTCATTTCAGAATTAGTTCATAAGAGAATATGCTGTAATTACAGCTCTTTTTATGCTTGTTCGTTTCTTTTCTTTCTTTGTCTCTACGCAAACACAGCGCATGCTCTCATGCATGTTTGAAACTAACATGTGACGAACGTTCCCGTCTCTGTGACCATTGGGAGCACAATTAAAATCTCTCATTGGGAATACTGAGAGCTGTAAACAGTGCTGTTCCAATCCTGGCTGTGAAGGAGGCCTCGGGACATTCAGCTCCTCAAAAACAATCTTTTTGTAGTCTTGTGATTGTCTGAGGACAATAAGTCATTTGAAATTCCAAAGCTGTAATGTTGTGCATTATTAATATTTTTAAAACACAGTGCTGGTCTCCTGCATGTAAGTCTTTGATTATTGAGACATTTTGGCCACTGAATGTTTAAGTTAATGTTATTTGACAATGAAAATGTTAAATGTTAGTATTGATGGACATAGTTATTGTACAATTTTAATTACTTTATAATACATGAGGTAATTTAAAGAAAATGTAAAATCGAAAATAAAAAGGTATATGTTGCTATATCATGCAAACTTGCTTGGTAGATGTTATTGATTTGTTGGGGACAGTAAAATATGCTATTAAAACTATTAGAAAAGTTTTAAGTATAAAACATAAATCGAAATGTTTGCTCACATGCTCTCAACGCAAAAGCTTACTGGCGCTCGTGATTCTTTAGCTCCGCCCACACGTCACGCCTCCAGCCGGTCGTGTTTTTCCGGGAAAAATCGGTTCAGACTATCTTTCTCTTATGAATATAATAAAACTAAAGACTTTTTGGAGTTATGAAGGATGCAGTACTACTCTATAGGTACTCAAGATTAACAGGATATTGAGTGAAAATGAGCATTTCACCCCCCTTTTAATGTTTTGTATAAGCTTTTGTTACTTTCACTGTTCATTTAAATGGCGCATTAGACCTGCTCCCTTGCAGCAGCTCAATACTGTAATGCAGGGAACCACTCCTTATTAGGGGTGTGATGAGACACTTATCCCACGAGACGAGACAGGGTTCATGAGGACGAGACGAGACAAGATTTTTAGACTTTTTTTTAAAGAAATCCTCAATGATAAAATATATAGGGAAAAATAGTCTTGTTCAACTGAAAAACACAATGCAAAAAATCTATATGCATTTTCGAAATCAACTTCATGAAACTAAACTTCTACTGTAATAAATTATATGCAGCAATAAACGATGTGTAAACCAGAGCTGCAAGATTCTGGATAAATTGAGAATCATTTTTTTGATATAATAATAATTTACTAGTGGTTCTGTAAAAAAAAAATGCTTAAGTATTTAAAATATATATATATATATATACATTTATATTCATTTGAACAAATGTTGTTATTATTATTATTTTCTTTATTAAACTGAGTCAGTGTCTCAATTCATAAAGTGTGTTAGAGTGTGTTGTGTTCCTCACCTGGTTAATCTAGTACTGTGTTATAGTGGTATGGTGAGGAAAATTGCCATTTGGACGGTTCACATGAAGTCAGTCGGGAGTGAAGAGGTCATATCAACCAGAATCAGCCAATCAGGATCATGAGGAAGAAGAAGTGTCCCTGCTAATGAGCAGATACATCACAGAACTTGCTTCTGTAATCTTTAAAGTTCATTCAGTGTAGAATTTGGCAGAGTGATTTAAAACAAGAGGTGTTGAAGAATCAAAAGAGTTGATTCTTTAAAAGAATCAGAAATAATTAAATGTGAATTAGGCTGCCGTTTGTTCACTTTTGTGTGTTTTTCTGTTATCTTTTTCTTGCAGTATTTTTATATCACATATTCAATGAGACCAAGAACTTATAGCGCTCATGGATCAAAAAAAGATCCTGAGCCAGTTTTTATTATGTCATATAATCTTTATGGCTCTTCTTTCAAGCTCTTGGGTATCAAATCTCTCTTTTTATTTTTATTTCACAACAAAGTCTGAATCTCTTAGAGGAGACCTGATGTGTCTTGTGAGGGGTCTCGGCTGTATATTTGACCGGATTGTGATGATTTGTTGTCTTTTGATTGGTCTCAATCAGTTGTAAAGTGTGTTGTCTTGTGTGAATGAATGGGAGTTTACCTGGATGTATAGGTATTAGTTTACTACTCCTATAACAGGCTTTCTACTGAAATCACTGCCGATGCTGACATCACATTCTTAAAGGTCCCATGATGTGGATTTTCTTTAAAAAAAAAAAAAAAAAAAACATTTTTAATGTTTCCTGATGTGTACTTGTATTGCTAGAATGATTTTGACATTTAAAATTTAGAAATAAAAGGAATTTTTATATCCTGATTTTAGTCCTCTGGCTTGAATGCTCTGTTTGAAGGGGTGTGTCTGCTGTGAGACTCAGAGTAAACTGTGGTGATCTTTGCATTTGAAATGCGTATTACATGTGGAACCCCTCTCAAATACTTTTACTTTTTTTTTTTTTTACTATTACTGCTGTCGAGATTTTAACAAATTGCGGAGGTGTTGATTATAGCATTATTTTGTAGATCTTTTCCCATCACATGAAAGGCTGCAGTGATGAGCATTGAGTAGACTGAGTCTGTTTATCGCGTGAATGCTGCGATCTCATCATTGCAACGTATTTTCTCTCACAAAATGCTTTCACAACAACTAACAGCAAACACAATATCGACATGAATACAGTAAGAGCTTAGTTGTGCAGCATAAAAGCGTCATTCATTATAACGGCAGTTTGGGCAAGTGTGCAGATATACTCGCGATGTGTGATTGACAGCTCCGAACAAAATAAAGGGAGCTTCTTTAATCACGCTCTGTAGTTAAATCACAATTTTAAAAAACGATTTGTTTCATGCTATGCTACTAAGGCTGCATTTACACTGCAGGTATTGATGCCCAAATCCAATTTTCTGACTGTATCCGATTTTTTTGATGACCTGCTTACATCATCTTTTAAAAGTGTCCCGTATCCGATTTTTGCATTTACACTGTACACTGCTGAAACTACCAAACGTAGACGTTCTGACCCGGAAAAAGAAGTGAAACAGCGCGAAATACAATGGATGCAGATGTAAATACAATTATGCAGTGTTTTGCTTTCCACAAGATTTTGAAAAGTCAACAAAAAAAATCAGCAAAACATTGGTCTCGTATGGCGGAGAAAAAAAGGAGAGCCCTTTATTTCTTTAACAACCCTGCATTTTTGCATGCACTGTCTCTTCGCCCCAAAGACTTAAAAGACATGAAACCTCGGCATTGCTCCACTGTGTGTATCCTTCATCCTCCATCGTGCCTATAATAAGTCATGTGATGTGATCTCAGTTGGTGGTGTCACTTTTTTTAATGACGTACTACTCGCACTTACTGGGGAATATCCGTTTTGTCTGCTTACATGGCACACGCAAATGCACATATCCGATTCATATCCGATTTATTACCACATATGAATGAGGCCTGAATCCGATCTGAGAACATAGGAATCCATGCGTTTTTTTTTTCCTGCTTACACGTTCACCGGTCATATCCGATCTGTGCCACATGAGAGCAAAAAATCGGATTTGGGTCACTTGAACCAAGCAGTGTAAATGGGGCCTAAGAGAAACAACGTGAAGTTGATCGTTTAGTCACTGGCTTGATTCACTGATGCATAAACCATATTATACGATAGGCAAGAGAAACTCATATTAATGTTAAAACCTCATAAAGTGAAATGTTCATGTCGGGACCTTTAAATCTTATGTCAAATCAAATTGTTCAAGTGTAATGGTATTAGGGAAAATGGCCATCTAATGCACAATGATTACACATGTTCATTTTCAAACTGGTAACAATTTACGCCTTTTATTGAGAAGATTATTTGTGCTTTTACCTCTATTTTTAGAGATGCACAGCTGACTGACATGCTAAAAAATAACCAATACTCTTTCATTCAGTATTTAGTTTGTTTTTAGTTAAAATACAATTTCCGTAAGCTAGTGAGTCGTTTGATGATTCAGTCCAGATTATTCATATCAGTTTTTGATTTTCTTGTTGGTTTAAACTTTTCCATTAAAAGTAAAATGAAAATGTTTAGCTGCATTCAGTCTTACACTTATCACATATAATTCACAAGCTCACAGTTTTAATGTTTTATATAAAACGGCGGTAGTAGTGTCTCATTGGTATTTAACAAAACATATTATGTTGCATCAGTTTGCAATACTGTATTTTATGAGTCAAAAACGTCTGAAAGCAAGGCTGCTAAAAAAAAAAAAACAGATTGTGCACTGTTAAATCTGTTTATAGCTGTACAGAGTGAGCTCATGCCTGGGGGAAGACCTCTTATAAAATGCTTTTATTGTGTTATAACAGCTGAATTTACTGAGTCTGCTGTTTGTTAAAGGTTAGAGCCGTTCGTAACAGGAGGGAAGGATGATTTGTATTTTAGCCTGTAGTAATGAGGGTCATGTTTCGTCTGAATGTAAAACATTTCCATGAAGGATCATCTTTAAGTCTTATGACTGTGGTCTGCTGATTTATCATATATAAACAGATATACAGTATGCATAATGAGCCATCATTCATTCTCTGTCTGTCTGTCTGTCTTTCTTTCTCTCCAGGGAAGGCCGTATGTGTTTGATCGAGTGTTTCAGTCTAACACTTCTCAGGAGCAGGTTTACAATGATTGTGCTCAGAAGATAGTTAAAGGTAAGACCGGAGACGTGGCGTCCGGATCACAAGATTCAGGAAATAGTTATAATTGATTGGCTCCAAACCTTTCATGATGCCATTAATATTTAATCGTTAATAATTCATTGAAATTAATTGATATTGATTAAACAACGCTAAATACCATATTTATTGTATGGGATATTTATTCAAACTGAATGTTTCGTTGTGTTTGTGCCCTGCAGATGTGCTTGAGGGTTATAACGGTACAATATTTGCTTATGGACAAACCTCTTCTGGAAAAACACACACCATGGAGGTGAGAATGTCTCTAGAAATAAACATATTTAAAGTCAAGAAGAATTGTTTATTACAACAGTCATTGTGATTTTCAGTGTGTTTTTGTTACTGGTTCCATTTTTGCTAATAATGACTATCAGTATATTTACCGTATTGTATATCATCAGACATTATAATATCGATTGAATTGGTGTTTGTGCAATTGTTAAGGGGAACCTGCACGATCCAGACGGCATGGGCATTATTCCGCGGATCGTCCAGGATATATTCAACTACATTTACTCCATGGATGAAAACCTGGAATTCCATATCAAGGTTTGAAATGAACTTAAAAATAAGTGATAATTATTCACAGGGTTCCCACTGACATTTTCAGACTTGATACTTTTTGAAAGACTTGAAACTTTAAAGGTCAAAAGTTGTAGGAAGCTTGGAGATGGATATATATATATATATATATATATATATATATATATATATATATATAAGTATTTTGCAATATTAAAAATAAATGCAGCATTTGTAAGAAATTTCAAAAACTTGAAAAAAAAAAAAAAAAAAAAAAACTTTGCACAACCGTGTATTAATTTCAGACTGCTGCTAATGAAATTCACAGAGCTCTTCTGCTTTGACAGGTCTCCTATTTTGAGATTTACCTGGACAAGATCAGGGATTTGCTGGATGGTACGTGTGACTGAATATGATACAGATTGTGTTGTTTTAGAGATGGTTTAATCTGAGTGTGATCTGTCTTAAAAAAAAAAAAAAAAAAATTATAATAATAAAGGATTTTTCTTTCAGTATCTAAGACCAACCTGTCTGTACATGAAGACAAGAACAGAGTTCCTTATGTAAAGGTGAGTCTGTGTTTTAGTGATTAGCTGTGAATACATGCATCAGTGAAGGAGTGGTTCAAATCTCTTTCTCCATCTGCAGGGTTGTACTGAACGGTTTGTGTGTAGTCCGGACGAAGTGATGGACACCATTGATGAAGGCAAATCCAACAGACATGTGGCTGTCACAAGTAAGCCCGTTTAAATCAGTCAGACACACTGAATAGCTGTTTTTAGCCATCTGAAGCTTTCCACACCTGTTGCTCTTTGAGTTACATTAGCGGGAGTAGTTTCAGGATGTTCTTTCTTATTTCATTTATTTTGAGATGTTTAAACAACCAAAAGAGTGCCCTGTTGTGTGTTTGTAGTTAAAGTTAGTTGGAAAAGGAAACTCATGTTTTCTCTGTGGTGTGTGTCAGACATGAACGAGCACAGCTCCAGGAGTCACAGTATCTTCCTGATAAACGTCAAGCAAGAGAACACGCAGACGGAGCAGAAACTGAGCGGGAAACTCTTCCTGGTGGATTTAGCAGGAAGCGAGAAGGTTATTATTCCGTATCTCTCTTTTCACTTCCTCTTTCACTTGTTCTCTCTGTGTCTTTTGCAAACCCATTCACAGACATTTTCAACTCCTTCATCCTCATCTGGTTTCCCTTCAGGACCCATAATAGCCTATGTGATTTGATTAGTTCTTTATTAATGTTACGCTCATTTGTGATGTTTTCGACTGCAGGTCAGTAAAACCGGAGCAGAGGGTGCTGTGTTGGATGAAGCCAAAAACATTAACAAATCTCTTTCCGCTCTGGGAAACGTCATCTCTGCTCTGGCTGAAGGATCGGTAGGTGTGATGCACCCAAGCTCTACAGTTCACCACCCTGCATCTGATTTGCTTAAAATGTCATTTGGTAGCATTTTTGCTTTCCATAACCAATTGTAAGATGAAGTCATCTTAAAAACTGATAGAAAGACGTGATTCCCATCTTCCTTTGAGCTTGGTTACAATTATTTGTTCAATTCCCTGCTATTTTCACTTATATGAATGCATCTGGAGGCATTATAATATGTCTAATCCTGATTTCAAGGTTATGGCCAGGGACAGAAAAAAATGCAAACCTGTCCCTGATGTTTTCTGCAGCATCTGTGGGTGTTTTACTACATCCAAACAGAATGCACATTTATGTGTATATGTAAAGTTCTTAAAGTTCTTAAACACATTTTTCCACTCCTTTTCAGATCATAGTTTAAATCATGCATTTAAATTTTTGACATTTGCCTGCTTTAATTAATGCATTAAAGCTGATGCATGTATATAACTTGGGGAAAAAAAGTATATTATTTTGTGAAATAAAACAAATTTTTTATAGATTTAACTCAGCATCATCAAATTAGGTAATATTGAGTCTTTTTTTGTAAATCAGCATATTTATTTATTTTTTCAAGATGCAGGACTGTGTTCTAATGGATCGAGATAATGATTGAATATTTCTTTCCCCTGTCAGACGTACGTTCCCTACAGAGACAGTAAGATGACGAGGATCTTGCAGGATTCTCTGGGTGGAAACTGCAGGACAACTATAGTGATCTGCTGCTCTCCATCCTCCTTCAACGAGGCCGAGACCAAAACTACGCTCATGTTCGGACAGAGGTGATGAGATCTAACAGACTGAGAGTTTGAATTAAACCTTTCGATTTGATCGACAAGTCATTTTTCTGGTTTTCACTGTTCTCAGAGCAAAGACCATCAAGAACACAGTGTGTGTGAATGTGGAGCTGACAGCTGAGCAGTGGAAGAAGAAATATGAGAAGGAGAAAGAGAAGAACAAGACGCTTAAGAACACCATCACCTGGCTGGAGAACGAGCTCAACCGCTGGAGGAACGGTACTGAAATGACACATGCTTTATGTTGATTCAGAGGCATTCAGTGAAAATTACACACAGCTGGATTGTGTTCGGTGTGCTCTTAGGTGAGAGCGTACCCATTGAGGAGCAGTACGATAAGGAGAAGGCAAATGCAGATGTGCTGGCCCTGGATAATGTGATCAATAATGAAAAAATCACCTCGTCTCCCAGTGTGCCCGGCCTTAAATTGACTGATGCTGAGCGTGAGAAGTGTGAGGCTGAACTGGCCAAACTCTACAAACAGCTGGATGACAAGGTGAGATGAACTACTGACCTTAAATGAATGAAGATTTTGGACGTTTGCTGTATTTGGAATGTAATTGCCAATAATTACTAAAGCTAGGTATCTTCAAGACTAGTAGTATCTTCATATATATTGGTTGGAATAAAAAGTCTCTTTTCAGCGTTTCTCCCTGTATCATTTGTTCCAGTTAAATTATTACAAAGAAATATACAGTAGGGATGGGCATTTTTCAAAAACATTGTGATCGAATATTTGAGCTCATAAAAAAAAAAAAAAAATTCAACATTTTGTGATCAAATGCCATCAACACGTTACAGAGTACCACCTGGTGCATTTGCTTATTACTGACTTTTACTTTACTTGCTTAAGATCTATCATAGTGTTTTTATTTTTCAAACGATAATTACAAATTGAATATTTAACTATTTGTGCACACACCTAGGATACAGTACCATATAAAACTTTTAACACTTTTATTCAGCAAGAACGTCTTAAATTGATCATATGTGAAAGTTAAAGACATTTATAATGTTATAAAAGTTATCTTTTTCTAATAAAATATATCATTTTGATCTTTCTATTCATCAAAGAAGAACATTGATAATAATAATGCAAAAAAAAATTCAGCTTTGGAATTAAAAGGATAAATTATATTTAAAAACCTATTCACAAAGAAAGCAGTTTTTTGTATATTTTAAATAGTATTTACATTTATGCTATTAACATTACTGCAGTTTTGATCAAATAAATGCAGAAGATAACACTTTAGAATATGTAACACTTTTTAACTATTAACTACAACATTTTTCTCAATAAATTCTTCATTTGCTGCTTATTAATAGTTAGTAAGGTAGTTGTTAGGTGTAGGTATTGGGTAAGATTAGGGATGTAGTAGAATAAGGCATTAATATGTTCTTAATTAGCACTAATACATGTAATACATGCTAATAATCTAGTAATATGTATGCTAATAAGCAACTAATATGTGTTACCTATTCTAAAGTGTTACCATGCAGATTTAGGGAAATATGCAAGACTTTATAAAAAATAATATTGACCCCAAACTGCATAATATCGGCCATCAATCCCCCAGCTTTCTTAGACTCTCGTTATTAATAATTATTATGTAAAACATTCTCATTCATTACATTCATTCTGTGTTTCTCTCTCTGTAGGATGACGAGATAAATCAGCAGTCTCAGCTGGCTGAGAAACTCAAGCAGCAGATGTTGGATCAGGAAGAGGTGAGATCTGAACATGCACATCACATTTACATGAATCCTCATAAATTAGAGCACTTTTTTGTCTCTGAGTTGACAGTGAATCATTTGGAGACTAAAAACTTGGGAGTTGCCCTTTAAAAGCTATAAATAGTAAATAGTGTTGTGGCCTAGTGCACATGAGATCCCATCACATTCCCCTCTTCTTTCCTCTCAATAATTTGACACTAATACTAATTAATGTAAAGACAGTATTTTGCCACAATAAAAAAAAGAAAAGAAAAAAAAATCTTTGTGTTGTAGCTGCTGGTCTCAACGCGAAGGGACCATGACAACCTGCAGGCGGAGCTCACCCGTCTTCAGATGGAGAACGAGGCGTCTAAAGAGGAGGTGAAGGAGGTGCTGCAGGCCTTGGAGGAGCTCGCAGTCAACTATGATCAGAAGAGTCAGGAGGTGGAGGACAAGACCAAGGAGTTTGAAACCCTGAATGAAGAGCTCAACCAGAAATCTGTGAGGAGAAACGCTTTTCTACACCATCTGATGGTGTCTTGCACCGAAAAGTTATAATTTACATTTGCTTGAAAATTTTGACAGCCAATTAGATTCAACGTCAGAAGACCCAGAACATCTGATTTTAATAATAATTGTAATAATAATAACAACTGTGTATTAATAATGTTGTATTATTAATATCTACAAAAGATAAAGCAATTATTGTATTTAAAGGTCCCGTTTTCGTGCTTTTTTGAAGCTTTGATTGTGTTTACAGTGTGCAATATAACATGTGTTCATGTTTCGCGTGCAGTATTTTTCACACAATTTATAAACGCAGCTCTTCCTCTTCTTCACAACAAGACCACGCCCCCCTTTTTGTGAATTCATGTGGGCGGAGGGTAGTCAAAAAACAGTTTTAGTGATGTCATTACTGCAGGAACTAGAGGGCTGTAGTCCAAACGGGTCGTTTTTGTAGGCAAATTCTGTTAAGTAAAATATCTCACTTGGCATTGAACTTTGAGCTTTTAAATTTTACAAATATTATTTATACTCTTACAACAACATTACACACTAACTAAAGTTTAAAACATGGCATCACGAAGAACGGGACCTTTAAAAGAATGTAATTTTAAAGCGGCAGGGTAACTATATCAGTGCAAGTGATGTGAAGTTATGTCTTGGTATCGGTTGCTGATCTGAGCTGTCTGTTGTTGCAGAGCGTTCTTGCATCTATCGACTCTGAGCTGCAGAAACTGAAGGAAATGACCAATCATCAGAAGAAGAGAGTCACCGAGATGATGTCATCACTGCTTAAAGACCTGGCAGAGATCGGCATCGCCATAGGGAGCAATGACATTAAGGTAAAAGGGCAAAATTAGTTGAATTAACTTCTATTTCACGTATTATGTATGTGTGTGTGTGTGTGTGTGTGTGTGTGTGTTCTTTTTGTCCTTGCTTTTTATTTTTTCACTTCCTTTGAACTGTTTTAACTCCTCACCCTGCTCTCTCTAACCTCAGTTATTTCTCTTTCTTTCTCTCTGTCTGTGTTTTGTCTCCGCAGCATGAAGGCGGAGGTCTCATTGATGAAGAGTTCACCGTGGCTCGTCTGTACATCAGTAAGATGAAGTCGGAGGTGAAGACTCTGGTGAAGCGCAGCAAACAGCTGGAAAGCGCTCAGGGCGAGAGCAACAAGAAGATGGATGAGAACGAGAAGGAGCTCGCGGCCTGCCAGCTCCGTATCTCTCAGGTAAACGCAAGAACAACATGAGAAAACTTACAAATCTTCTCTTTTATTAAGGAAGTTCATCCAGAAATGAAAATTGCCTTCAATTACTCACTCGTATAGCATTTTAAACTTGTTTTAGTGTTTTTTTTACTGAACATAAAAAAGCATTTACAAAGCTCTTTTAGTAAAACCATTGTATTTGTTAATTATTGTAAGACTTTAGCAAAATCGAAACACCACATGCTCTTCATTACAATACTAGCATGGCATTTACAGGAAACTGTAAAAAGGTATTGAGATTTATTTGTCTGTGTTTGTATACAGTATGAGGCAAAGATCAAGTCCCTGACGGAGTATCTGCAGAACATCGAACAGAAGAAGAGACAGCTAGAGGAGAACGTCGACTCTCTCAATGAGGAACTGGTCAAAATCAGTGCACAGGGTACATATGCACATGCTTTTCTTTCCTCTCATAAATTAATTTTAATGCTCAGATCGACCAACGTTCACTGCCATCTTGTGGTGAGACTGCATTAGGCGTGAAAGAAAGTTGATGAGGTTTATTTTTCCTTGTGCAGAAAAAGTTCATGCCATGGAGAAGGAGAATGAGATACAGAGTGCTAATGAAGTCAAGGTTAGCATTTGATACATTTCTCTTGCATAACAATGATTTTTCTGAATTTTGAATTCATTATAATCTTATAGCATTTGATACATTTCTCTTGCAAAACAATGATTTTTCTGAATTTTGAATTCATTATAATCTTTATGTACCTATTACATTTTCTGCATTTGAATTAGATTTAGAAAAGGGGGTTTTGCTAAAGTATAAGTTTTAATAAAGAGATAGTAATTCATGGTTTCTCTGGATGTGTGATCGTACAGGTTGCAGTTGAGCAGCAGATCCAGAACCACAGAGAAGCTCATCAGAAACAGCTGAGCAGCCTGAGAGATGAGCTGGAGACCAAGGAGAAACTCATCACTGAACTGCAGGAGTAAGACACACACAAACACACACATCTTCAGGCACTGAATGAATCCACATGGGCTTATTTTTTCTCACGCTGTTTTCTGTCTGCAGTCAGAACCAGAAGATCATGTTGGAGCAGGAGCGCTTGAAGGTGGAGCACGAGAAACTCAAAAACACCGACCAGGAGAAAAGCCGCAAACTGCACGAGCTGACGTACGTCATGCAACAGACATACCGAGATTTGAATAGCATACGAGAATCGTTTGGTGTGGTGTCTTAATGATGAAATATGTTTACAGGGTGATGCAGGACAGAAGGGAACAGGCCAGACAGGATCTCAAAGGCCTGGAGGAGACAGTGGTAGATTATTTTGTTCTGTATATGAGAGGTGTTTCATATTTATGCGTCCACGCTCTGATCGCTCTCTCGTCCTCAGGCCAAAGAGCTGCAGACTCTTCATAACCTGAGGAAACTCTTTGTTCAGGATCTGGCCACACGGGTGAAGAAGGTATCGCAGTTGTTAACACATTCCCCTTGAACTGAAATTTGTAGTTAAAAAGTTGCTCCAGATATTTAAATAGTTTCAATGTGGATTTTTATAGAAATTATAATGACTAACCCTGAGCTATGATTACTATTAAAAGCTAAACGTTAGACTGGATTTATAGATTGCTGTGTAGCTGTCTTTTTTTTTTTTTTTTTTAACGCCTTTTCTGTGTAGTTCCTGTTTAAACAGGACGCTTTGACAGACATCAGAGCTTATCCTTTCATTTAATTTTATTTGTATGATTTACTTCTTGAGTTGAACCTTATTCTAATTCTTTAATGATTTTATTATTTTACCTTTTTTATTGCTATTATTATTAGAATTTATAGTACTATTTTTTTATGTTTTATTTTACTTTATATTATTATTGGTTTTTAATTATTTCTTATTTTACTATTTAATTTTTTCTTTATGGCTAGTAGCCTTAGGTTGCCACTGACTTCAAAGCTAATATATATCATAAAACTCCAGTTAGGACTTTATCGACCTCTCTCAGAGGTGCCTGAGTTATGCATTTACATATTTTTCAGAGCGCTGAGATGGACTCCGATGACACTGGCGGCAGTGCGGCACAAAAACAGAAGATCTCATTCCTGGAGAACAACCTTGAGCAGCTCACTAAAGTGCACAAGCAGGTAAACACACACTCAAAACATCGGACACCACAGGCATTCTCTCAAAACACATGCTTACTGATGCCTTTTCTTCTTTTGTGTAGCTGGTGCGTGATAACGCTGACCTGCGCTGTGAGCTGCCCAAACTGGAGAAGCGCCTGCGGGCCACGGCGGAGCGTGTGAAGGCTCTGGAGTCTGCGCTCAAAGAGGCCAAAGAGAACGCAGCCCGTGACCGCAAACGCTACCAACAGGAGGTGGACCGCATCAAAGAGGCCGTCAGAGCCAAGAACATGGCCCGCAGAGGACACTCCGCACAGATCGGTTAGCTCTCACACACAGACACACACACACACACACACTTTAGAGTGCAGTTACTAGAGTCAGCCAAGTGTGTACGGAAGACAGGTGTCTTTTGACTTTTCAACTTACATACTAGAACAGAGGAACAGTGAAAGGTGTCGATTGCTACCAAGAGGTGTTGCCCGCTCACATTTGTAGGGATATTAGTAGATTTAAATGATTAATCATGGTTCATCTCATGATTTCTTTTGAATCTACCACAGTTAATGGCCAGCTTTGAAGCTTTTCGGTTTGTTGTCAGCTAAAAACAACTTTTAGGGCTCATACGATTGCAAAAAAACTAAACGTGATCTCACACAGAAACATGAATCTCGTTGCTTAGATGCATGACCAATGATAACAATATTTGTTCTATAATGAGCGCAAATGATCAGACATGTTTGGTCTCCTTCAACTGGATGGAATCATAGTCTAACGATAAAAAAATTATAGTCTGTGCCCATCATAAACTAGGCCATTTTTTGTTAAAAAATGTCAACTCTGACTGCCAGATACCTGTGTACTAGCACTCGTCCAGACTGCAAATTAGGCTGAAAATCTGTGCAGAAGTCTTATGGTGTATTCCAGCCTTTTAAGGAGTGATTTTTGATCTATAGATTTAGTAAACAGTTATTTTTTTGTCTTAACTAACTGGTCATATTTCCTCCTTTCCCAGCCAAGCCAATCAGACCAGGTCAGCCCCCTGTCGCCTCTCCCACTCACCCCAATGTCAACCGCTCAGGGGCGGGGCTCTTCCCGAACAACCAATCAGTGGGTATCCGGGGTGGAGGTGGAGTCAAACAGTAAAATAAGTGAGTAGATGCTGCAAAATACTCTTAAATATGTCACATTGTGGAGATAAAAAGGATTGCGAATATAATTTCATTCTTTTTCCTTTTTCACCCTCTGTTTCTTTACTGCTCACTCTTTCCAGCTGTTGAATGCTGAATTTAACTCCAGTAGCCCCAGCTGAAGCTGATATCACCCCAAAAAGCTGAACAGGCATTCCACAGCACGGGAGGGTTCAATACTATTCATATGAAAGTGAATATAAGTATATATATATATGTGTATGAAACATGAAATACTATCCCCGTCTGGGCTGTACAGTTGTTCCCCCGTTCTTATCTCTCATATCTTCCCTTTAAAAATATAAAGATAATGGAAAAAAAAAGACAGGCTTTTTGCACCAGTGGAAACGTGTGTAACTAGCGTGTATCTCTTCACTCTTGCACAGTAGGTTTCTGCTCACATCCTGCTCTCCACGTCCCTCACTGTGCCAAGTTGAATGTATTAGGCAGAAATGAATGAAAAATTAAAAGAAAAAAAAAATCTAGCTGCATTAATTTAGCCTTATTTATCTACGCTCACATTTTGGGTTTGTTTAGAGAGTTAGCTTGTTCTCTCTTGCTTTGAACATTTCAACTAAAGTAAAACACTACACATGAACTGTATATATGAACCACTGAGCTAGTTTTTGTAATGATGGACATGTTCAGAAGAAAGATTTAAATTATGATGAAAGTAGATGAAAGGCGTCTGAAAGTAAACAAACAAGATGCAGTTCCATGAAAATGAGAACATAAAGGCTGCTTAATGTAGATTGACCTGAGCTGCAGATATATTTGAAGCACTGTACGAAGTACGAACACATAATGAGTAATCACTGTTACAGCGTAAAGACCTGTGTGTACATGTATGCCACATCCTGAGCTCTTAGAGGAGTTCAGTCACATGCTCATTTTGACATTTCAATATTTAACTTCAGTTCTCACAGTCTAGGCAGGTAGAGTTTCTGCTCCGTAGCTCAGTCACTACAAATCATTAATAATCATGTGTGTGGATTTCTCTTCTTAGTTTTATCTACCATACCATTTTATCTTCTTCTATTGTTTTTTGGTAGGCAGTTTATTAGACCCAACAATGAAAAATGCATTCACTCTCATTTTGTTCCAAACGTGTTTGATTCTTTCATGAAACACTAAAGGATATCAAAATGTTCATGCTGCTTTTTGAAATGAAAATGGATGAGGATGGACAATTTCAAGCTCCAGAGAGGACAAGAAGTCCATTATGACTTGTGCCACTTCTGAAGTCAAACAACCGCAAATTGAAGTCATTATTCACTTCAAATCTTGCCCTCCTTGATCATTCGATTGAGACATAATAGCATATTTGGTGTCATTGAATCACAATATTTTAGTTAAAACGTAAATGCAAATGAGATGTCAAGATTTTCACTGGTTGTCATACTTTAAGCTGCTTTTTATGTTTCCGGTGCTCCTTTTTTAATCCTTGTTTTCGTTTTATGGAAAGAGAACGTCTTTATTGACAGATAAATGAAATGGATAAAGGTTTGGGATGACATGAGAGTGAGTAAATGATGACAGAAGTTTCATTTTTGGGTGAACCAAGCCGTGTTAAGGGATTCTTGAATGTGGAAATGATCACATCCCACCCTCTCCTTCATAGACGCCCTGTTAAAGCAATACAGTTTTGTAGTTTGTTTTACATTATTAAATAGAGTTTGTATAGTGTCGTTTTTTGTTTTTTTTTTTGGAGTGAGGTTTGTGCAGTGGTCAAACAGCCACTGAAGTTACAATATACCTATACTCTTTTTAGAGTCTTTTCCTTTTATTTGATTTGAGTTGTTTTAGTTGGTATGGTTTAGTCCATTATAGGGTCCATATTTTGATAGTCTGCATTTTGGAAATGGCAATTGGTTTGAGCATTGCAAGCAACCCAGGGAAACCCACACAACAAAAGTTCTGGCTCACACAACCAAAATATGACTGTGGATTTTCTGTTGGGGTTGATTTTGCGTTTGCTTATTTAGACCTGCTGAATGGCTCTCTACAGTTCATACTGTTTCAGTGCTTTTCATTCAGCACAACGTTACTGCCTTTCATTGTCTAGTGTTAATGGGTGGGGCCTATTTAGTGGTGGGTGGGGTTTATTTAATCAATTTAGGTCATGTTCTCATTTTGTTGGTAGATAATACTGTTTTATTTATTTGTTTTATTATAGACTAGTGATTTTGCTGTTCATTTTCTTTTGTTGTTTTTTTTTTTAAGTATACAAATGTCTTTTTTTTTTTCTTATGATAAGTATATATAGATTCCAGTGTACTTGGTTTCCATTGTCCTTTGTCAGATCCTACTAGTGTCTTGTGTTAATGACTGTAGTACTGTAGTAGCAGGGGGATATAGATGGCGTTTTAAGACCCTTTGTGTGCAATATGAATCTGGTGTAGTGCAAGGTTTGCAGTACTGAAGAAAAGCAACGGAGAGGAAATCACTCAACTGTCCTCCAGTTTTATTTTATTGTTAATGCTCATTTGTCTAACGGTTGTCATGTTTGCCAAATTGCATCTTTTAAAAGCACTTTAAAATGTTACCATCTCAATTGAAAAACGCACTTATTGAAAACTGAAAATTTGCATCTCAAACATCAAATTCCTCACTGAGTTTTATAATTTTTGTTAAGGAGGTTGCATTTTGTAGACTGTCAATGTTGTTGTTTTGTATTTTGTTTTGCCTTGAATCTGCATTTTTAACCGTTGCTGGGGAAAACACTCCGTTTAAAAGTCTCTAATGGAAAGATGTAATGATGATCAGATGTGTGTACAGCTGGTTCTACAGATTGTGTCGATTGAATTGCTGTGTATATGTCGTTCAGTTGCTTACTGTAGACAAGTTTTCACCCCTTGACATAAAACACAAATAAAGTATAGGGTAAAACACACCGGAGTATGTTTTTGCATTTTAGAGTTGAAAACAGCTAAGCTGCTTTAATTTATTATTGCTATAGTAAAATTCCTGGAATATATCTTGTGGGAATTACCTTGAATTTAAGGATTGTAATGGTTATAAACTGCTATACATACAACCACATTTAAACATTTGTCCACAGGCTTCTTATTGGGGGAAATATACTGGGACTTATTACTCAAAATTACATTTATTTTAATTAGTTTAAACAATACATGAAATGACCAGGTAGAGAAAGAATAAAAACAAATGCTGTTTTCTTGGATTCATCAGTCTTGAGCATGTTAATATAATAACAATTTTAACAAGGTAAAAAGCCTTTTAGAAATAAGCAGTAATGTACAAGTGGTCGAAGTACACACACACACACACACACACACACATAAATATATATAATGTGTGTATATGTATATGTGACACCGGAGCAAAAAACCTTAAGTCACTAAGTTATATTTTTTGCAACAGCCAAAAAAAAAAAAAACCTTCTATGGGTCAAAATGATACATTTTTATTTTATGCCAAAAATCATTAGGATATTAAGTAATGAGCATCATGAAGGTATTTAAAAAATGTCCTACCATAAATATATAAAAACATATTTTTTGATTTTTAATATGCATTAAGAACTTAACTCAACTTTAAAGGCTATTTTCTCAATATTTAGATTTTTTGCACCCTCAGATTCCAAAAATAACAAACCATTCATCAATCGAAAGCTTATTTATTCAGCTTTCAGGTGATGTATAAATCTCAGTTTCAGAAAATTGACCCTTATAACTGGTTTTGTGGTCCAGGATCACATGTATTAAAAAATTGGGGTCAGTAAGATTTTCAAGTCATAGGAAAAAACTAAATAATAATGTGGTATAAAAGATTTAGAAAATATTTACGGCACATTTTTAATATTTAAGATTAAAAATTTAATTTTTGTGAATTTTGAATAAATACTGTTACTTCAAAAAATCACTTTCTCTTTTTTGTATTCATCATTTGTAAGTTACTTTTGGTAAAGTTGTCTGCTAAAATACATGTATTGGCGATTGAACTATAAATTGCAGATGGCTGTCATAAAATACTTCTGACAATGGCTATATAATATTTTTGTAATTCTATATATATATAGATCTTTATAAATTCATTTTTTTTTTTTTTAAATTTTATACATATACAAAAAAATTGAAGAAATTATAAAGATCTCAAGGATATTAACAATAAAACTAGTGAAATGATCAAAATGGCAATTTTTCTTTAACCTTTCTTTTATTATCGAGGACATGCAAACCATGCACAAAAATGAAAAACAACATATATTTACAGAATGAACAATAAGGTAGAAAAGACAATCCACTGATCGTTTTCTTACAGCTTCACTGACATTCAACTCTGGAATATCTCACAAAAATTACATTACATCTAATACAGAGATTTCCAACAAATACCGGTCAAGACTACAAAAAGACTGTTGGCAATTAAATGCATTACAGGAATAGAAACCTCAAAAGAATTAAAAAACGTTCGTCTGGGTTCAAAAAGTGACTATTCCTCACAGTAACACATTGGCATGTGTTGGATCTATAGATTGATAGCACCAAACGTCATCTTAGAAACATACAAAAAATGCATTTCTGATTGCTGTATCTGTGTTATGAGTCTTAGCTTTCAAAACCAAACCATAAATCATGAATGCAGTTAGAGGCAGAAGTCTAGAATTCATTTTTTGCTCTAGGCTCAGAAACAACATGGATAAGCCTAACAATAACAGTTTCTTTTTTTCTTTATATCTTAGCACTAAGACCGTCGGTAGGTAGTTCTTAATTTTTCTTTAACACAGAATGTCTTAAACACAATCTCTAAAAGATGACTCACTACTGGTGCAGAAAACTGTGGAAGCACGTTTCTGCCATGGAATCAAAAATAAAAAGGGTACTTGTGACTTCCAAGCAGGCTCCTTGATCTCAGTTTGACATCAAAGATGCTGTAACGCTGTAAATTCAGTTTGGACAGCAATTTCTTCCAGTGGTAATTGGGTGAAAATAGGAGGTTAATTCCACACTTTAATTGATTTAATGTATATATAGGCCAATATGTTTGACCTTCAATTTACATCAAATCAACATCAAGTTTTTGACATTAGCTTGATTTGCATATTCTGAAAAAAAAAAAATCTTTAAAAAAAAAATCGTAATTCTCTGAAAAAAAGTCAGAATTCATGATTTCATACACAGAAATCTCACAATTCTGATCCCCCAGTCCCAGCCAAGAGTTAAATTTCAGAGTTAAATTCCTGCAATTTAAAAAAAAGTCGCAATTACATTTTTTTTTTATTTTCTTTATTTCCTGTGGCATAAACGGGCTTCCATAGAAAACACCCTTCCCATTTAATCATCTCGTCTGAATCTATATGTGTCAGGAGGAAAGCACTGGTTTAAAGGCAGTACTAGAATGAGATTCATTCAGTAGTTCACAAACACAACCACTTGCTGTCTTCACGCCATCGATGCTACGCTAAAGCAGAATGGATTCTGGGTGACTCTGATAAAAGAGCATGCTACATTATGAGCGAGTCGGACCACAGGAGAGGCAGATTATATAGTGAATATGAATTCATGGAAAGCTATAGTGAGTTGCTGCATTGCCTATATTGGGTTAGCAGTGTGTATGGATTTATTGCGATTAATATTTGCATGATTCAGGTAATATAAAACTGGAAGCCGGAGGAGGCGGAGCTGCTGTTGTTGGATCCCCTGGTGGACCAGGTTCATGAGAGGGATGAGATATTGGAACGGCCTCCAGGTGGCGCTACGATCTTCTGTGATGTACGCCTGGGGATGTGGTCGTCCATTTGAGTGCCTTTGAGTAAAAAAATAAAAAATAAATAAATCTTTAGTTTGGAATCACAGAGCTCAGTGAAATGAAAGCACGTCTGCAGGAGCTAAAAATGACATCTACCTGATTTAGGTCAGAGAAAGAGACTCACAGATTACACATAGCATGACTTTTCAGCACCATTGTTCTGGATGTACTTTACTCATTCTGTTTCTCCATAAAGATATATATATATATATATATATATATATATATATATATATATATATATATATATATATATATATATATATATATATATATATATATATATATATATATACATCTGGAAGAAGTGGCTAGGGAGAGGGAAGTCTGGGCGTCTTTGCTTAGACTGTTGCCCCCGCGACCCGGCCCCGGATAAGCGGCAGATGATGGATGGATGGATGGATATATAAAACCAAAACAACAAGATCAAACATCAAATGTCTTTTATAATTTGTGTGGATGATGTAATTAAATAAAAAAAATGATTGTACAATATAAAACGACTATGTTATATATAACAGTATAACATTTTAAGTGCATTGGCCATTTAAAGCTTTCAAAGTGTTTTGCATTTTTAAGGAAATTTTTTTATGAAACTTTTTTTTTTTTTCATGATCAAATGCACCATTCACAAGGTGCTTCATTTTAAATTCACATAGCATGTATATATACCAAATTAAATAGTTAAAAGTAAACATTGTTAATTATATAAATATACAAATCAAACGTCTGAGGTTGGCAATTGTTTTAATGCTCACCGAGGCTGCATTGATTTGATCAAAAATACAGTAACAACAGTAATATGAAATATTACAAATTTTACTTTTTTATATTTTAACATTTCACAAGATCCTTCACAAATGTTGATTCAGTGATCAAGAAATATTATAAAGATCTTAAAGTATTAATTTCTTTTTTTTATTTATTAACTCTTATCCCAAACTGAATATACTGCATGTAGACTCAATTAAACAGTCCAGTAAAAGTAAATAAATGCATAATATTATTATTAAAAGATACAAATGGAAACAAAATGGTATATTTAGTTCTAAGACCCTACCGTTTTATACTTCAACAAATAAATCAAAATCAAAAGTGCTTACCAGATAAAGTGAACCCGGATTGGTGCAGATTTCTAGCTGGTCCCAGTGGGGTCTTTCCGGGACATGAGGGCCCTCTAGTGGTAGGAGTGGCTGGCACAGATTTGGTCATACTGATGACATCATGAACGGGGCCATCATAGTTTCCTCTAGGAACACCACGAGCATCAGCCATCTGCAATAAAAATATTATTATAATAAAATAAAATAAAAATGTATGTCTTGAGTCTTTTTAAACTTGAAAAGTCTGTGAGAGATTTCCATCAATTATTTAACTACTGTGCTGAGTAAGTCAACAGTCATAAGCACAGAGACATTCTCACCCTGCCACGGGCCTTGATTCTCTTGTAGACAAAGTCAGGATAGGCTTTTCTGGGAATGAAGCGGCCTGAACCCTCTGTCACATTGAGATTCCCGTCCTCTAGAACGATCCTGCCCTGACTGATGACCACCACCGGGAAACCTCGGCACTCCATTCCCTCAAAGATATTCATCTCCACTGTCTGCGGTGACACATAGATCAGAATCAGTGTTTTACTTTGTAATATTCCTTTGGAATTTTGTGGAGGTGCAAAGACTTAACAGAATTCTGCTGAGTTTAGACAGAATCCAGTTGTAGAAAGCAACAGGTATTCACAGTGATGTGGGATAAATAAAATAACCATTGTTAATAGGCTCTCTCTTTTTGAAATCCTCATACCAGATTGTGAGATTTGGCAGAAAAGGTTTTTGTCTCCTTGGTGTTCCAGACGACTATATCAGCATCCGATCCTACAGCGATTCGGCCTTTCCGAGGATACAGGTTGAAGATTTTTGCAGCATTTGTGCTCGTCACTGCAACAAAATCATTCTCGTCCATTTTACCGGTTGCCTATGTGATAAAAACAAATGCGAGTTGCAAACATATGCATAGAAGTTCTGTCTTTTGCTGTTCATGTTTGAACTCTGACATGGGAATTCACAACATAATGGCTAATAGAGGATCCACATTTCACAAAGAATGCAAACATACAGCTGTGTGTTTTGCAGTGTTTATATAAGTACAGTCTTGTTCAAAATAATAGCAGTACAATGTGACTAACCAGAATAATCAAGGTTTTTAGTATATTTTTTATTGCTACGTGGCAAACAAGTTACCAGTAGGTTCAGTAGATTCTCAGAAAACAAATGAGACCCAGCATTCATGATATGCACGCTCTTAAGGCTGTGCAATTGGGCAATTAGTTGAATTAGTTGAAAGTGGTGTGTTCAAAAAAATAGCAGTGTGGCATTCAATCACTGAGGTCATCAATTTTGTGAAGAAACAGGTGTGAATCAGGTGGCCCCTATTTAAGGATGAAGCCAACACTTGTTGAACATGCATTTGAAAGCTGAGGAAAATGGGTCGTTCAAGACATTGTTCAGAAGAACAGCGTACTTTGATTAAAAAGTTGATTAGAGAGGGGAAAACCTATAAAGAGGTGCAAAAAATGATAGGCTGTTCAGCTAAAATGATCTCCAATGCCTTAAAATGGAGAGCAAAACCAGAGAGACGTGGAAGAAAACGGAAGACAACCATCAAAATGGATAGAAGAATAACCAGAATGGCAAAGGCTCAGCCAATGATCACCTCCAGGATGATCAAAGACAGTCTGGAGTTACCTGTAAGTACTGTGACAGTTAGAAGACGTCTGTGTGAAGCTAATCTATTTTCAAGAATCCCCCGCAAAGTCCCTCTGTTAAAAAAAAGGCATGTGCAGAAGAGGTTACAATTTGCCAAAGAACACATCAACTGGCCTAAAGAGAAATGGAGGAACATTTTGTGGACTGATGAGAGTAAAATTGTTCTTTTTGGGTCCAAGGGCCACAGGCAGTTTGTGAGACGACCCCCAAACTCTGAATTCAAGCCACAGTACACAGTGAAGACAGTGAAGCATGGAGGTGCAAGCATCATGATATGGGCATGTTTCTCCTACTATGGTGTTGGGCCTATTTATCGCATACCAGGGATCATGGATCAGTTTGCATATGTTAAAATACTTGAAGAGGTCATGTTGCCCTATGCTGAAGAGGACATGCCCTTGAAATGGTTGTTTCAACAAGACAATGACCCAAAACACACTAGTAAACGGGCAAAGTCTTGGTTCCAAACCAACAAAATTAATGTTATGGAGTGGCCAGCCCAATCTCCAGACCTTAATCCAATAGAGAACTTGTGGGGTGATATCAAAAATGCTGTTTCTGAAGCAAAACCAAGAAATGTGAATGAATTGTGGAATGTTGTTAAAGAATCATGGAGTGGAATAACAGCTGAGAGGTGCCACAAGTTGGTTGACTCCATGCCACACAGATGTCAAGCAGTTTTAAAAAACTGTGGTCATACAACTAAATATTAGTTTAGTGATTCACAGGATTGCTAAATCCCAGAAAAAAAAAATGTTTGTACAAAATAGTTTTGAGTTTGTACAGTCAAAGGTAGACACTGCTATTTTTTTGAACACACCCCTTTCAACTAATTGCCCAATTGCACAGCCTTAAGAGCGTGCATATCATGAATGCTGGGTCTTGTTTGTTTTCTGACAATCTACTGAACCTACTGGTAACTTGTTTGCCACGTAGCAATAAAAAATATACTAAAAACCTTGATTATTCTGGTTAGTCACATTGTACTGCTATTATTTTGAACAAGACTGTATATGTTTTTTTCTTACATGCATTATTTTTTATTTAGTTAAAGGGGGGGGGGGGGGGGGGTGAAATGCTATTTCATGCTTACTGAGTTTTTTACACTGTTAAAGAGTTGGATTCCCATGCTAAACATGGACAAAGTTTCAAAAATTAAGTTGTACGTTTGAAGGAGTATTTTTGTTCCAAAAATACTCCTTCTGGTTTGTCACAAGTTTCGGAAAGTTTTTTCGAGTATGGCTCTGTGTGACGTTAGATGGAGCGGAATTTCCTTATATGGGTCCTGAGGGAACGTTTGCCGGAAGAGCGCGCGCTCCTGTAGAGCAGAACAATGAGAGGCTGAGCACAGACAATCACTCACTGATCAGAGCGAGAGCGTCAAGAAAAGTCACAAAAGGAGTGTGTTTTTGGTTGCCAGGGCAAGACAACCCTGCACAGATTACCAAAGAAAAAACAGCATTAAGGGACCAGTGGATGGAGTTTATTTTTACAGAGCATCAACGGAGTTGTGCAAGTGTTTTTGTTTGTTCCCTGAATTTCGAAGATGCTTGTTTTACAAACAAGGCCCAGTTTGACGACGGATTTGGGTATCGTTTATTTCTTAAGGATGATGCAGTCCCAACGAAAAAGGGTCACGATCGTGTGTTGGAACCGTAGACTGTGAGTAAAACTGCTTCAAATATCTCTGTGTTGTTAACTTAGCTATCGGCGCGTAAGCACATCAAGTAAACAACATGCGATGTTGTCATCAAACTGCACTTTCCACATGTACAGCTTAAAAAAAAAAAAAAAAAAGACGACAAAGTGGAACTTAGTCATTTTCCAAAACCACTAAGCAAATATATACAGTTTCTGTACATACCACGTCGTTGCTGATGCTGCTCTTGTTAAATTTCAGCCTTTGGATCTGATTCTGGATCATAAATATACGCTGAATCTGACTGTTAGCCATGGTTTGTTTTTCCTCACGGTAAAGTCACAGCTTCCAAACGCTCTAAAAGCAAAAGCCTACTGGGACTCGTGATTCTTTAGCTCCGCCCACACGTCACGCCTCCAGGCGCTCGTGTTTTTCCATGAAAAATCGGTACAGACTATCTTTCTCTTATGAATATAATAAAACTAAAGACTTTTTGGAGTTATGAAGGATGCAGTACTACTCTATAGCTACTCAAGATTAACAGGATATTGAGTGAAAGCGAGCATTTCACCCCCCCTTTAAGAAAGAGAGACTGTTTTGTGAGACCTACCACAGCCTTGTCCCAGACGATGCTCATCCGCTCCTCGATGCCGTTGGTCCCCTCCGGAATGAGGGTGAAGTTGTCCTTTCCAACAGCTTTCTGTGCCGTGGTGAAGGTGCAGTGAGCGCTGGCCGTCACCTGAAGATCTCCACTGAAACAATTTATGACGGTCAGTAAGATAATTTCCATTAAGGCCAATGCAATCTCACAAGAGCAGTGCAAATTAATGTAGGGCTGCAAACTAGCAGAGGCGGTGAACATTTAAGTGAAAGACTCCACTGAAAAGCTGGTCTTTGGCATGATTTTAGCTGCTCACCAGGACAGCAGTGAGCTGAGGTAATCTGGAGTGCTTGTGTCGGGGCTCAGAGGAGGAGACATGACAAATGCAGCAGCTTTTTCCCAGTTTTTGCTCCAGTACTGTGAGCCGTCCGTGCCCAGGCTGGCAGCGATTGGCTCTCCATAGATGACCATGCCTGAAAATGAATCCATGCACATGACACAAACATTTGAATCTTTGCGTTTCTGTTACAGTATTATTGAGCTCTCTCTACTCTCGTACCCTTTTTCCTGGCCTTGGCGATGACATCAGCAGCTGGTTTGCTCATCACCTTTGTGATATAGAGAGGGCAGTTGGCCTGTTTAGCAATGGTGATGGCTCGATACACAGCCTCAGTCTCCACCTGAAGAAGAACAGCAGAAGTGATGCTGATGTTCACCAGTGGACGAACAGATCAATCCCTGAAGACTAACCTCCTCCGGGTGGCTCAGGACGTGTCCTTCTGGGCCAGTGATTCCCAGATCCAAAAGATTCTTCTGTTCCTGAGGTTACAAACAAACACATGCATTTATGTATGGAGAAAGGAAAGAAACAAAGGTATATTTTGGAAAGGAAAACAGAGGAAGGTATATTTTTGAAAATAATGTAGTTAAAATGAAATAACAGTTGAAGTAATGTAGATTAATGGTGATAAAACATGGTTACCTCCTCAATGATGTCACCGTTTTCAGCATGAACCTGTGCGATGGCACCCAGTTCCCTCATAGCACTGAACATCTCATAGATCTACAGACACAGAGAGAATTAGTTCTTGGAAACAGGATCTAGAAACCCACCTACATTGCTAAATGTTCAAAAGTTTGGGGTCAGTAAGATTTTTTTAATCAAATTAATATTTTCATTCCGCAAGGATGCATTAGATTGTTCAAAAGTCACAGTAAAAACATTTGTATTTTCACAAAAGGAATTCGGTTTTAAATTAGTATTATTATTATTATTTTTTTTATTATTATTTATTTATTTTTTTTACTTTCTATTCATCCAAGAATCCTGAAAAAAAAAATGTATCAGGTTTCCATAAAAAAAAATTAAGCAGCTGTTTTCAGCATAATCATTAACATAAATAATCAGAAATATTTCTTGAGTAGCAAATCAGCATATAACAATGATTTCTGAAGATCATGTGACACTCGAGACTGGAGTAATGATGCTAAACTAAATTAAGCAAATAAGTGCAGCCTTGGTGAGCAATAAAAAAAAATTCAGACCTCATACTTTTAAATTGTAGTGTAAACATGGTTATCTTAATTTTTTATTATATTATATATAAACCTGTGTATCAGAGCTCTGATACTTGTCCTTATAAGCCATGAAGATCAGGAAGGAGTTCACCCCTAAAACAAGAAACAGAACTTGTTTTTATCATGCATTTCTCTTTTTGGAGTTGAATGCAGAATGTGTTTTTATTTGGTTAAAAAGAAACCTAATAAAACCTTATAACGCAGAAAGCAAAAATAGCAAAGTCACACCTGAAATCTCACATCACCTTTATCTTTAACCAGATGCTCCAGCTCCTCAAACAGCCCATCATGCCAGCGAGTGATGTCAATGTGCAGAGAGTAGTCACAGCACGACCTATTGTCCGCTGTATCCCTCCACTGGTCATACGCTGCCAGTAAACTAGTTCCCGCTTCAGGCACAACATGGTCAACTACAAGATAAGCAGAGCATGATGATGAAAAATGCACTTCATCTGCATTTTGCATCTGAAGTAGATTTAAGAATGTTTAGATATTTGTAAGGGAAAACAAGACGAAAATATTGAGGAGGATATAATTTTTTTTGCAATGTGTGCAACATATAATGCCATGATCTGCTCAGATTTAAGACCTTATTATGCCTTCATTTGTGGAAGGGCAATCTTAAGACCTTTTCAAGACCAGCAGAAACCCTGTTATTATTGAGTATCTACATGCATTTTGTCACACTGTCACACTGGAGGATAACTGAAGTGAACGGCAAAAAACTCTTCAGTAAAAGGTGATTAATATTGGTGAAAAACTAAAATATGAATTGTCACTTTCACACAGCAAATTGTGGTAAAAATGCTGGATCCCTTTTCTGCATCACATTTGCAGTTTACACAAGCAATTGATTTCTGTCTTTTTACAGATAAAAAAAAAAAAAACATGCACACATTTGATTTAACATTAAAATATACAGCACTTGTTTTCAGAGACATAAAGTATTGTGTTTACAGTGTCATTTAGATGCTATGTTTAATGTCATTATTATTCTCGTTTATGGGCCTGTAGCATTAAAGCAATATCCCATAAACATATTATGGGGAAAATGTTTAGTGTTCATTTGTTATCTACCCAAACACAGATTATTTGTTTAAAACTTCACCATAAAGGCAATATTTGTTTTGTGTTTCACTGCAACTTTAAATAATGCATCTAAACAATGATTTATGTGTCCTAAATGACTTCATAGCAGTCCAGTGGCTTATCTGAGGAAAGTTGAGCAGAAGAGAAGAGAACAGACAGTGACAGCGCTGTGACCCCAATTCAACTGATTTTATCAGACCTGACAAGCTCTTACAACACACACACACTTTAGCATAGACCCTCCTTTCTGTTTCACTAGAAATCCATTCTGAGTTTAATGATAACTACTGTAAGTCTTCTGCTCTCTTCTCCTCTGTCCTTATAAGATGTCGATGTAATGACATACTGATCATGGTGGTTCCTCCCGCTAGAGCAGCTCTGGTGCCGTGGTAGAAGTCATCTGCCGGGGTCATGCCCTGGTGAGGGGCCTGTAGACAGGTGTTCACATCGATGCCTCCCGGGATCACTATGTGCCCATAGGCATCCACTGTCTTCACGCCGGTGGGAACAATGAGGTTCTCACCAATCTGCCTGTATGCCAGAATAATAAAAAAATATAAATTATCACTTTGGATAA
The DNA here is from genome assembly GCF_023724105.1 of Carassius gibelio. Classification (NCBI taxonomy): domain Eukaryota; kingdom Metazoa; phylum Chordata; class Actinopteri; order Cypriniformes; family Cyprinidae; genus Carassius; species Carassius gibelio. The sequence goes on from NC_068382.1 coordinate 22,654,954, forward strand.
AAGAATCTGCTAAATTAAATGTAAAATTTATATAATATAATCAGGGTTGCCAAGTCTTGAGCTACTTTTAAACTGATGCTGTAGGTAATTTTTCCCCCCAGGTGTTAATGGTTTGACATTATTGCATAAATTATATTTGACTGGAATGCATTTATTATATTTTACCAATGATAAACCTGAGGGGAGCCTTAATGAAAATAGTCTGTGCTTTTGATTACTCATTTCCATGTTGAAATTGTTAATAACGCATAAACGTAATTGTAAAATATGTATTTTATGTATGAAATTGACATATTTTGAGTTTGATTATTAGGCTAAGGTCATTATACAGACCTGACAACACTGAATATGATCTGATGTAAAAAATTTATTAAAACAAGATCATTTTTAACATGAAGTTTAGAACGTTTTCACATGTTTGAATGGCTAATGCAGATTTTTTAAATAATGAAATCTTACTTAATGGTTCCATCTTCCATGTAAATGTCAGCATAAAATGACTGGTCATCATTTACGATTTTCCCACCTTTAATAATAAGTTTATCACTCTGTGGAGAGAAAAAAAGAAGACATTCAATATGATGTTAGTGCAGCGTGCTATTTTTAAAAGTTGTAAGTGATGCAACTTTAAAGTGATCATTCAATTACAAATTAATATACTGTTATTTCTCATTTAAATTTGCATATTGCATATCTTTTTTTTTAACACAGGTTTGGCGTCGCTGACACCAAGAAGTTGAGATATTCAGTGTTAAGATACCCAAAAGATTATACTTAAATAAAATGCTGTAAATTTCACTGAAACCCGCTTACCCAGTTCCAAAGAGCTTTGGATGTAGATATACAGTCATTTCAAAGTACAGAGAGAAAGAGCTGTATAATGCATGCAAATCCTCCTATGCAATATGCACTGTTCTTTAAGAAGCTAATCAGAGAGATTATATCATTCAAAAACCAGACATTAAAAAATCCAGACAGAGAATACAAAAGAAAGATAACAGGCAACTCCATTAATCTGTAACAACACTTTTCGATTTACTTTATTATTCATGCACGGCTGTTGTTTTGCATCAATGCATAGTGACTGACAGTTTTCACTGTCCTTTTTTGCACCATTTCTGATGAGTCTAAATCACAGTCCCAGTTACAGGAGACCAATGCCCGTTCAGTTACCCCTGGCATGGATCTTTGCCAGGCAACTGGGCTTGTTAGGTCACCCAGGCATGAGACGTCATTCACAGTGCTGTTAGACAGTGCCAACCTCAACTTTTGTCACAAAGTCCAAACAGACATGGTTAAATAAAGAAAGAAATTAAATAAACATCCCTATAATTTTGCTAAAGGGTATTTCACCACATTCTCACTGTGCTGGGGTGGTGTGCATCCCACAGAGCTTCACTTTAATGCAATGTGACACTTCCACAGGCGGCCCATTGTTGGCACAACCAAAATCCCTTCCTAGCATGTCCAATTCTGGGCCAAAAGGGGGCTTGGGGAGAGACGAGACAGACAGCGAGGTGTCTGGGATGCAGCATGTAACACCAGAATGATCCACCTTATAGTACTGAATATCCAGAGCCTTTAGTAATGAATTATATGAGTATATTATTAAACTTTTTTTTTTTTTTATGCAGATGTTTCCAAATCAATGTAATGCGGAGTATGTGTATTTCTGTGCTCTGAATGTGGGTCAGACAGGAACTCGTCAAGCTGCAATGCCAGATAGTGCGGAAGGGAATTGGATCCAATTTGGCCATGTTACTATCACTCTTTCCTGAGGTTTCTCTCTCCTGCAGTCCACATGGATCCTCACTTTTTAACCCTTTTACTTTCTTTGGGTCATGGTTATTGGTAAAGCATATAACACACCACATACATTTTGTTACTGGAACCTCACATGATCATGAACATACAAGTAATACATTTTGCTTTAAATATAAAATTGTTTTTTTTTTTAAAAAGAACTATGAAATGTACACCATATTGACTGCTGCAAATGGTAAAAAAAAAAGTGTTTAAACACTTGAAAAGATAAGAATGTAAACATGATGTTAATTGTCTTTAACGTACCTCATATTTTAGGACAATACACGCAATTTTACTGTAAAATAATAAAAATAGTTTAAAAGTCATTTTAATCTAAATTATAAAATATAAATATCACATTAGCACAAAATATGTTATTACCTTACTCAAAATATTATGTGTAACTAACTATGCATGAAGTGATTGGCAATTTTTTTCCTTCCACATTCAAATAAATATTTTGAAGTGCTGGCTAAGAGTCACTAATAAATCAAGTATATGCTCAGCTAATTGTCAGACTATACATATATGCTTCTTGCAAACAATTAATGGATATGCATATAAACAGCCTTTTAATTAACAGAGTGGAATAATCATGGCTGATAGTGAGACTAAATTTAAGACTGACACACCCATTTATTTTTTTATGACTTTCTCCTAAATTGTTGAGTTATGAGCGACTTTTAGCCTTTAAAATGTTTTGTAAATATGGGCCCAGGACTTTTACTATACTTTTAGCATGGATGCCATGTGACTTCAAGGGGGTGATTCCACAGAAAGGGGCAGGGCACTCGTCAATCAAGAAGCTCTCCGGGGAATTGCATGACAAGGTCAGTGACATAGGATTCTGATGCTAAGGACATAAATCTGTCATAAGACAATGTACCTAACTGTTGTCAAATTATGTTTGTGATCTATTCAAGCAACCTACTATGTATTAAAGTATTGAAACATTTTTTTTTTTTTCTGTCCCATATCATCAAATATGATTGAGAATGTGGGACAGCATGCTCTGGGTAATCTGTGACAGTCTTCAAATGGGGGAAATATGCATTTAGGGACTTTATAAGTGTATTGACAATGGCTAATATATGACAATGAGAAATGGGTGTTAATGTGGATTACTGGAGGTTATAACATTATCATAAATTCATAGTAGCTGCTAAACCAGCTAGCTACAGAGATGGAATCTGGGAAACACACACAAACATACATATAGATAGATAGATAGATAGATAGATAGATAGATAGATAGATAGATAGATAGATAGATAGGTAGATAGATAGATAGATAGATAGATAGATAGATAGATAGATAGATAGATAGATAGATAGATAGATAATGTTGGCATAAAATGATATATAGCCTGTGAAGTATGCCTTTAAATTAAATCAGAATCCCACCCCATAATGTTTGTCAAGGGACCGTGCTCATGGGCAGGGCCCCCAGACAGACGTCTAGGCCGGAGAAGAGATTTCAACGCTCGCGACCTGCTGGAGTTCTGACATTATGCGCAAAATGTGCGTAAATGGTGCGACGACTGTATTATAAAGCCAACATGTGTTTTTCATATTCATTAATGTCAGACCGACCGGTAAAGGAAAGAGCCGACATCAATGAATGAAAGACACAATGGACACGAGAAACCGGGAACAAACCGCCGTGCCGCCGCCATGGCAAATTAAACGCACATCATCACAAAAGCAGCATTTTTATCCACGCTTGTCACATCATTGCATCCATTAGTGCAGCTCTTAAATGTCCACCGGCTTTCTCAGCTGTGTTCGGAGGATAGCAGGTCGTTGCCGGCGGCGGGGGAAGATCACCCTTGACTGCACAATAAAACCATCCTCCTCGTCCTCAACATCACTATGTGTCCGTTAATGCAGCTAGCAGACATTCACCGGTGGTTTTGGCTTTTAATCTCTGATATTTCTTACCGTCACGCGAGGGTTGTTCTTCTTGCCTTGGAAAGACATTGCACCGGTCTGGCAGCAGCTTGGATTTCCGAGAACGCGAGCCGAGATGTTGGTAATGATGATTGATGATGATCGGATCTGCGCTCGCGTCAGAATAAAAGCACAGCGACCGGCGCGTGGACTGGTGTCGGGATTCGGGGTGTTATTTTGAGATTACCGGGGTTCAATAGTCACTGTAGACAAAAGCCCCCCTGAGCCCCCACCCTCTGTGTCTGCTCACCATCTGCTGCTTTAGTATTCACACCCCATTCTGCACTCAGGGCGAGGAGGAACCAACAGAGGAACTCTAGGTCCAGTCTCTACACATATTTCTTATTAAAAATATATTTTGGACTTCCACAAATTAACTCATTTAATAACAAAATAAGTAATAAAGTATGCATTTTATTCTCTGGAAAGTCCAGTGCTACAAAATCATATATTTGTAATAATAATAATAATAATAATAATAATAATAATATAAAATATAAAAAACATGAAGTTTGTAGGTGGGAAACGACAAGTTTAGAATTTTTTACTTTACCATAGTTACAATAAAGCTGATTTTATTTATTTATTATTATTACGTTGTTGTTGTTGTTGTTTTGTGCTACGTTTTACACGAATTTTATTTCAGAATTGTCACGTTTAAGTAAGTGTTATCTTCCGTTTCCTTGTAATTATTTGTGAAATTTACGAGCATTTCCTTTTTTATATTGATGCCCGATTTTTCATTGTAATGTAGAATACAAACTTCAAGCACGATTAGGTAAAAAAAAAACTAAAAAAAAAAAAACTTTTTAATTTCCATATTAATCATGCCCATTAATATCGATCCACTATATTAGGAAACATGTATTTAAATAAAATACAAAAGTAAAATATTCTAAATAACTGCTTTAGCTCTTTTTGGATTTATCATATCAAATATAATTTTGAATGCAAGCCCAACTGGTAAAAATAACTGGATTTGCCTGCATCAAAGGGTTATTTTTTAATTTATTTATTAACTTTTTTTTTCTTTGAAATAATATTGTGCATATAGGCTACAAACACTCACATATACATACAGGTATATATATTAGCTACTGTATATGTGCGTATCTAATTAAAATGTCTCCTGTGATCTTTTTATGACAAATTGCAAGTTTTTTTTTTTCTTTTGTTTTTTCTTTATAAAGGAATTAAATAGCTAACAAGTTAGTATAATTTAAACTAGTGGGCGGTTATGATATACACACACAGGGATAGTTGGAAGAGGACTGATTACCTCTCGTCGCCCATTATGCGCGTGACCGGGTCCTGTGGGGTAGACGAGGGTCTGACCCTGTGAACTGCAGGACGGTGTGTGCTGCGTTCGGCTTGGAGCCGTTTGACTCACGCTGCTGAAACCACTCATGCTCGACGTGTCGCTGAAATAGTCCCTCTGATCGTCCACTCGTCCCCGAGGGTTTCTCCTGGCAGAACTGGGGCTATACGACTCAAAATTCAAGGTTTTATTCTCAAAAGCTCCTTCGATGTTGCAGAACATCCCACCGAACTTCACCCGGGGTTTAGGGCTGTCGGTACCCAGTCTGGACAGCAGGGAACCCTGGTCATCATCCTGGGGAAGGAGTCTTCTCTCAGCCATGGCTCACAGGAGGAATATAAAGCTTGTTTGAGGAATCTTTGGGCTGGTATTCCAGAGACACACTTCCACTGAGAGAGACAGGTGCAGTTATAGGAGCTGTCCAGAGAGGCGTGGTGCTGAAATCCTCCACTCACTGGATTAGGAAAGACATGAGCTCCCTCGAGATTAAGGTAAATCGATTGTTTTACAAAGGGGCATCAGAGAGAGTCAATCAGAGAGAATCTATATAAAGTATTTATTTATTTATTTTTTTAAATCTGACTCTTTAGATAATCTAATTCAGAAAAGAGTAAGTGTGAGAAGGGAAGAATATGTTACAATATTCCTTTACTTAAGATGGTTTGAAAGTCAAGAGTCAACAAGTTTAATCTATCTATCTATATATCCATCTATCCATCTCTCTTCTGTATAACAAATCTTTTAATATGTTGATTTTATAATTTGTACAAATATAAATTAATGAGGTCAAGAACACTGTGTATAGTGATATAAAATATAAATGTATATTATATATAATAAAAAAATGCTGTCCTAAATTTACATATCTTGACATACTGAACTTGCATTTTCATATAGATTTCAGAGCACTCTTATTTATTCTGTGCTCTGTGAAAATCATATACAAAAGCAGAAGTCAGCACCACACATCACTACAAGCAGTTAATGTGTATGACTTTCATACACCACCAATAATAATCATAATAGTAATAATGGTGCATAAATTACAAGAATTTCGAAATATTTTCTATTAACCCTTCATGCAATTGTATGTTTTATTTCAATATATTTATATGACTGATTCACAGCTGGGCTAATGCATATACTGTAGTAGGTGCAATTTAAAACTATTGTACTGACAAGCAATGCATTCAAAAATTAGCTAAAGGGTTGCATCAGGAAGACGTGTTGCAATTCATGTAAAACAGGCAGAGGCTAAACACACCAAATGCTTGCAGATGTCGTTTACAGTGTGTCTGGTCTCATCGGTGCATGTGGAGATCTGGGAAAGTCCATCTGGAGGCTTGATGGTGTTCCCAAAGGAGAGGACTTCTGCCCCATATGCCAAATGCCTCTGGGAGTGAATGCGTTAAAACACTTCACAACCAGAATGGATCATATAAAAGCACAAGAGCTGAAGTCTAACAATATCCTGAGGAAAGAGGGCCTGCATTTCATTTAATAAAACAGATACATGATTCTTTTCCATTCATACCTGACCAGAGAGATGATATCACCACTTCTTACACGTGTGGAATCTAAACAGATCTATAAAATATATCATCAATAACGGTGTAATGAAACTGTGAAAACAATAAAATCAGTAACAGACACAATCAATCATAAATGTATAACCAATTTTAGCAGCATAGTGCCTGTGTGAATAAACTGAACATGTTGTTTATTTCCATATCAAATGCTCTTTTTAAATTCACATCATGTAGCAAAAATGAGTTTTCCTGCATGCTTTTATAGTTAAGCAGAGCCGTCAAAGGTCATGGTCGTAAAAGATTATTAATTCCTTATTTCTAAATAAATAAATAAAAAAAACCCACAAAGGACTCCTGGGTATCTATGAGCTGCAGCCCATATACCAGAGCCTTCAGCTTCCTGGATTTCTCTTTGATTGTAAGGCTGTGGCATTTCTTAGTTGCAGATGTAACAGAGCGAGATGGAAGAAGCAGCCGGAGGCTTTTACTACTATCTCTCTTGTCCATGCCAGAGCTGAATTTTACCAGACAGGAAAGTATATGATGTTAAAAACATAATGAAGTTCAATTAGTTTAGCTACTTAAAGAAAAAACAAAACATATCTTAATATGTACTGCACTAAAATATTTCTAAAGAAATTCTGCCAACTCAGGCTTTCCAATACAGTGTTGGAAATTTATCAAAAAAACTTTTTTATACTGATCTGTAGCGCCCTCTACTGACTGAACTGCTGCTTACACTACACAAATAATTTACAAATAGATAAACTGGATTTGCATTCAGAAATAAAACATATTTAAGATCTACATATATTATCTTCAGTATATATTAATTGTTTATATTTTTTATTAATACTATTATTAAATATATACTATTATTATTATTATTATATTTATATTATAACATTTAATATAAATATATATTTATATTATTATTACAACTATAAAACATTATAATTTTTTCATTTCAAATTATTAGAATTTATATTACTGATGTATTATACAAAAATACTATATATAAAGTATAGCATATATAGTACAGAAAAAAACTAAATTATAAATAGTATTATTGCTATTCATTAGTATTACTATTTTAGAGTATTATCATATACGGCCCATGTATTTCTATTCATTTTTATTTCCCAACCTTTCATTTTGAAAGAAATTTAGAAAAATAACTTTGAATTACTCTCTGTATTTGACAGAAGTACAAAAATATCATAAATATTATGTCAAAGTTAAATCCCTATTATGCACACAACAAACCGTATTCAAATCATGTACAAATCAAGCTTACCTTAAATTGAGTTTTTGTTCAGAGGCACTTCTGTACCTCAGAAAATCCACTGTGCCACTTTATTTTCAACGAACAGTAAAAGACGCAGAAACTTTCTCTTAGTTTCCCAGTCTTCCTCTGAGAAATTTATTTCAAACACTTTTCCTGTACATTAGAAAACCAGACTATTTTAATTCCAGGATTAAACCTTCAGTTCAATTTCTCTCAATGTACAGGAGCGGCCGAGCACCACCACGCAAACACCAGACGTACTGGACCACCAGGAACTGAAGCAGAGTGAGTGTAAACAGTGGGAGGAAGAATTTTAACGTAACACTTCTCATTCCATCAGGCTTCCAAAGGGAAGCAGCCTCCAGCACCACCTGCTTAGCAGGGAAAGGAGAGAGCGTTTCAATTTAAGAGTCCTTAAATTCCACACGCACAGAGGTCACACGAAGCAAAGTTTAAAAGGTCAGGAGGATAAAAACAGTTATAGTCCACAAGATGGAGAGCACCATATTCCACGTCCATGTTCCAGAGTTGATGTGAACAGTTTGAAGTCTCGTATCAGTGCAGAAGAGATGGCTGGGACCCCTGATGACACCTGTGTCACCCTCCTCTGGTACAGAAGAACACTTGAGGCCTGTGAGCTAAACAAAAAAAGCATTTACAAGTAGAACCTGGCGACATATGGATCTATCTGGAAGAAGTCTCTAATGTCAACCAAGGCTGCATTTATTTGATCAAAAATACAGTAGAAATATATATTTTTAATGTTTTCTATTTGAATATATTTGAAAAAGCATTGATGCAAAGCTGAATTTTCAGAAGCCATAACTCCAGTTTTCAGTGTCACATGATCCTTCAGAAAGTGCTGCTTTAGTTATATCATGTATTTTTTTTCGGGATTATTTTTGTATATGTATTTATCCACGATTTTTTAAAGAATATAAAGTTCAAAAGAACAGCATTTGTTTGAAATAAAAATCTTTTGTAACTTTATAAATGTCTTTACAGCCACTTTTGATAATTGTATGCATCATTGTTGAATGAATGTATTTATTTCTTAATTGATTAGAATACTTATTCTTATAATCTAGTGTGTATGAAGTTATCATGTACTACCGGAGTCCACTGAGCCGCATGGCACCGTTTCCTGCTTTCCAGAAGAGCTACGACCAAAGAATGAAGGCTAAAGAAAAAAACAAAAATAAAAATAAAAACTGAACATGGGAACAAAAACAAAAGACAAAAAACAACATAATGGAACAAAGAGGAGAGAATAAAATAAACATTACATTTGGACTGAGATAAAAAATATTATTACTGGAGATGATTGTCCTGACCTTGACAGAAAATTAGAGATGAGTGATCTATATGATTACCTTTTCTTCTAGTTCCTTGATCTGCCGTTTCTGTGTCTCTATCCATTCTTCAAGCTCTTTTATCCTCTGATGGGATGAGAAAAAGTCATCAATCAACCGTAACAAATGGACAATATTATACACACTTTGCGAGAAAAAAAGCATGATCTCATTCACTTATATTTTATAGATGTATGTACCGCTTGAGCATGTTGTAGCAGTTCCATCCGCTCTCTGAGTATCTGTGCATCTCTCTCTCGTAATTCACTCAAGACCTGCCTCTTCCACTGATCCACAGCCTCTCTCAGCGAATCACGGTCCTGCTCAGTCAGCAGCTCGGACACCTTCCCTCCCGTCTCCTCCAGCTGCAGAGCATCGAACAGCATCGCCTCCAGCTCAAGGATACGCTGAGAGAAACACAGGGGTGTGGGCCAGAGATGGCATGCATTCACCACCAGGGGGCACAAGAGGACAGAACTGCATCTCATAATAAAGCAAAACTCCTCTGCAGTGCTTTAGAGTAAACCATATGGATAATTGGCCATGTGTGATCTCTTAAACATGATGCACAGTCCTTACCTTATGCGCATGGTCCAAAGACTGCTTTCTGTAGTCTAATTCCTCGTCTAAATATCCTTTTTGTTTGCCAAACAGCTCCTTTGGAGGAAATTTACAAGTGGAAATAATTGTTTTGATGTAAAAACACATTAACAAATGTCATAATGCATATATTAGTGAGACTATTAGTATTATCGATATCATATAATTTAAATTATATAAACATGTTAAATTAAAAATACATTTGTTGTTTGGACCATTATTATTTTAAGTATATATATAGTCATGATATTATTGATACAAAATTCCAAATACTGCATTGGCAAAAACAAAACAAAGTAAAGCAAAACAAAACAAAACAGAAGACAGAAAACTAAACAAAAAGACGAGACAGAAGACAAGAGAAAACAAAAAACAAAACAGAAGACAAGACAAAACATAACAGAAGATAAGACAAAAACAAAAGAAAAAGAAAGACAAAAAAAAGCAACAAAAAAAAAAAGAATACAAAAAACAAAACAGAAGACAAGACACAAAACAAAAGACAAGACATGACAAGACTAGGGCTGCACGATAAATCGCATGCAATATTTAATGTGCATCTTAACAGTAAAACCGGTTCTGTAAATCAGTGGTAAATCTCTACATGTGCGTTATTTCACTGTCAAGATGTGCATTATATAATCGCATGCATTAGACAAGACAAATCAAAACAGAAGACAAGACAAAAAACAAAACAAAAAAACAATAAAACAAAAGAAAAATAAATAAATATTACACATTAAAGTATTTATATATGTAATGAGAATCTAATAAGAAACTTAAAAAAAAAATCAACAGTAAAATGTTTGGAATTTGGGTGAAAAGTTGTTTTAATTATAAACATTTCGCATTTATTATTTTCTTAATTATAAAATATTTTTTTCTAACTAATAACTTATTATTTTCTTTTATTTTGGGGAACAATAAGTAAGAAGAACTTATGGAAACGAAAGTGTGTAATGCATTTAAGTACATTTACCTTTTCACTTTCGATGTCCAGCATTTTCTGCTGTAAAGCTGATTTGGTGACTTCGATTTGCTCTAACCACTGGACACAGCAGATACGTCAAAAAACAAATAATACCATAATTTAAACAGAATGAAATTAACATGAAATAACTATCATTTTAAAAAGACGTATGGCTCATACCTTCTCTGCTAATGTTAATACTGTTCTGGCATGAATAACCACCACTTGCTCCTCATTGGTCAGATTCTGTGCATGTCGTCCAATGAAACATCAATGAAACATCAATGACAGAGATATGCATGTTTACCAAACACACCGAGGCATGCGTTTAAACACACACATTGACATATGAAATCAACATACACTTACGGCGTTATCCCCCAGAATATCGAGTTTCTTCATCAGCTCTGTGATCAAAATGTCCTGTGGTTTTAAGAAATACTTTAATTGAGATATTAAACTATGAATCCTCCTCCAGACATCAGAAGATTAGATCTATGCTGGATCACTGACAGTAAGTGTTTGGTCTGATATCAGTTTCATCTGAAAAACTACATTGAAAACCATGTAGAAGAAATGATTTCACAGCTGATGTGTGCAATACAATTCAACAATGACCTTAAAAGAATTCAAATCTAGTCCAATAACTGCAGTAGCTGGTGTTTCTGTGCCTCTGCTTTTCATTAATGTCTGGATTTTTATATAGTCGGCAACTTAAAATAAATTATGATATCTTTAAATATTATAAGTGTTGTCAAGCTATATGGGGTAAGTTGTCACAATGGAAATCTGCTATTTATTTATATAAAGATTCTTTAAAAATATATAATCAGTAAAACAATTATGAAAATATAAGGTAACAATAGCAAATACTTTTAATAGAATATATATATATATATATATATATATATATATATATATATATATATATATATATATATATATATATATATATAAACTACTTAATTGTGTTATGTAAGGTAATATAAAAATATTTATTTTAAAATATTCAATAAAGTAAAATTATTATGAAAACAAAAAGGTAACATTAAATTATTTAATAAAATATAAGATACTATGGTAAAGTAAAACGGCAAAACATCTGTATTTAAAATGTGTTACATGTAGGATAACAAAAAAATAAAAAAAACAAAAAATGTAAAAGATAAAACAATTTTGAAAACACAACAAGTTAACATTATATTAAATCATTATTTAATAAAATACAAAATACAAAATAAAACTGTTATATATATGAAAATTTAAGGTAAGATTTCAAAACATTATTTTTTATTAGCAAAGCTTTAAATTAATGAATGTATAAAAATTATTCTTTAAAATAATAAAAAGTATTGTATTTTAGCCCCAGTATAATTGTGGCAACTTGCCCCAAACGGATCATTCATTATATAAACCTTATAGTTACTTGTGACAACTAGCCCCGGTCTCTCTATAGACACATCAGTAACTCACAGTAACACCCTCTGCCTCACAGTACAACTGCAGGGGACTCGTGCCCTCAGCAAAATGGATGTTCTGAAAGTTTATGGCTGGAGATCTTCTCTCTCTCTCCTGAAGAAACAAAAGAGCATCATTATTATTCCCACAGACCAGTTCTGAAATAGCTGCAAGCACACAACAGATTTTAGAGCAAAAAAAAATAAATAAAAAATCTTCAGTCAGACTCACTTCAAGTTCAAGAATTCTGAACTCCAGGAGTTCGTTTTGGTCTTTTGCATCCTGAATTTCATTTTTCAGTCGTGTCTCCTCTGTCTCCATATTTTTAATCTGGGGGAAAAAAAAAAATACAAAGTGTCGGTAAAAAAAAAAAAAAAAAAATGAAAAAAATCTGCCATCTGACAGGAAACCTGTCTGTGAAAACAAATGAGCTGCATTCACTGCCTGAAATCGGCTTCATAAGGTTAATTAAAAACCTCCTACTGAAAGAGGGTCATTTTTGGGTCAATCCTGTAATTTGGTGCCATTGTAACTTGAATAAAGCAGCACATTTTGTCTTTACACCAAGTTTTCCAAAGTCATACAGGTCAGACTTTAACAACTTAAACTGTGTTATTAAAAGAAACATTTGACACAAAGAAAAGCATGCACTCTGATTGTGATGTTCGTCTTTCATCAGTCGAATGAACATGAACGTCACCCACCTTTTCTACAAGCTCTTGGTTGCGTTTATACAAAGCTTGTTTCTCCTCAATCCACTTCATATCCTGAAAAATGCATATAATATGAATGCAAACGATTTGAATAATTCGAAACTCATCTTTTCGTTTAAAATCATCTCCAACACTTTGCCAGACTCATTCTCCTTCAGTGCATCTCTGATCGCAGATGTCACTGTTAGACATACTCATCTAACATGTATCAAAAAGTTTTTTTATTTTTATTATAATTATTATTTTCCAAGAGCTTTGATGTAACAATTGTTTCCACATGCAACAGAATGAGAAAGTCACCAAGAAACTGTGCATATGTGAAAAAGTGTTTTAAACTGTCATCATCAGTCTTTAAAGGAACGGTTTATCCGAAAATCTCTTTTTGCTGAAAGACCATTGAAGATGTGTATGAGTTGGTTTTTTCATCTGAACACTTTGTTACATAATTTGCTCACAAATGGATCTTCTGCAGTGAATGGGTGCCGTCAGAATGTCCAAACAGCTGATAAAAACATCACAATAATCCACAAGTAGTCCACATCATAAACAAACTGAAAAAAATTCATCACTTGTAGATTGTTGTGATGTTTTTATCAGCTATTTGGATTCACATTCTGATGGCACCCATTCACATTGCTGTGCAAGTGATGTAATACTAAATTTATCCAAATCTGTTCCGATGAAGAAAAATAATCTACTTCTTGGATGACCTAGGGGTAAGTACATTTTCCAAAATTTGGGTAAACTATTTCTTAAAATGGAATTATACAAATGTGTTAAATGTCATTGTGCAGGTCTAACGGTACTAATGCTGGTGTTTTACCTGTCCCTGGTGACTTAGAACACACTCCAGATCTGCTATTCTGGTCTGGTACCGGACCAGTTCAGCATGGAGCTGCTCGCGAGTCTAAAACAGACAAACAATTGTAATTTTTTCACATCTGTAAAGAAAAAAAAAGTGAACCATTTGTAAACCAATTTTTTTTTTTTGCATATTTCTGAGTAAATTATTATTGTGATTGTGAAAACTGGGCGTTGCCAGACTGTTGCAAGCTAATTGGAGGAAAAGGGTTGAAAGAAAATATGAAATTTATGAACATTTCATTTTGATGAAACAATTAAAATTTTCAACTACTTTGTTCTTTAGAACAATGTGCATTAATTAATTATTCATAATAACATTGAAAACATTTATTTATTTATTTTTTCTAAAAGTTAAATTAGGACACTTTTGAGAAGAGAAAAATACAAAGGTTCTGTGAAGCTGGATTTTGTACCAAAGAGATATTACAGAAATGGAGACCAAGTGACTGACAAAGTTCCCTGTCATTTGTCGAGGTTAAAAAATATTTTAAATCTTTTGGTTATGCCACGGTGTAATATATCATTTGAGGAACTGCACAGTCATCTGCCAAGAGCGGAGATGTTGTTATTGTTAAGAGACTGAATATATAAATATTTCATGGCTGGGATGTTTAAATGATTTACCTTGAGCTCTTTCTCTGCGTCAAATGTTCCTCCCACCTGCTCCTGCAGGAGCGCGTAAGCTCGCTGAAGAGCCTGATACTCCATCGTCAGCTGACGGAAACGCAGCTCAGTCTCCTCCTTAAGCATTCCCTGAGCACAGGGAGATGACAAGTTTATGGTTATAGTTTACAGACTCACACAAACACAGCCAAACACACACACACACACACACACACACACACCTCTTCGAGGTCATCGTCTGGTGTGCAGGGCGTTCGGTCTGTGTGGTAGGAAATAGAGGAGCCGTCCGAGTCTATAGAGCCTTCCTCATCATAGCCAAAAAACGTCTCCACCACCGGCTTTGGAAAGAATGAGTGAGAGAGAAACCCAGAGAAGTTTAAATATACAGAAGAAGAAAAAAAAACAATAAAAAAAAATAATAATAATAAAGACCAAAATGAGCTTATATTCTTCATATTAAATATAATCAAAATATGTATTGTTTTAATATAAAAATAAATGCACTTTCAATGCACAATAAAATTCTATCAATCAGTTCATAAAATATAAACAAAAACCTAAAACTATAATAAAGTAAATATTTCATAGATAAAATTGTTATAAAATGAATGCATAATCCATGCTAAATTATTCAAAGCTAAATGATTATCAAAACATAAAAAATATAAGCAAAAAAAAATGCAATATATAAAGCAAATATTATATACATACTATGAATGCATAATTAAGAATAATGTAATGTAATGCAATTAGTATATGTAAAAAATGCAGTAACAAAACACTAATGTAATTATTCTATTTCCTGCTGAACGTGTGTTTGACAATGAGATGTGTGTGTGTAGTTCAGTCCTGGTGTCTGCGTACTCTACAGGTTCTGAAGGTCTTCTTCCTGCGCAGGCTGTCCTGTCTCCTGTATCTCAGCAACATGTCTCTCTCCTGAGAAACAAGATCAAAATAAGATTAAATTAAAGAACAAAACACATACATTTGCATTAGATTCTGATTCATACATGAACATCTCATTTCTATAAAGTACAAGGTGCTGCTTCCACTACACTTCCAGTTTTACAGAAAGAAAGAAATGCATGCAACTGTATTTACATTATGTCTGAACATCATATGTACTACATTGCTCAATCATTTCAGCTGCTTATATCATTCAACATTTGAGAAAACATTTCTAGTTTCCAGTTTCATCTGTTGTGTTAGGTAACGTACTACGCTTATATGCAAAATCAGATTTTAGGATTTCACAGTGTGGATATTTCCCAGAGGCAAAATGACTCACTATCACACTCTTCACGTATCCAGCGGTTTCCAGCGCCTGGAAATTAAAACAGCCCAATCAGAGAACAGCAAAGCACAAATTGTAGCTTCTAAAATATATATTTTTTTGTGCATCCATGTGAGGAGAAATTCTGATACCTTGGACAGTTCGTCGATTATGTTCTGTTGTTCCAGCACTTGTAGTCTGAGAAACTCAATCTCTCTTTCCTCTTGACTCTGATCCAGATCGTTCAGAGAACTGGGCCGGCGTATCGTCCCAGCCTTCTCTCGCTGCAAAATAAAAACCAATTCTTCACGTCAAGTGACCGGATGTGTGCCTTCAGGAAAAGCTGAGGTCAATTGAAATAAATGCGTTGTTTTTTTGTTGTTTTTTTACTGTATATTTAATCAAAGAATCCTGGACGTATTTTGGTTTCTGCTAAAATATTATATTACATTGATAATATTAAAAAACGTTTTTTTAAATTCATATTAGAATGATTTCTTGAAGACCATGTGACACTGAAGATTGGAGTAATGATGCTGGAAATTCAGCTTTCCATGACAGAAATAAATTATATTTTAAAAGATATTGAATTAGGAAACCATGGTTTTAAATTGTAATAATATTTCACAGTATTAATACTGTTTTACTGCACCTGCATTTTCGACTAAATGAATAATAATACTAGTAAATAATGACCCCGATGAACAATCAATTAACTTAATTCTTTATTTATTCCTTTTTTATAAACAGCCTCATTTTTTAAGAGCTTTATCTGGTCACCATTTGTTTTTTCACTTCATAATATTAATCTTTTCTTTTTTTATTAAGTAATTTTGCCTTCACTAGTTCATTGTAAATTTTCCTGTGGCATGACAATAAATTATTTAAAATAAAAACATTCTATAAAGTCTCTAAATTAAAATGGGCTCATGCTATTCAAATACAGATATATTGAGTCAGTTGTTTCATTCATTACCATTTCGATGTTCTCCTGTGTGATGAATTGCACTTTGTTCTCCATGCGTCTCAATGCATGAACCAGCTCCTCATTCTTGCGGCTGAGACGTCTGTTCTTGTCAATTAAAGGCTTATACTGGCTCTCAGCTTCACGGAGACGCTTTAACTGGGCACAAACACAAAGAAATGAAACAATAATAATAGTAATAATAATAATAAAATTGCAGTGGCAAAAGCATGCAGTAACCCTAAATATTATTTTGACCATTAAAAGTGCATGGATATGACTGACTTAGATAAAAGGCGGCTGTACCAGTATTGTTTTCAGAAAATACTTTTACTAATGAAACCAGTGAAGTTACACATTTTGAACAAAACATGTCAAAATGGTCAAAGAAAATGCTGCACTTTGAGGAGCCGTAAAGCAATACATTTCACCCAATCTACTGTATGCCAGGACACTTGACTGTCTAACTAGCTGGAGAAGGGGTTTAAGACATGAAATCTAAATAAATAGTGAAGCCAAATAGGATTTTTCAGTCTACTTGAACATCATGTCATTGTTGCGGACCGTTTTGAGTGGTGAACTGAATCTGAAGGTTTGAGCTGCTATGTTTAAATCACTCCGTCTCTGTATTGATCTTTAAGCCTGTTTGAGCTGAGAGGAGGAAACTCTGAAGTCATTCATTACTGCTCAGACACTTACCACCATTACAGAGAACATTCACACTATCACATAACACTTAGAAAGGCAAAAACACTCTTTAATAGTGTATGATATTACAGCAAACATGTCACAGAAGACACACACATATATTCAGAGATGCTACATTTGTGCACAAAGCAAGTACAGTTTTGGAAAAGAAAGGTCTATGTTTATGAATATGTTTTTTTTTTAACTTAATAATAATAATAATAATAATAAATCCCCTATCACTAGCACAGACTCACCAGTTCATTGCGTTCCTCTGACAGCAGTGCGTTGCGGTCTTCTAGTTTGCGAATGATTGCACTCAGTTCTGCAATTTTCAGTTGGAAACGTCGAGCATCCTTTTCATCCAACTGCTGCATCTGGAAAACAAACCAACTGCAGGTAACGGGAAAAAACACTCTTCATTCATTTTTTTAATGTTTATCTATTCATCCATCCATCCATCCATCCATCCATCAAAAAGGGAATATAAATCAAGACTTGACTTGATTTTGACTTGAAGGTGGTTAAAGAAGCCTTGCATTTTTACAGACAGACAGACAGACAGATAGATAAATGTATTTTATTTAAATTCCATTTGGTCCGGCTGTATTTAGGAAATATTCCATAATGTCAGGTAACCGTAGAAACAGTCGGAGGCGGGAATAGAGTCAGAGTGCTCTGGCGCTGCCAACATCTGACAAAGAGCTGAAAGGTCACTGATCAAATCCATCGTTTCTCCTGCAGAGAAAATAAAAGCAGCAGCCCAACCACAGCAGAAATGGACATCAAACCAACAGCAACACAAATACAGCCAGAGACACGGATGTTCTGCTGCTGGGAAACAAGCCTCGGATATAAAGATGCAAGAATACGCCACACATGTGAAGTGTGTGCATCCATGCATTTCCTATCAGCCCTGAGAAGGTGAAATGTGGGAAAGATCACACTCACACTCTCACCTTCAGCCGTCTGCTCTCTGCTGCATGATGACACATCTATTTTTATATGTGTAGATTTATATCAGTTTATATTTGACTAAACAATGGGAAACCCGAGAAGAGTTTAATCCTGTAGGAAAAGAGGCATCATTTTTTTGAAACATCAGTTTGGCGCCACATTAATGATTAACAGCTTTTTTAAAATGAACACTGCTTCTCTTAGTACAGTTGATATCAATCTACACCACACCGGTGAAACAATCTGTTATACAGCCCTCAAATTACATTATTTTTAAGAAATTAATTATTTTATTCAGCAAGCATGCATTAAATGAAATACAAGTGACGGTATAGTAATTTATGTTACAAAATATTTATTATTTGTATTACCAAATAATTTTTGAACTCTCTGCTCATTGAAGAGACCAAAAAGAATATTATGCTTCAAAAAAAAAAAAAAGAAGGAAAAAAATGAATCACGTGACACTGAAGATATCACATCACATGAATAAATTACATTTAAAATAACTGTTTCTTGTTGAATATATTTT
The DNA here is from genome assembly GCF_023724105.1 of Carassius gibelio. Classification (NCBI taxonomy): domain Eukaryota; kingdom Metazoa; phylum Chordata; class Actinopteri; order Cypriniformes; family Cyprinidae; genus Carassius; species Carassius gibelio. The sequence goes on from NC_068382.1 coordinate 22,673,839, forward strand.
AAAAATGTAATATTTTAAATAATTGTAGTAATAATTGTGGGTGAATTGGGTCAGGTATACAGTAATCAAGCCATATGAAGAATAAAGCATTAAAACAAGAATAAATATTTAGAACTAGACTACTAAACCAGACAAAAATACATAAACTGTATATTCTTATGCAATTTCTGTACCTCAACTAGTAACAGTGCTATCCAAAGAAACACAAATCATTGAATGCAATTTAAGTTGCTTTGGATAGAATCCTCTGTAAAATGCATAAATGGAAATTTAAAAAGAAGATGAATATTACGAGTTTCTATGTTAGACTCCAGAGAAAGAATTAAAATAGAATATAAGGGTAATTACACGGGCCCTTATTCAAGTCGCTGCAGGAGACTCTGCAAATAAAGTTGTATTAAATAGATTCGGACCAGGTGTGCAGTGAAATAAGTAAACCTGCAACCCTGACAAGCACAAAGCCAAATATGCCAAGCATTTGACATTTAGAAATACAGTAGCTCATGCTATTTATGGTTTATTTAGATGCAGAATATTAATTAAGACATGATGATGGCCAAATTATCGGTGTCTTTAGTTTGTTAGTATTGACTGAATCAGAATGATCATCAAAAACAACTAAAGTTAACTGAGTAAAAACTACAATTAGAACAAGAATAATGAAACTCTGTCACTAATGTCTATGGAGGGGATCATGCAGGCAATAAGAGGAGTAATTATGATCCTAATGCTTGTAATGCGTGATGCAGGAAAGAACAGAACATTAGAGTAGTGCTTTCAAGCGTGAGGATCCCGGGACAGATCTGTTTACACTCCAGCAGATGAAACAAGCAGCTGGACCGTAATATCTTCCTCAGACCCAGATCTATTACATTCCCCCAGAACCTCTGCACAAAATGTTATTTTTAATTCCAACCTATCGATTAAACCTCTTTTCTGGGGCCATATTGCAACTTTTGTATCATTTCCGCTCTCTTGAAATCAAACAAGGGAAGTCTGTTCTGCATAAAGTTAGTACCACATGCACCTTAATGACCTTTTTGATGATCATCGACCTGCATGTTCTTACACTGGATCTGAATAAAAATCTTTTTAGAGGTTCATTTCATTCAGTTCATTTAAAATGTTTTCATTAAAGAATATAAGCCATTAACCAAACCAATCAGCTCAAAATCACATTACAAACTCTGAATTAAAGCTACAGTTAAAGTTTGGCGGTAGAGATTTTTTGTTTGTTTTTGAAAAAGTCTCCTACGCTCACAAAGACTTCATTTATTTGATCAAAAATACAGTAAAATCAGTAATATTGTGAAATATAATTGCAATTTAAAAGAACTAATTTCTTCTTGAATAAATGTTAGAATGTAATTTATTCTTGTGATGCAAAGCTTTTTTTTCCACCATCATTAGTCCAATTCTTCAGTGTCACATGTTCCTTCAGAAATCATTCTAATATGCTAATCTCCATCACAAGATACATTTTGTATTATTCATTAATGTTGAAAACAGTTGTGCTGCTTAATAGTTGTGGAAACGGTGATACATTTTTGGAGGTTCTTTAATAAATATACATATTTAAAAGAACAGCATCTGAAACATTATAATTGTCTTTAATGTCACTTTTGATCAATTAAATGTGTTATCGATTAATACAAGTATTAATATCTTTATATATAAAAGTATTCAAAAAGACAAAGGTACAAGTGTGTATATAATGCAATTATTATGAATTAATGAACTACTCATTCAACAATCTCATGACACAGAAAAATAAAAAATATACAGTATAAAACCATTCAACTGAGTCGTTATTGAAAAGATCTTACATCTGAAGTTTCTTGCATAATATCCAAACATACAGCATCATATTATTATTTTTTTTCTGGTACAGCTTTTTCTAGGAAACTGACTTTTTAAAGATGAACATGAATTACTTGTGGCTTTTTAAAGTATCATACACCATCACCTAATAACTTTGGAGCTCATGGTCGGTTTGTTTCTTGAAAACATTTTATGTTCCTGCTCAAAATCAGTTTATCTATGAAGAATATGAATGGGATTTTCTGAAACCTGACTGCTGCATTTTAATATAGCAAATCTGGGTTGAGGAAAACGGATCTGAGCAGGTGAGCACAGTGCAAGCAGAAGTGCGACGAGCGGTGAGGTTTAGTAATGAAGGAGAGGTGCTTACAGGGTGAGCTGTGTTCTCTACTGCGTCTCCTGCAGCGGGTGAATAAGGGCCCTCTCGTCTGGGGCTGGAGTCTCGCAGCAGGGCCAGCTGAGTGTCTACAGCCTGTTTCTGCTGCTGTAGCTTCCACGTGTGGCCCGCCTGAGCGCTGAGCTCTCTCTCCAGCCCACAGACAGCACGCTCCTTTAGTTTAATCTCATCCATCTACAGGACAGAACACAGCACAGTCACACACATTAAACATGTCCTTACACAGGACACCGTCGTAGTAAGAATATAGAAAACATGACCGGCAGTCCATGCACCAGGTCCACTCAAGACAACACAGACACAGCCACAGCAGTTCAGGGTTATTTTAGTATCACTGTTTTGATTCATATTTTGAATTTATTTTTATATTTTACATTTCATTTTAGTTAGTTTAAGCATGATTATTGTTTTCGTAATTTTTATTAGTTTATGTAAATATTTTGTTTTAGTCAGTTTTTCTATCTATCTATCTATCTATCTATCTATCTATCTATCTATCTATCTATCTATCTATCTATCTATCTATCTATCTATCTATCTATCTATCTATCTATCTATCTCCCAAATCCATAAAATAAATGTTTATTAAAAAAAATTACTACATTAAGAATATTTTTTTGTTTTTATAGATTTAGTTTAAGGGTTAAAAGTTGAACTGAATCAAACAAATGCAGCAACAGAAAGCAGATTTTGAATAAAAGTAAAGAAAAAAAAACAGCTTCATTTTTAAAATTAGATTTACTATTTATTAGTGCTGTCAAACGATTAAATCACATCCAAAATAAAAGTTTGTGTTTACATAATATATGCATGTGTACTGCGTATATTTAGTATGTAAATATAAATATAAATACAAACACATACACTATATTTTGAAAATATTTGCATGTATATACACATTTTTATTCTTATATTTTATAATATAAGATATTATATATAAATCTTATATTATATATAAATATATTTAATATATCATTAATATTTTTAAATGAATACATGCATGTGTTTGTATTTATATATACACATAATAAATATACACAGTACCCACATAGGTAAACAAAAACTTTAATTTTGGATGTGATTAATCGCGATTAATCGTTTGACAGCACTACTATTCATTTAAAATTGCTCTTTGAACCTTTCAAAAGGTACAATTCTAAAGCTTATTGAGCCCTACATGATGCATTTTATTACCTAAAGTATACATATTGGTACTGCCCAAGTAATAGCTTCTGTGTCTATTTCTTTCTTAGACCGCATAAATTATATAAAGTATAGGAGTCAAAATGTAACATAAATCCTTGCTCACCTACACAGCCTACAGAGAATAAGACTGTGTTATGGGATGCGTTCTGACACTCACAGGATGTGCCATGTATAGAGACATAGGGATCGCATCATACTTGTGTTTCAGTAAGAGGAAGAACATATAAATCCATTTCATAAACTCCTCAAAGTTACATCACAAGCACCACTCAGAGAAATGAACTATGCTGCTTGCTTTCTCTGCCAAGCGATTCTCACTCTCAAACACACACATTCATTTAAAGCTTATACACCTACTGCGCTCCACTTATATTGAGGTTTGCAGTAATATTCAGTTCCCTGTGAGCAAACACTTTCACAATTCCTTTCACATTTGAACACGCAATTACCAAATCTTTAGTCTGACCTTTTACAAATCACATCTCGAATAAATCACCTAATTGGAAAGACGGCCTCATACACAGTTCGGAAATAGTTCACACAGACCAGTTCAACACCAGTTCAAAAGAATCATTAAGCTCTTATTATACACTGATTCAAACACTGCATGGATTTATACATCTCAGAAATTAGTTTAAACTCAATGCAAAAAGAAAGACTGTGGCTAGTTGTCACACTTTTCACTCCAGTGAATAGTTCTCACGTTTATTTTTGAAAAACAATTTCTGTACAACACATACCATCTATTTAAAAAAATAAAAAATAAAAAATAAATAATAATAATTCTAAAGATTATTTTCATCCATGCCATTCTGTGTGACAACTAGCCCCGGTCTCACCTATTCATTCCAACCAGCTCAGTTTTTTTAATCTCTGTAGAAACAGCGTATGTGTTATACTTCAACATTAAAAAAAAAATAAATAAATAAACTTTAGTGAATGAAAGTACACATCTCTCCATCTTTAAGGAGGAAACACATTCTCTGTCAGGTGACTCACATCGGCACGCCCACTGTAGGCGTAACCACGGTGATCAGAGCATCCTGCAGGAGTTCTCAGTGTGCGTCTATGTTTATCTGTGTTATATAAAGCACTGCATGGCTCGGTGAGAAAATTACATCCTGTTCTCTTATATGGCATCCCTGCGGCTATGAGGAAGACACTTATTCAGCATAAATGCACATAACACGACAGATTAACATTTTAATCACAGTTTCCATGAGCTTCATGAATACATTGATTATGATGTGTGCCATAACATACTCCTCACTGTTTTCTTGGTGATTTATGTGATTGATAAATAAAAATCAAGGATTCGCATCCGTATCCGGGCTCCAGACCCGTGAGGCACAGACACTAAAAGCAAACTCCTGCCGGTGCGCTGCTTAACGTGGATTTGAACACAGGGAGTAATGCTGCTTTTATTTATTATTTTTTTATTTCCTTCATCAAATGGGATTCTCGTAGGACTGTGCTTTGAATATGAAGCCAGCCAGCATGAAAATGCTTTTATTATTACATATCATGCCTACTGTACTTGATTCTGATTGGTCAAATGCAGCATCTGCAGTCAGGTATTTTTGTATGATGGCTGCTAAACAGTATATTGGTTTATACAGTTTTTCCCTCCGTGCCGTGTAAGTTTCCATTCACCCTGCAGTCTCTTTTTTTTCCTCACATAAATAACTAATTCATATCATTATTCCATAACCATTTGAATTGCCACTCTTCATGCATATTAAACAAAGAATGAGAGAAATATTAAATCATTTAGGTTTAGAATCATATATTAAATTACAAATCTAATGATACACAAGGTTTTGCCTTACACTGGATAATAAAAGTGTCAATAATAATAATAATAATAATAAAAACAATTAACAATTATTTATATTAAATATAACAACTTTTATATGGTTTACCTTGAGTACCTGTACGGATTTGTCATACAATATCTACACAACCTAAGCCTATATTAATACATTAAAATATTACTATATATACTGTAATTACGTATTATAATAATTATATATGACAACAACAACAACAACAATAATAATAATAATAATAATAATAATAATAATAATAATAATAATAATAATAATAATAATCATCATTATTGTGGATGACACTTTTGGATTAATGTTAACATGCGTTGTGTGTTATTGTTAACATAAAATCCAGAAGCAGCTCACTTTTTTCTTTTTTCTTTCTGAACAACACTTGGCCGATCGTAACTCCCCCAAACGGCCGAGGCACAGCCATCTCTGCAGAAAAGGCGGGACAGCTGTAATCCACCTTCCCTTGTGAGCGTCTGAACCGGTCTCTAATTGACATCTCAACGCCTCAAACGACTGAGTCTCTCTTTCATGTGTAAAACTGCGTCTCCTTCTCTGAAACTAATCCTGTTACGCCCCTTATCCACAGACTCAACATTATTTACCCAGCCTTTAAACATGACCCATTCACACTCACACATGCTCAATAAACTTACAGTCTGTCTGCATGCAGGGGAGTGACACATTTGAACTATGAAAACCAACGCACTCCAAGTTTCCAAGCACTAAAACAAATATTAAATGTGGTGTGCAATTTTTCTACTTAATAGTACAACTTATTAGTTTTGCCATTCCTTCGGATAATGCTAGTGGCATAGATATTACACACTTTATATATTAAGGTACTTACTTTACCTATTATTATTCCCCATTAAATTAATAAACACACACAAAATGTATTTTGTATAAAATTAAAAGAGAGAAACTGTTGAAAAATGTGACTTATGTTTGCCAATATAAAAACAGACGGATGATGTGGAGTACCAGGGTTTTGCTATATTCAGAATGTTTTTAACATGTTGCTATGTGGTTGCTAGGGTGTTATTGGTGGTTAGGTGGCTGCTTACGGTGTAAAAAATAAAAAATAAAAAATAAATAAATAAATAAATAAATAATATTTGATATGATCAGGAAGTCATGGAAATTTGTTTTTGCTAATGAGGTCAATCGATAAATTTTCTGAAATCATGATTAATCATGATCTATCCCACCTAACATTAAAGTTTTAAATACACTTTTATAAAGCAATAATTTCACTTTCAAGAGGACATTGCATCCTCAGAGTTTTATTTGCGCTTTAATATGAGATAATATACAGCATGCCCCACTGCATTTGTGCGTGCAATTAAAGAGAACATACTACGAGTGCAGTTAAAATGATTCCAAAAACTCAATAACTGAAATTAATTTGTGGTTCATCCAAAAAAGAACTACATGCCGAGATGCTAGCGATGTTTATTTTTTTATTTGTATTATTACTATAAAGTGCAACATACATGTTTTCTTTATGGGGAATAAACTAAATAAATCAACTTGGAACAGTAGGATATTTCTCACTTGCAACATCTAGCAAATGAAGAGTCCTCACATAAAGCATTTTCTGGAGACTCAGCACTAGTTAAAAAAAAAAAAAAAAAAAAAAAAAAAAAAAAATCCACTACTCAATACCCAGCATTCCTCTGTGGATTACACCAGATGCCATCCCAACAATTTCAGTATTCAGTGTGTTTCTCACACACTCAGAATGTGTACCAACAACCCATGGAAATGCACTTACAGCAACACCTTCCTCGTTCCAATAATACATGTCCTTGATTGATGTTTTAACCCAGACCAGAAAAAAAATCCCATTATTTCATTTAACCAAGATCCAAAGGTCTCTTTCATTTAAAATTACACAGACACAGTGTCTCTCACTCCCCGAATGCTTAGAAACACTAACATCAGACCTTTTCTCAACCTGTCACATGATTTGAGGCATCTTTCTTGCCGGTAACAAAACATTGCTTGCCTCAGCAAGAACCTCTAATGATGGGCTGGCTTTGTTGTTTTGGTTTGATGGTCTGTCCCATCCATAAAGGACAGTCATGGACTTGGTTCAGTAAACATGCACACACACACACACACACACACACACTCACAAGCTGTGTTCGACTTGGCATACCCTGCCACCCCGCTCACTAAATGTGATTAAGTGAATAACAACCCCAGCCGGCCCTGCGATACAATAAATAATCCAAAGATCAATACATCCTCAACACACAACAGCAACACAGGACTCTAATCACACACAGACCTTCTGGATTTACAACCCACCAGATAATACATCAGTAATATGTATTCAATAGCTCTACGATGAGTTAATAGTATGGGATGAGATTAAGGACAGACAGAAACAAGAGGACATGTTTATGGGGGTGAGAAGAACTACCAAAATCTTACATCACAGTATCAGTATAATGTGAAAAAAAAAAAAAAAAAAAAATCTACCATGTACACAGCCCTAAATATATATATACTTCTCAGAAAATAGTGAAATGTCCTGCATCTTTCCATCACTCTGCTCCTCTACTATATATCATCCAGAGTCCGGCCTCAGCCCTGTATTCCATTGCATTTCACCCATTTAGTCCTGAAGCAGTATAGAGTCAACGCTCAGCCACACAAGAGCGATCGATAGCAGCGGCCACTGACTGCAGAGATACAGAGATTTTAATACTCCAGGAAAAAACGGATGGCAAAAAGCCCAGAACAAAAGAGGCTCTGAAGGGAATGGTGTAATACATTGAGAAACAGAAAAAATGCGGCTAAAAATAAAATGTGAACCAACAGATTTAAAACCTTGAAGCTTTAGTGTGGGATTTGGAGAGAAAATCTTTACTTTAAGAACCGCTTTGGAAACATTACTGGCCAATACTACCTTAGCAATGGTTGCCGCTCTATGGCAATCTTGTTTTCAGATCATCTTGAATTAATTTTTACAGAAATTATCCAAAGAGACAGTACTGGAGCACTTGTATCCAGACAATGTACCCAAAGAGAACAGAAACAATATTTTTTTTCCACTTTAAAAAAAAAATAATACACAGTGCATGGTAGGGAATTATAGTCCGTTTTAACATCAGTAAAAACACCCACATTCACTCCAAGGTAAATAAATGTTTCCTTGATTCAGATTTGCAGTGTCTGCTGTTTTTAAAATCAATTTACTGCATAATTTAACAGTTTATTTAAAGAAGAAGAAAAAAGCAGATAAAATGTGTCGCAATGTCACAATTCATTCCAGCCCAACCACAAATGTGACCCCGGAGCACAAAAACTTTGCTGGGGTATATTTGTAGCATGGGTTCTTTGATGCCAAAAATCATTAGGATATTAATTAAAGATCATGTTCCATGAAGATATTTAGTAAATTTCCTACTGTGTGTGTGTATATATATATCAAAACTGAATTTTTTATTAGTAATATGCATAGCTAAGAACTTCATTTGGACAACTTTAAAGACGATTTTCTCAATATTTAGATTTTTTTTTGCACCCTCAGATTCCAGATTTTCAAATAGTTGTATCTCGGCCAAACATTGTCCTATGGACAGCTTTTTTTATTCAGCTTTCAGATGATGCATAAAGTCCAATTTAAAAAAATTGACACTTAAGACTGGTTTTGTGGTCCAGGGTCACAAATAATATCAAAACACTTTATAAACACATTTGACTGAAAATCATGAATTGCATTAAAACTCTGTAGTTTATTCCAATGGGATGGTTATAAAGCTTGGGCGGGGCTTAACAAGCAAGGGGTGGGACTTCAAACAACTGATCTGAATGGAACTTGTACAGAAATTATTTTTTTTATTTTTTTTAAAGAGGTGTGTTGTAATTATGTGAATTATTACCAAATAAATGCAACTGAATAATTCTGTTCACCAGATTAAATGGAATTTTCTCATCATGGCAACAGCCACAAGGTTTTCCTGTGTAAACCGCGTGAAGCACTGCCGGTTAACAAAAGATTCTCATTCAGCACATTATTGGAACAGACAGTCCCTGTGGAGAACCCTGGGGTACGTGTTCTGTTCAACCTGAACAGCTTTAATTATCAGCTGCCACCCAAAGAAATATATTTATATAAAAGGGCATGTATTTAGACCTATGTACTGACAGATGAATTCACTGATTAATAGTGCATGTTCTGAACTTTATTACACACCAGTCTGCGGATCTCTCTTTCACACTCTCTCTTGATGCGGTTGATTTCCTCCTGGTGGAGATGGTAGACGCTGCGGATCTCGGCGGCTTTGCTCTTGTCGGCTTGCACAGCCATGTTTAACGCCTCTTCCATATGCCTTTTCACCGCCTTGAGCTCGGAGATCTCCTGTAGCAGTCGCATGCGCTCCACATCGAAACTCCTCCTGCACTCCTCTCGAGCCTCCGCCATCATTGCAGACTTCACCTGTGGCGGCAGAGATAACATGACAATTGTTCAATAATTGTCTTCATCATTATATATTTTTGGAGTACTGTGATCATTTAGTATGAACTGGACACTGCAGTCAGTCGAGGAACTGTAAATAAATAACCTCTATTTAATTTCCATTCCAATGGTACCTTATCGGTGGATCCGTCTCGGAGGGCACTGACGAGCGCCTGGAGTCTCTGGATCTCTCCGTCTTTGATCCTAATGACCCGCACCAGTTCAGTCTCGTGTTGACGTAGGAGTGTTTCCCGAACGCTGTGGAGCTCCCGAAGTTTCTCCTCATGAAGTTTGGCTTTTAACTCCGTCACCACCACTGTGGACTTGTGCTGCTCGTGACGGACCTCCTGAGACTTCTCCCTTTCCAGCTTACTGACCTGAGGAAATAGATGTTAACTTCACTATTTAAAAACTGACGGGATCAAACCTATGTATATTTGAAATTTTTATGGTATTTGTAAAGTTGAAGGGATATTTTAAGTGTACTATAAAAAAAAAAAAAACAATGGTATAAAAATATTTGGAAACAATTAAGTGTGGTATAATGTATAATGAACACTGAATCATTGTTTATGCAAAGCACCGTGGCACTACAGCAGTCCAGCGCATTGCAGAATATATTGAGCGTGTCCTAAAAATAGGAGAGTTAATGTGTCAGGACATGACCATTACACGGTTACACATTACACAGGCACAGCAATAGACAGCACTAACAAAACTTGAAATTCAGTCACAAAACAAAAGACAACACTGGAGGAAACTCAAATTTAAAGCTATGGATTATCCCATGTTTAGACCCTAAACTTATGAAACGGATATAGAAAATGATTGCTCTCCAAAACATACAATTGTAACTGAGGACAAGCTGAAAACTTATGCTGAATACTTTCCTAACCCAATAAACAACAATAATCGAGATGCCTGCCTTAGCAGACACCACTAAATAGAACTAGGTTGGAGTCTGATGGAATGTCTTGAAAGTAAAAGTCTCTGCTCCACTGCCTTTTATAAATCGAACTCTGATCGCTGACAGCCAGATGGAGGCAGTGACCCTGAGGTGAGATTATATGGCTGACACCACGCCACTCTGGACCAGAACTGGGTCAGACGGTCGCTGGACACTTACTTTCGCCCGTTTTCAAAGGAATGAAATAGCAAAGAGAAGTAATTTTAGGCCTTCGGGGAGTTTGCATTTTAATGCAGCGTAAGAGGACATGTGGAGATGAGGTTTAGAGTCCAGCGAGAGTCAGCAGTGCTGCAAGCTGTGAAATCCCATGAGCCTCTGGTGAAGAACCAGCCATCCATGAGCTTAAATTAATGTTCAGGGTTCAGTATCAGTTCAGCGCGCAATTGGCAGCATTTGTGGCATAATGCCAATAACGACGTGTCCAAAAATGCCATTTTCTCAACACACATATGCATAAAGATACTCTAGAATACAAAAATCCCATCCCAGTCCATAGAAAACCTTTTATAAAGCTTTAAAAAAATGCCTCGATCATCAGTGACATCAAAAACACAAGTTAATTAACATATGACCAATCACATTTACTTATCTGCACCTATTCAGTATTTAACAACTTCATCATCCTACACTATGAACTACAACAGTGTGTGTGCAGGACTGTGTGACACTGACTTCACAAGAATAAAACGCTATTCAGTTATAGTGTAATGTAAAGTATATATCATATTGGCAATCCATGCCTCAAAATATCCACCAAACCTCTCCTTTCTGCTCCACTCCACCAAGCAGTAGCACAAACCTGTGAGTATTTACAGATGGAGACACCAGCACCGTCTCTTTCCATCATACATGAAGAGTATTGTTCATTCAGGCCTAACAACAGTAGAGACAGCTCCTATGTCCCCTCTTACTGTCAGTATGAGCCCATCACAATAGCTGCATTGATGCATGCTGCTAGCAGTCTGATGCACATCTATGAGGATCTGACAGTTCTCACACAGTGGTGTGCTGTCACTGCGCTCACCAAGACCAGATCTTCATTTTCATGGGCATGCATGATGACGATCTGAGAACTAGCCTGTATGGTCACAGTTCATCTCTGAATCACATCCTAAGGCTAAAAAAGATTTTTTGGTTGACAGTGGGGTGTGGGGTTTATATAAGTGCACTTAAATTGAATTGCATCTTATAACATCCTAAAGGGATAAACAGGGTTATTATTGTTGACTAAAACTATATATAAAAAAAAAAAATCACTGAAATAAGGCCGACATAAAATATAAAGCATCTGCATGTAATTTCAAACTCAGGTTTCCATTTTTTCTATCCGATAACAATTAATGGTGTTTTAAAGATTCATAAAGAGACACAAAATATGTGCAACATAAAACTAGTCTACACTACTAACCGTGCGCTATATTCCAAGCTTTGAGGAATAATATAAAGAGCTATTCACTGAAAATCTTGTTGAAGATTCACAGAGTCAGTAAATGGACTTAAGTGGATCTGATTCATGAATCATAATACAAGGTTTGTGAATCAGGTTTCACTGGTTCACTGAAAAGATTAACTCAAAAGAATGATTTGTTCACAAATTGGACATCACTACTGAATCTTTAAGACTTCAGTCCTCATTAATTGCAATATCAAAGCATGGAAACAGACTTAAAACAAGTCTCATTTTGTGTTCCGTGGAAACAAGAAAGTGTTTGGTATGACATGGGGGTAAGTAAATACTGATTTTTATTTATGGGTGAACTACTGGTTTTAAAATAATTTCTTTACAGTCATAACCGTGTGCTGTTTTCACCAGGCTTTCTGTTAGTCTAACATGATTCTCAGAGACATCAGTCATTCACAGGCAGGGTAGAATTCAAGATTCGCTTTTGTCTATTTAACAAAAACTAGCCTGCTGAATTTAGTTCCCTGCAGATCTCAACACTGAAACAACAAAACACTCTTTGTCCATCACATTTAATAATGAATCAATTCCATCTCTTTTTCTCCCCGTCTCACAATACCGATGGCCTGAATAGTTCCTGAACATTGCATTTCATGTTCCTGCAAACATAAAAGCAATTTACAGAAAACAAGGTACAGCAGTGTGTTTGACTTTTGGCACCTGCAGTAATTGGCCTGTTAGAGACTTTTCCCAGTTCTGCAGGGTCAGAATATTAAAATAAAACTCTCACTGCTGAAGGATGAGCACAGGGAAACCCATTATTCTAGATCATTTACACTTTGCTTATAAATCAAAGATCGTACTGCATCAGCAAGGAGAATCCGATAAAAGTCCTGAATATAATCAAGGACAACACAGCAGGATCTCTGCTCTCACACACAAACACACACACATACAGTTAAATAATTGAACCTCATTATTCTATCCACTATACATTGTCTGATAGAACTTACTAAAATCAGTCCGACATTTTATTATAACTGTGGCTGACATTACAATGATTAGAGTAATAATGGTGTCCCTTAAGATGTTTTAAACGATTGTGAAAGGGGTCAAGCAGAAGGGTTGGTACATTAATGTCCTGTGTGAGATTTAAATGTACAGTACAGAATCCTTTCTGAGGATGAATGCTTGCTGGTGGCCATCGGTTCGTTCTAGTGTCCTTTCTTGCAGAACCTCGCTGTCATTTGTTTTCGCCCTGAGATGTGTGTATTGATCTTGAGAGTCACTGCAGTATGTACACACACATACAACGAGCGGACACGAAAACACACCCATGCGCAGGATAGGAGTGAGAGGTGTGACCAAATGTATCAAATCTATATATATTAAATGATTTATGAGGAGGTTTAGATCCCAGGTTTAAGTTTAACCTAGTAAATTAGTTTTTTCCATCTCCGAGAATGTCTTCAGTTCAATGTCAAAACAGAACAACTGAGACATTAGTGAGTTGTGTTCATCCTCGATTGAGATGTTCATAAGAACAGAGGTTCACACCCTGTCAATCATCAGGCCATGAAATGGATGGTTTGGATACTCTCATGCTTCTTAAAGACCAACCTCATCCACTGAGATAAAAGAAGACACAGAAGTAATGGACTAAGCTAAATCATTTCCCCCGGATCTGCTCTCATTCACACTGAACCTGCTTTGACAGAATGCCTATAGTTTGTTTCACTCATTTAACTCTGATTTCCCAGTGCTACTGAAGCCATAAAACAGCTAACAGAACACACATGATGGAGCAACGCAGCCACTTAAACTAAATGAGCCCAATCCATAAAACATAAGAGGTTTATGATATCAACACTATCAGAGAGCGCATAAGACTTGTTTGTAAAAACTGAATTCAAAGGAATTGGATTTCTTGAGTGCTCCTTATGTGGAATCAGGATGAACTGTTTGATAACACTACTTACATTTTTGGAGATAATTCAATTAAAAAATTAATTATAATAAGCTAATAATTAAAATCAATAAATTTAATCTCCTATATATATATATATATATATATATATATATATATATATATATATATATATATATATATATATATATATATATATATATCCATACATACACACATATATATATATATATATATATATATATATATATATATATATATATATATACTCTCAGAGAAAAAGAATTAAAAGGCAATCATAGTGACATAAGCAGATGATGTGACAACAAAGAGACTGAACTCTACAGAGAAAATCTTTCAAATATACAGAAGGAAATGAGGTCAACATTAAAAGCAATATTGAAACTGAGAAGCCATTTCCAGACTGCATGTAGTCGAACTATTATACAGAAACAAAATAATACTTCTGAAATGAACTCAAGTATTCTGGTACACAAGCAATTAGCAGGTCTAGATTCTAACCTTGGTTTTCTCTTGCTGAAGTTCTATTTGGATTTCAGTGAGCTTGGCCCTCAGCTCCTCATTGGCTGCCTGCAGTGCTGCCATGGCATCAGGCCGTTCCCCTTTGGGCCGCCCACTGGGGGGTTTCTTGGACATGTTGGGCGGTACTCCACAGGCCACACCCCTTTCAGGGATGACCTGAGTTCGTGAACGGTCAAGATTGGTTTCCGTTTGATCCTCAGCTACATCTTTCCACCCACCTGCATTTCACAAGGAAAGGAGATTAATTAGGAAGCTCACCGAGACACAGAACAATAATAGTTTGACTCTCATTAAAAGCAAATTCGCTTGAAATACAAATGAAAAACCCCATGCAGTTTTCTTTTCTGTTGCTGATGACAGATTTCCAATTAAAACAAAGTTTGAACAGGACATACAGTATTTTTTTATTTTCTAGAACAGCGCTTCTCAAACCTGTCCTGGAGGTCCCCTTGCCCTGCATCTTTTGTATGTCTTCCATGTATGTATGTATCTATCTAACACACCTTATTCCACGAATTAGATTGTGAGAGAACTAATCTGGGTGCGTCTGATTAGGGAGACATACAAAATGTGCAGGGCAGGGTGCCTCCAGGACAGGTTTGGAAAAAACTGTTCTAGAATAAATACACTTAATTTTCCATTCTGCTTAAAACTGATTTTGTCATCTTTAAGCACTAAACAGAAATAAACTAAACACCACAAAACATTTGATTGCATCAGGATTTGAGGTCAAAAATCAAAATCAATTTACTATATCCATGCATATTATTCAAAATAATAATAATAAAGAATATTTTATTCAAATGTCATAGGTAGCCATTGCTCTCTAGATAGCAGTATTAGTATCAACAGTGTTATAGTCATTTCCAACAAAACTGCTAATTTAACACTTTATAGATGATGTTCAACTTTATCTGAGGTGCAGGAAGAAATGGTTTATAATATATTCTTAACTTCATTGCCTTGCTCGTCATGTCAAATTGACATAAATATAAGGTTCTCCTTAACTAGAGGAGAACTGGGAATAATCTCTGTGATGTCACACAAATGCTAATCTCTCTTAAACCGACAGACAATGATTAGCTCATTTCTTCATTTAAATAATCAATTAAATAATGATAAAAAACCCTCATTATAATAGTGAGTTTTATTTCTTCTATAAACATCAGATAATCCCCTAATTCCAATAGTCAAGTGTTTAACTCTTTATTAGCAAAGAAGACCATTTGAGTGCCTGGTGTCTTACTCTTTTGTAATTTTCTGAGACTACCTGTCTCCAGTTTAAGTAATACATGATCCCAAATCACAGAAATGAGATTAAGTGAAGAGCAAATGGTGCCAAAGTCTCCTGCTTCTCACTTTTTTTTTTTCTCTAGAGAAAAAAAAGGCCTGGTAATCTCGAATCTTCTCTTACAGTATCAGAAGAGATCTCAACGTCTCAAACAGAGCTCAAATCTGCCAAGATCGAAATCAAAGATCTCAATGTGCATTCAAACATTTCTAATCAAACTTCACCGAATGATCTGAGCTCCTGTCTACTCTTACTGTATAGTCAACAACTGAGGCAGTGTTGCCTTTAACTTCCTTCAAGGAGAAACATCCTAGACAAAAGTTGATGTAGTCTATTGAGCTATGATACAGCAAACTCTGAGCAATAAAAAGAGATTTATATAAAAAAGAAATGCTTGCTCTTTTAGCAGTCATGATTCCGGAAAGAGAAATTGAAAGTTTTCCCTCTGCTCCACTAGAGATAAGAGGAATCTAGCAGCAACCCAACTGACTTGTAGATGACAGATAATCAGAAAAGGACAAAATAGGACAGAAAACATCTCTATCCCTCATTAGACTGAAGGAAAAGCATCTACGGTGAGTTTAAATAACTTTTCAAAAAGAGCTTTACAAAAGACCAATTACATATACAGAATGTGAGCATTAAATTAATTCATTTGCTTTGAAAGCACTCAGATTATCACATTTTTATTGAGCTTGTGTAATTAGAGATGCACTTTGCAAGTGTCTTGAGGAGCTTCGGTGTTGTTCTTGTACTTTTGTTCTTTGTGGCTCCACTGTGGTCCTATAGGCGATTATAGCAGTGCAGCGGATACAATGTCTGCATCACTTAATTGATATTTGAACGTTTTTGTTTTAAATTATCAATTGCTTTTCAAAGAAGCACCATAATATTGTAGCTTACTTAATGCTAAAATACTACAAATTGTACTGTTACCTTGCTAAAAGTAATACAGTTAAAAGATAAGTATCCTGAGCAAGTATCAAATTGTGCTTAAACAGTAGAACTATTGACATAATGGCCAGACTGAATATTATATGGCAATTTTTAAATTTAAATTAAATCTAATAACCTTTTAACTGAACAATTAATTATATATTTATAAACAATAATTGTGTAAATTGTTCAAAATATGTACACTTTATTTCCAAAGATATTTTGTACTTGTCAAAGTATGATAGACACTGACAGCAATCCTGTACTGAAGTAGGCATCTCTCACCTCATTCTTTAACATAATCTCACTTTAGAAGTGATGAAAGACACCCTTCAGCTTTGCCCAGTTGAACTGAACACATTATGCGGATCATTGGGTAAGATAACGGCATTTTTCATACATACAGGAGCCATACTGACAGCTCTGAGGTACAGCAGAATTACTGTCTGCCTCTGCCGGATCTCTTACTAAACACTTATCAGCGCATCAAACATACAAATATTACAAGTTGTTTCCTGGATACAGATCAGCTGTTGTCCAATGCTAATTCAACACTGAGTTTAACCCTTGTAACAGTCACGAAAGGTTTATAGATCCCATATCGAGCTATGAGAGGTGAGCACATAATGACAAATCTTTCATTTTTTGAAGGAACGGTTTCTTTAAGGTTCTGGATGTGAGATTACTTGAAGCGTCTAATCTGACTGAATTACAGTGACTCAGCAGACTTTATGTAATATCCTCTAAAATGAAATATAAAAAATGTCTAGCTGCTCTTAACAGGGTTAGTTAACTTGAAATAAAATATAAAAATATATACTAATTTTATTTCAGATAGTTGCCAATGCAGCGCTCTTCATTTTGTTTACATGTATTAAAAAACTGCATTTAAATAACAAACACAACAAAATCAAGAAACTGAAGTGAAAACAAAATATATACAAATTAAATCCAATTCAGATATTTACAAAAATTATAATAGTATATAAATGAAATAAAAATAACACTGAATCTAAAACATTCTGGGATATTTAGCATGCATACAGTCTCCTGATCAAGCACAAAATTACAAGCGTGGATTAAGCATATGCTATTCATCACCATTAATTAGAAATATATATATATATATATATATATATATATATAAACACGCTACTATAATTTGCATCCTCTACAAATATATAAAACAACCTACTGCAGAGGCTACAATAACATCCACATTTCTTATATTATTATATGTGCATCAATTTCATGCAACCTGTTTGTAGACAAACTTGTTTTGAAAGTGATCTATGCCTTCTTTCAATAATCACATCACAACGCTTTAAACATACATCTGTGCCTATGTATATTCATATTTTTGTTGCCATGTCAAAACTTCCAAACACTCTGAATATCTCAAGTCAATGAGTGACAGACAACAGCATTCTCAAAAAAAGAAGCACATTTCATCATCCTTCACTTGCATCATAAATACAACCTACGCAACCTGTGCGGTGTTTCTCTGCCAAGCTTTTGAAGAAAAAAGATGTCATGCAGAACGAGCCTCTTTGCATCACAGATGGCCCTCCGAGAACATTTCAACAAATGTCCCAGTGGGCAGACGCCAGCCTGTGGATGTTATTCCAACCTGCGCAAGCGAGGCTGTAGCTGCTACAAGCATCATTTGATCAACATCTCCCCTTCTGCACCGGCTCGCATTGACAGTTCTGACAAACATCCCAGCAGGCCGATAACAGGATCGTTATATGG
Source organism: Carassius gibelio (assembly GCF_023724105.1). Classification (NCBI taxonomy): domain Eukaryota; kingdom Metazoa; phylum Chordata; class Actinopteri; order Cypriniformes; family Cyprinidae; genus Carassius; species Carassius gibelio. Next base: position 22,692,393 of record NC_068382.1, read on the forward strand.
TAATTGCATGCTTGATGCCACCCTGCAAGAAGTGAATTCAGTGAATAAAGATTGAGACTAACCTTAAGTGCATGATTTGAGTTGTGATGTTGTTTTGGTCTGCAGGGTTTATCCAGGGAGCTGTTGGTCCTCCATCAGTCTGTGTGATTCACAACACATGCACTGAAACGACAAGCGATGCATGTTGTCATGCCCTGAATTCCATGCAGAAGATGCTTGAATCCCTTTAGAACCAAGCCGCTTGCAGTCTGAGCAGACAACTGGATCCACAGTAATTCAGACACCGGATCACCAGGGAAAAACATTAAAAAAGGAGGAGCGGCAGGGAGCAATTGCATGTAGGCTAAGAGATATTGAAGCAAGAGAGATTTGATTCTCCACACTTACCATAAACACTCCCTCACCATCCCTGATGGAGAGCGAGGGATGATGCCGGGAGAAAGGAGGAGGGGAGGGTGGCACGCGCACACATATGCGCAGGCGGGTGCACATGCATACACACTAGGATCTGGCAGTTCTGCGGGATGCGTGAAGCCTGGCTTCTATCCTGGGTTGCCTTTTAAAAGAGACAGGGGAAAGACAGCTGTTGTGGCCGCCCGCTGGCCAATGCACTGCAACTGCATCTCAGTCCCACAGCATCACGTCATCATCCAGTCTATGCATTAAATAACCAACTGCATACATGTACCCTACTCATTACATAGCTCTTGTTTATTTGGAAGCGGTTCAGGATCCACATAGCATGCTGTTCCTTCTAGAAACTGCATCATTGACCATGATTTAAATACTGCAGAACAAAATTTTCATCCTGCTGTAGTGCATGGGTTATCCTCCAGCCCAACAGATGGCGAAGGACAGCTAAGACAAGAGAGATAAAAAAAAAAAAAAAAAAAAAAAAAAACCTTGCATGGCTGATTTTAAAGGTGCAGTGCTTTAAACAATTGCAGAAATGCGGTTTTCAAACAAGATTTCCAAACATTGCTCCCACCTGCAATTTTTATAACGAAGTAGCAATCACAATACAGCAGCAAGCAGCGCTAGAAATAATCCAAGAAGGTATAGAATACCTGCAAAGAGATATCCGTTAGTATATTGAACATTCCTGCACATTTCACACTTTTAAGAGCCCTTCAAATTAAAATACATAAGCAAATAAATATAGTATTTGTAAAAATTATAACACATTTAGCTGTGTATAAATTTAGTTTTCAAAACTGAAATAAAACTCAATATAGAATACATACGGTACGGGAAGTATTCAGACCCCCTTACATTTTTCACTCCATTATATTGCAGCCATTTGTTAAAATCATTTAAGTTTTTTTTTTTTTTTCTCAATGTGCAAACAGCACACCATATTGACAGAAAAACAGAATTGTTGACATTTTTGCAAATTTATTAAAAAAGAAAAACTGAAATATCACATGGTCCCAAGTATTCAGACCCTTTGCACAGTATTTAGTAGAAGCACCCTTTTGATCTCATACAGCCATGAGTCTTTTTGGGAAAGATGCAACAAGTTTTTTACACCTGGATTTGGGGATCCTCTGCCATTCCTCCTTGCAGATCCTCTCCAGTTCTGTCAGGTTGGATGGTAAACGTTGGTGGACAGCCATTTTCAGGTCTCTCCAGAGATGCTCAATTGGGTTTAAGTCAAAGTTGAGTCCTGAGCACTCTGGAGAAGGTTTTTTGTCCAGGATATCACTGTACTTGGCCAATTCATCTTTCCCTCGGTTGCAACCAGTCGTCCTGTCCCTGCAGCTGAAAAACACCCCCACAGCATGATGCTGCCACCACCATGCTTCACTTTTGGGACTGTATTGGACAGGTGATGAGCAGTGCCTGGTTTTCTCCACACATTCCGCTTAAAATTAAGGCCAAAAAGTTATATCTTGGTCTCATCAGACCAGAGAATCCTTCAGGTGTCTTTTAGCAAACTCCCTGGGGGCTTTTATGTGTCTTGCACTGAGGAGAGGCTTCCATAAGGCCACTCTGCCATAAAGCCCCGACTGGATATTTTTTGTAACCTTGGACAGATCTGTGCTTTGCCACAATTCTGTCTCTGAGCTCATCAGGCAGTTTCTTTGACCTCATGATTCTCATTTTCTCCGACATGCACTGAGCTGGTTTTATATAGACAGGTGTGTGGCTTTCTTAGTCAAGTCCAATCAGTATAACCAAACACAGCTGGACTCAAATGAAGGTGTACAACCATCTCAAGGATGATCAGAAGAAATGGACAGTACCCGAGTTAAATATATGAGTGTCACAGCAAAGGGTCTGAATATTAGGATCATGTTAATAAATCTGCAAAAATGTCAACAATTCTTTGTTTTTCTGTCAATATGGGGGGCTGTGTGTAGCCTACATTAATGAGGAAAGAAAAATTAACTTAAATTATTTTAGCACATGGCTGCAATATAACAAAAAGTGAAAAATTTAAGGGGGTCTGAATACTTCCCGTACCCTCTGTGTATATATATAATCACTTAAATCTACCCCATTATGATGCTCGGTTTGAACTTCAGCAAGACGTCTTCACATCTAGATGCATCGAGTTGCCGCAATGTGATTGGCTAATTAGCAATTTGTATCACCAAGCAATTGAATAGATGTACCTAATACACACACACACACACACACACACACACACACACACACACACACACACACACACACACACACACACACACACATATATATATATATATATATATATATATACATAATTGAAACAATAAATAAATGTATTAGGTACATCTATTCAATTGCTTGGTGATACAAATTGCTAATTAGCCAATCACATTGCGGCAACTCGATGCATCTAGATGTGAAGCCCTATATTTCCATGTATATGTATATGTATATATATATATATATATATATATATATATATATATATATATATATATATATATATATATACATACATACAATAGAAAAATCGAAAAACTATGGTGAACCTTGTATTTACCGAGGGTAGAGAGGAAATCAGACAATCTGGCAACAACTCTGAGGAAGATTTAGACAATCTGGCGTCTCTTGTGCCAGTATTGTTGTCATTCTGTATGCCCTATATTTCCATCCTTAGGACAGGCGCATGTTGCGTCACCACCAGCTGTGTGGATTCGTGGAATAAAGATCCCGATCCACTTGTGTCACATGAATCCATATGCTGTTTACTTACAGGACGTGCAGAATATATACCACAGGACTGTTTTCATCGACAAACACTAGATATCGCGCGTGGAGAGACCCATGCCTTTGGATAACATTGCGTTCCTGTGTCGTATCGACTCTTGTCAATGAGGTTAAGGATTTAGACGGACTGAATCATCTTCTGCGGGTTATTTTGTTGATAAAAGAAGCTGACATGTCGATTGAAAAACAAAGCGTGTCCGAGGAAAACCTTCAGGGTATGTAGCTATTAAAACAGCTCGAGATCATGTTCTTTTATGCATGTTTCTACTCAAAACCACATTCATAATACCACAATGTAAATGGTTATTTTATTTTTTTAGGTTAAAACTACGAAATTAGATGACGATCGTACATGCCATCCATCAAATTCCGGTTTCACAAAGTTCAATTGTACAAATGTACAAGTCTAGCTAATATCTAAAGGCATAACATAAGAAGAAACCGATGTGGGCAAAAAAGCACGGTAATGACGCATGTCATCTGCAAATAACAGTGATATAAGCGACACGTTTTGCGATGTGTGAACGACTCATTCTTAAGAGACGGATCTATTGATTGATTCATTTATGAATTGAACTGAACCGTTCTCGATTCGGCAACTTGCCGACTCAGTGAACGGAGAACAGAATCTTTTGAACGTATCCGATTCAGAACTCTTTTGAACATGTCCGCTTTATTAATGCATAACCCGAGAACAGACAATGATTTGATTGGGCAGTATTTTGCCAACCAGCCAGCAGATTTATTGAAAATAATGAAAATAATATGTTTACGAATTAATTGTGGCGGTTTAATCAACACGAAATAGTTTAAGTACTGATTTACAGGGTAAATGCAAATAACCTTATTAATATAACGTAAATAAAAATGAAGAGGAAAAAAAAAATACATTGGCAAGTAAGCAGACAGGGAATGAAGCAAAGAAGCACTAAACCATTTTAACCGGTTCTTTGAAATGAATTGTCTGAAAGAACCGATTCGCAGAAAGAAGTCCGCATCACTAGGCTACTCGAGAAAGGTGGGGTCTACACACAGCCTGATTTCATTGGATGGTGAGTGAAGCAAAGAGAGAGGAAAAAAAAAAAAAAAAAATCATGAGCTATTTATAGTCTGAGCTAGGCTATGTTTATTTTCTTTTGACTTCTGGATTGAGTCTCGAGTCCTTGCGTGTTCTCTGTTTGTCTGGATGTTCTGGTCGCTGTGTCATGATCACTGATTCATGCCCAGCACAGTTTTCAGTGTCATTCGATAACATATTCACAACAGGTAAAGGCATGTGATACTTGCAATACACAAAAGTGTTTGCATACTTAAATGTATAAATAAACCAAATAACAATGCTGCTGCCATAGCAATGTCAGAATGATGCAATGTCGGCTTTTGGAAAAAATAAAAATAAAAATAACATTTAAGTAAAAAAAAAATAAATAAAAAAAAACACACCTTCATGCAACACTATAAAGACCTTAATATGTTATCTGGCTTTTGTTGCAGGTTCCTGGGTGGAGCTGCATTTTAATAATGGAGGAGGCAGCACTCCTAAAGGAGCTTCTGAGGAACAGTCTGCCAGCACCGCCCCAAGCGGAGACCTGGAGAAGATGCTGCTGGATGCTCAGCACGAGTCGGGCAGGAGCAGCTCCAGAGGAAGCCTGCCATGTGAGAGGTCAGCAGGACCACATTTTAGTCTAGTGCATGAACTGCACTGAGATGCACACAAGATGTTCATTTTTATGGGATGAGCATGTTATAAAACATCTTACATCAATTTCTCACCAGTCCTCCAAGATCTCAGACTCCTTCACACTTGCGCAGGGGCTCCGAGGTCCACAGCTCTGGAGAAAAGGACAACTCACAGGTAGACATTAGCAGCACACTTAACCTTGCCATGACTCAGTTAAATTGTACTAGTGCAGCTGTCCTACTGCTTTCATACAGACTTCCATACAACTAGATAAATTCTTGATAAAGCAAGTTTCAAGGCTTCCATGCTCAAGAAAAATTAGAAATTTAAAACTAGAGATGATAATAGAAATTTAAAATAAGTGGTTTCCTGACCTAAAAATCAATCTAATTAATAAAACAAAGTTGTGGAAAATTTTATTGGAAATATGCACTTAGGATCTAATATATTTAATAAGCTACAGAGATTGGACCCAATTTTAATTTATTGTATTAATTAAGTGTCTTTAACATCCTAGTACTAACATTTAAATTACCGTGTCCATACATGTTTTAACATTGTGCTAACATTAAAATAAGCATATAATAATCCTATAATTATACTGTTGACCCACCCTTAATTTGAATCTTATTCCACCTCTATAGCAGCAAACGTGAAAAGTGCATTTTACTCAATGTTTTTAATACATTGTAGTTAAAGATACCCAAAGTCAATTAAAAGTCATGCGTATACTTAGGTCATCTGACTCTGACAAGTTGGCCGATGAAATAAACAACATGAGTCATCTGTTAGCCATCCTAATTTTGTTGTGGTTTGGTTTAAGTCAGAAGAAGACTATTTGGAGAGAAGAAGAGAGGTGGAGATCCTGATGAAGAAAAATGCAGACTGGATCTGGGACTGGTCGAGTCGACCTGAAAACCTGGCGCCCAAGTACCTAAAAAAAACCCCTTAGAAAACAGTTTAATTCTTTAAAAAAAAACAACTTGGCATGTTGGCATCTTAACATAGTAACGAGTTCAGATGATGTGTTTGTAGGGAGTTTGTGCTGAGGCACCCGAAGCGTTCCAGCACCCTCAGCATGAGGAACACCAGTGTAATGAAGAAGGGGGGAATCTTCTCAGCAGAATTCCTCAAAGTTTTCCTGCCCTCTCTTGTCATTTCGCACATCGTTGCTGTGGGTCTCGGGTGAGTCAATGAAAACAACCTCTAAACTTTCATCTTAAACATCAGCCTATAACTTGTTTACGAATACATTTTCTAAGCTCCAAAGTTAAAACCATGAAAAATCATAATAATTGAAATGTAGAATTAAAATATAAACATTATTTAAGAAACAGTATATATAAACATCAGAGTTGCTCTTAGTGTTATTTTAGTTTTATTGATATACTGTTATGGTTTCCATAAACAGTTTTTTTTTTGTTTAATTTTCTGTTTTAATTTTAATGTTGTAGTAATTTTGTTGTATCTTTTTTTTTTTTTAATTTAGTTTTAGTTTTCAGATTTAATTCATTCAGTTTTTGTTTAACTTTTTTTTTTTTCATTTCAATTAAATATTATGGTTTCAGTTTTTGTTAACAATAATAAACCCGATTGCTTTGGAAGCTAACTGAAATAAATTTAAGTTGAAGAATGGAAATAACTAAAACGAAAATAAAAATAAAGTTACATAAAAATCTAAACCCCCCAAAAATAATGAAAATGACCAGCACATAATCACTAAAACAATCAGAAAAAGAAAAAAAATACAACTGGAAGTATAAAAATATTAATAAATAGTATAATAGTATAGTATTAATTTAAAAAAAATAATAAAAAACTAATAAAACATAAAAAATAAAACACCTAAAATAAACCTGCTACATGATCAGGTCATATTAATTTTGCCAGACAGACCAAAAAATACAATAAATAAGTAATAATTGGTAAAGAAATAGCATAAACTTGCATTAAAAAAGGAAACCAAGCCATCTCCAGGGAACAGAATATTTTTAAGAGCTGTGGGTGGTTTCTATTGACTTGGGCCACTAAACAATGACCCAAAAACATCACAGGCACTCCCTAACAACCTTTAACAAAACACATTTTCCAGAAATTCATCAATCAAAAACTGCTGTGCAAATATATCATCTTTAAATACTAGATATGGCATCTTTAACAGTAACAAATGCAGGGTTATTTTTGGAGTCAGCAGTGGATGCGGTCTGCGTGCTGGAATGCATGCTAGTGCTCCACAGGGGTTAGCATGACTTGGCAGTTTTCTGCTGATGCGAAAACAAGTCCACTGATTTAAGACCGCTTTCAAAGCAGCCGGAAAATGGAAAAACCGACCTAGAGGAGAAAGGCTGAAAGAGCTGATAGTGCATCAAATGCATCTTAATGTGTTACACAGTAAAATGACCACCAATGCTACATCTGATAATGAATCCTTTCATCTTTTTAGGGTGTACATCGGACGGCGCTTTACTACTTCTGGCACCTTTTGAGGGAGCAGGAAAAGCCAAGAAACGAGACAAATCTCATATACGCACATCCGCCATCTTAGCTGCTTTATCGTGGATCAGTGCTTGTGTAGACGCAGATAGGACGAGGTCACGTGACACACTTCCTCGCTTCCCCCTTGTGTATTCCACTGGCCTTTCCCATAGTTCCTCCCCAATAATGCCAGTCCTTTCCAGGGTCATCAGCACAGGGAAGGCCAAGCTAGACTCGATAGAATTACATGTACTGCATCCTCAGAATTTTGCATTTACTTGAACCAATACTACTGAGAATATTATGAGAGGATCATAAAACAAGAGATGGGAGAGAAATAAGAGTTGATCATGAGATCCTGGATCTCCGGAGATGTGGCACCGGACACTGCAGACTGTGAATCTGAAAGAGATTTAAATAACTCCCTCTTATCAAAACAGGGATTGTACTTATATCTTGTGGTATATCTCAACATTAGATTGTATAATATAGGACTTGTTTTACCTTGTCACCATTTCTCTGTATCTTGAAGTTGCTTCTATATTTATGAGGAGTCAGACTCCAAAAGCTGACCTTTGCGTTGGGAATCAAGCTGTTCACAGTATTACACAACTAGAATGGTTTTTGGTAAATACTGGCCAAAATATTGAGTACCATATCAACACTTTTCTGAATGTCAATTGAAATCACAAATAAATGTCCAATGTACTTTAAGCCTAACTTAAGTTTGCCTTTCCTGCTCACTTGGATTGCAAACAAATTTTCTTAGTTTATCTGAAGGGTACAGCCCAAAGATCGCCTCAAATAAAACGGTTAATGAATCAGGCAGGAGTAAAAGGGAAATTGTGTAAACTTGTGCATGTTTTGTAGTTTTAAAAAAATCGTATTAAGTGTACGTGTCAATTTCATAGTGGTTTTGTATCAACAAATAAAAGTCTGCCAAATGTAATGTGGAATCTGTCTTAATATTGCAGGAGATTTACATTTACACTATAATTTTAAACAGTAGTTAAATATACTTGCACACAATTGTGACATAATGTGCCACTGAGCCACACAGTTTTACACGTTTATCATTACATAGTCACATACATTTATAGAACTTTACTGCACAGACAAAATGCAAAATGCATTATTTCAAAGTTTGCTAAGGCCACCTGAAATCATTGGAATAAATGTCGGGCAGTGTGTCGATTCAGATAAACACAATTAAAATTTTATTTAACTTTGGTCAAAAATAATCAAACAAGTGTACACTTTCACAATGTAAGCATCCTCATCATCTAACAAGGAACAAGGTCTGCGAGTACGTATCCGACCTCTCAGTTCCCAGATTTAAAGAGCGTCACAATCAGCTAGAACAACTTTGTACTTGTCAACCGTTAAGTTACGTTTGACATCTTGACATCAGTTTTGCAGCCGCATGTCAAAATTCAGCAGCATACAAACTATGTTGTCACCAGTTTCTTTAAACCACATTCTGATGTGAGATAAATCATTTTAGATCAAATTCCACACGGCATACCATTCTTTTCTGTGCAAGGAATTGAGCACAATGAGTATCTCAACATCAGGATGTGTTCTGTTAACTTTGATTGACTGGAGGAAGCCAGTCTTGTCTCAAGAGGCACTGAACACATTGGTTTCGATTGGAGTGTTCTGTGATGGCCGTCACCGACCGTAAAATATATTGTATATTAGTGTCCAAATACTAAGCCGCACAAATCGTAGCAGCACATGAATGGACAAATGGAGTGCTAAAATAAAATAAAAAAACAATGCATGACGGCGATGGGATGTCGAGATCTAGTCCTGGAGGTTACTGGGTGAGAATTACTATAGGACAGACATACAGACAGACTTAAGGCGGTAGAATCCCTTTACGAAGTCAAAACGAAAAATGTAATCTTAAAATGAAAACTCTAACGCGAGACAGATGGCAATACTGATGCTTATCATGGCCAACGTCCTCAATCAAACAGTGCAACTGCAAATTCAAGTAGTACAATAAGGAGATTTGCTTCCCAACCAGAACATTATGAGGGAATTACATTTGGTTTGCTGTCTTTTTTTAAGACTCGTCCAACACACAAGCAATTGCTGTGTTCAAAAAAAAAAAAAAAAAAAAATCAGGCCACTTTCTTTTCGTCAAATGTCTTTTTTAAATTTTTTTGGGTCGAATTCCCCAATAATGCTGCAGATTTGGGTTCAGCAGTATGATTTCACATTCTAACCATTGGCGCTCCAGATCTACATATGCAGATTACATGTAAATATAGAACGTAAAAAAAAAAAAAAATCATACATACCTACTCAATGTAAAAACGCTTTCTCTTTGTAATGTTATGTTACTTTTATTAAGTGGTTTGACACCAGATGGTGTAATATATAGATACAGTCAGTGAGTAGATATTATTATGCATGAGAAAACAAGAAAAAAAAAAAAACGTTGTATAAAATAAAAACCGAGAGAAATGGGGAAGAAACAAACAAAACTGTGCACTGACCAAAATGGAGACCTGTTTTAAGTGCTTAAAAGGTAGAACTTGAAGGCCTGAGAGTCAGGCAAGGGGAAGGAATGTTAACAGGCATTAAATAAACGCTCATGAAGGCCTGGATTTCGAACAGTGAGTACATACGATTGACAGCGAGACGTTACCCATTCTGGTGCGTTTCCGTACTTTTGGTCGTCAAATCATAAAAACGTAAGGCTCAGACGAAAGACGAATACATGTACGACTTTAGCAAAAGTAGATCAAGCCTCTTAATGCTGATTGGTATTGGTTCCGTTACTGGAAGGTAAGTTGATATCGGCCTTCTTCCTTGATTTAGATTTTATGTTTTAGTTTGGGGTCGTCGTGAATTATTGACGCCCTCCCAAAGAGTTTTTTTATTACATTTTTTCTAATATATAAGGTCTGTCTCTCAGCTTCCTCGTGTGAAAAACAAGTGCTTCACTTCTTTGTTGGGTCAACAACAGGGCCATATTTCTCTTACAGATTTAACGACTAGGCTTATCATTGCAAAGTATGAGAATTCTTGAGCATCCTCCGACCTGCGCAGGGGGGAAATGGGGAGGAGGGGATGTTTCTTTTTCTTTATTTTTGTTTCTTCTTGGTTTTTAGATCACTCTCTCTCTCTCTTTTTTAATTAATTTTGTCCTGGAATATATACAGGTTGTTGGTGGCGGCCACAGCTATCACGTTCTCTTTCGGGTGCCAGGCGGTGTGTAGGATCTTCTTGTTGAAGTCCAGGCTGTCCACGCTGATTTCGTCTTTCTTCCGTTTGCCGCCTGTGCAGACCTTGCGTGGTTTGAGCATGGCACGGGGTTTACTGTTCTCCCTCGACGCCTCCAGTGTGATGTCCCTGCGCGTGTTCCTGTCAAACATCCTAAAGAAGTTGTTGTAGGAACCCGTCATAATGGCACTGAGGAGGGCGCAAGTGCAGGGACCGATGAGAGAAGAAAAAAAAAAAAAAAAAAGATTAGTTAAGAGATTGTTGCACATTACAAAGTTTCACCAGGCTTTAGATTTTTTTTTCTGCACTACTGTTTTCAATTAAGTTCAAGTTTGTTTAAACTATTTTGATTCAGTTAAAAAAACTGTTTCTTTCAAGCAAATCACTAATTTTCAAGTACCGCTTCCTTCCACTAATTTACAAATCCTTTTATCATACAGAAATAGATTATTATTAAAGTTAACTAATACAATTAATCGCTTTTAAAGCTTATAAAAGATTTTAATTAAAATATTGAGAAAATCGCCTTTAAATTTGTCCACATGAAGTTCTTAGCAATGCATATTACTAATCAAAAATAAAGTTTTGATATATTTACAGTAGGACATTTACAAAATATCTTCATGGAACATGATCTTTACTTAATATTCTAATGATTTTTGGCATAAAATAAAAAAAATAATTGTGACCCATACAATGTATTTTGGCTATTGCTAAAAATATACCTAAGCTAAGGTTTTGTGCTCCAGTATCACATATATTATTAATTGCATATATTATTCTGCCAGAACGTTTATCTTCCCAGCACATGTAAATCACTGAAAATATTTTCTTCCTGCAGTCACATTATTGGGAAGAATCAACAGCTTTAAAATGTGGGACCGTGGGAATTGGCCGCCCTAATTAAATACGGTTTCGCACCTGTCTGAACCGTTCCAACAGCACTCAAACTTGTCGAAAATGCAGTCATTCTCGTAGAGCGAGCACAACTTGCTTCGTAGGTACTCATGCACCTGAAACAGAGAAGCACACGTGAATCAAAGACCTACATATCACTTGCAAAATAACACATTTAAGAGGGTGTGAAACTTTGGGAAGGTGCAGACAGTATTTGTAGAATTTATTAATTGTAGACATGAAGCACCACGTTCTGAAAACATGACGGTACAAGCTCTGGAATGTCAGCTGTTGCAATACGATGATCTCTTCCGTACCTGGTAGGTCTCTACGGGCCGGTTCTCCATATTCAGGTCCCAAACCTTAACGGAGAGGTAATCGCGGGTCATCATGTATCGACCGCTGTGGCTGAACTTGACGTCAGATATGGAGGAAATGATTTCTGAGAAGAACGACCGGCTGCTGGGATCTTCTGGCTCCTCAAAAACTTTAGAGGAACAAAAACCACAGTATTTCTGATGATATTTCAGACTCACAGCAGAAACATTAAAGACTGTTTGAGTAGAAAACATAAAATCCTGCACATGAGCACTACTGTTCAAAAGTTTGGTGTCGTTTAAGAGTTGTTGTTTTGTGAAAGAAATTAATACTTTGAATCAGCAAAGATGCATTAAAAGTTTTTAAAAGGTGACAGAAAAGACAATGTTACAAAATGCTGTTATTTGAATGCTTCGTCCAAAGAATCCTTGGTGTGTGTGTGTGTGTGTGTGTGTGTGTGTATGTATGTGTGTATTTATGTATGTATGTATGTATATAAGTTTCCACAAATATAATAAGCAGCTGTTTTCAATATTGGTAAGAAATATTTCTTGCGCAAAATCAGTATATTAGAACAATTTCTGAAGGATCATGTGACACTGAAGACTGAAATTTACGTTTTACATCAGAGGAGATAGTTCTTTTATATTATATTTCACAATAATATTGTTCTTTAACAGTCTCTGTAAGCATATCAAAACAATCTATTAAAAACAAAAACAATCTGACCGAAAGCTTTTGAACAGTAGTACATGTTTATCTCCCACAATGCACTTGACTTGACCTCTTTCTATCTCTAGTGTGGAGCAGAGCTGAACCCTATCAACAAGAGCACACATCCTTTTCGTTAAGAATAGTTGGGAATGTAATACTCGCTAAAATAACTTCAAAATAAAAGCTTGGATTGTGCACTTGAATTTGATGCACTTACTTGGCATCTGTTTTGTAACTAGTGGATTTGATGGGAAGTAAATAGCGAGCGTTTGCTGTTTTGCTTTGTTGGTCTGGAGGGAGGTCCAAGTTGAGAACAGAGCGCTCGATTAATTACATAACCCAGTGATTACGTAACACAAGGCCATACTGACATTAAACAGTGGACGGCAAAAACAGACAAAATTAGAACTTTCCACTGCCTTTTAGTGAGAGAGTCTGATCGTGTTTTAGGAGAAAATGATACAGAGTCAGGTAACATTCCCATGTCTGATGGAAAATAAAGGGACACAAGAATATAGAAGGAAAAAAAGTGGAAAAAACAGACAACTGGAGAGAAAAAAATAATCCTGGACTGACTTAAAATACTCACATTTGCTATGTCTATCGCAGAGCGCGGCGGCCCTCATGTCACACAAGCGGATGGTTCCTTTACTACTGCTGTACACAAAGACATTACACTGGTGTGGGTGACACTCGGCCGCCGTTATCACCTCCGTCAGCTCCTCCATATTGGCTGGTTTTATATCTACAATGTCTGAGGGGGGGAAACGGTAAAGGAAACCAACAGAAATAACTTCAAACACAATTGAAAGTTTTAGAAAATGTGTCAGATGCAGGCCTTGGCCATTCAGCTTCTGAAGAAACAGTTGGTCAAAAAAGATGATTTATAAAATATCATGTAAACTATTACTACTTAAACTATTAAAATATGTACATATCCACACACACTCACAGCAAAACAAATTGAGATCTAGATGGGACGATACATTTCAATAAAATGAGGGCAAAACACGAACGTCACTGACTGTGTAAAGGATACTAAAACTTCTATCTGTGATTTCTAAATGCCAGAGGTTTATTCTGAGGTCGTCTGCAGAAAGGTATGTTTCATAATCACTATTTACAGAAATGGAATTGATGTGATATGTATGTGCGTTTGCAAATATTCTGCGCGGGCTTGCTTCCACCATCAAATCCATCGGCATCAGCACAGGGACCTGCGAAACAACCAGAGTTACTTAATGAAATGTTAAACCAGGACAAATTATACATATATATACACATATATATATACATACATATACATATATATACATACACATATACATATATATACATATATATACATACACATATATATACATATATATATACATACACATATATATACATATATATATACATACACATATATATACATATATATATACATACACATATATATACATATATATATACATACACATATATATATATATATATATATATATACATACACACATATATATATATATATATATATATATATATATATATATATATATATATATATATATATATATATATATATATATATATATAAAATAATATATTTTTTCACTTTTTAACCTTTAACTTTTAACCCAACATCTATAGCTAAAGATTAGTAAAGGATCCATGGCACCATCACTGAACAATGCTATGAGTTGACATTAACCAATATACATGATATAGCAACCAATATAAAAACTATATAAGGTTGCAATTAAATGTATTTCTTGTACTCAGTTTTTCCAAAATATGTCCAGGCCTTGACTTAACAGTTCTGCCCCACTGACAACTTGGTGTATACTGTACATTTGTCACATGGCATGTACTCAACAGACAGCAAGTTCTGGAAACATCCAACTTTAAATCTTGATTAACTACAAACCAGTGCTTCACTGCACAGCTAACCTTCATTGGCTGCACTCTCAACTCCAAATGTCATCGGAAGGGAAGCGGCAGACTTACCCGTAGTGTTGTGATCCGAAACTGATCTCGCAGTCTTCCGTCTTCATCTTTAAGGTTGTATCCTTCTGCTCGTTTGTCCCTTTCGCTGATCTTCCATAGTTTGATGGTTTTGTCTTTTTAATAAGAGAAAACAAAAATAATGTCAGTAACAGAAATTGCACATCCAGCGCTCCTTTCTAAAACCTAGTGACCTGGGAAGCTCAAATTATTTTATAAACACTACCATTCACAAAGGTTTGTTTTGCATTTGTTGGATATACAAAATTAATATTTGATGAATATTTCTAAAAACAGAAATATTGTAAAATTATTACAATTTAAAATTCTCGTTTTCAATCTGAATATATTTTAAAATTTAATTTATTCCTGCGATGCAAAGCTGAAGTTTCAGTAGTGGTCGACCGATATTGATTTTTTGACAGCCGAAATGTTGGAAAACAGGGGGCCGATAGACGATATAATTATATATTTTTTAATTTGAATTAATATTTAAGAAATCTGAAATCATTTGACAATGGATAAAAAAAAAAAAAAAAAAATTGTAAAATAAACACTTATAATTTTGATTACAGTATTTTTCACAAATAAATAAATATTTAATAAAAATATAATTAGAAAAGAAAAAAACTGTAATCAACAGGGCATTCAGTATTTTGGCAAGAAAGTATTATAATGTTTGCCTTTCTATAACTAATAACAAAGCAATCGTTATAATACTTTTTGTATGCATTTATTCATTTGTTTAACCATTCTATCGGATTACTAGACAGACTTATATTCGTATAAGAAAGAACTGTTAACGACAGTAAACAAGAGAGAGTGTGAGCACTGTGAAAAACTTATCGGCAGATGCCGATATTTGAAAAATGCCAAATATCGGTCGATATATCGGTCAACCACAAATTATCAGCATCATTACTTCAGTGTCACGTGATCCTTCAGAAATCATGAAAAATCCAGATTCGCTGCTCAAGAAACATTTCTTCTTATTAATATCGAATGTAAATATTTTTGAGTAAACTTTTTTTTCAGGATTTTTGATGAACATGTTAATTTTTTCTTTATGAAATCAAAATCTTTTATAACAATACACTCTGTCACTTTGATCAATTCAATGCACCACTGCTTTAAAAAACAAAACAAAAAAAAAACACGGTGGAGATTGCGAATGGTGGTGTACAACAAAACACAAAAACTGTAGAAAAATCTTAATTTGGTCTTCATACCGTTTGCAGACAGGAGAAAGTGTGCAGCGTTCTGTTGCGGGAGCCATCTGATTTTATTGATCTTCTCCTCGATTTCTAAACTTTTCAAGTAATCAAACTCAGGCTCGTGACTCTGAAAGGTGCTGTACACGTTGTATTCCCCTCTTGAGAGCAGGCGGTTTTTACTCTATGGAGTCAAAACAATGAACAAGTTAACACACCAACTGAATCATGCAATAAATGCAATAAAAATCTTTAGGTTGCATCACCTCCTGTTCTCGCTGAAATATGACGACTCTTCCCCCTTTGTCTCCTGTGGCTAATAACTCCCCCGAATAGTTAAATTCAACAGTTGAGATAATGTCCGCTGCGTATCCAAAAAGAAGGAAAGATAAGACAATTATTTACTTCATGCATTAAACATGCACAGCTTTAAGAAAGCAGCAAGCTTTGTTTTTGATCTTATTGTGCAAGACTGAATCATTGCTTAACATGCCACAGACAAATAATGTTTCTCTTCATTCAAATATCATGATGATGTTTAAATGTTTTAAACTCAATCTGGAGTAAAAACAAATCTATATTCCAAACCTATTTCATATGTTCAATATGCACATCTTAAAGAAAGTAGAAAGCTTTGACACCAAAATTGACTATGCAACACTGACCACTGCATGTTTACGCCAACATATTTCATCAAATATGCATTATACAAGTCTAGGATAGATGTTTTTAAACTGAGTTAAAAACAGATCTATGCTCAGTGTGGATCATTTCCTCTCTCCACCCCTGCTGCTTCACCTTTCTGATCCCTCTCGCTCGGAGGGAAGGACACAGGGACAAACAGAGGCATGATTCAGTGTTCCCGAAACAGAACAATTAGCTCAGCGCAGGCAGACACACGCATTCAGCCGACGGTTCACAGTACGAGAAATAATCAAACACCTATTGTACATATACAGAACTGAAACAAAACTGCCATTTGATTTCTTCACTGTGGATTTGATGAGGAGACTCCGCATCGACTGAGAGCCACTGATGAGTGATCGGAGCTAACCTAATGTGATTAATCGGTAGGGTCTGGTTTGGGCTTCAGGTTGTTTAAAAGACAAGCATGATTGAAAAAAATTGAGATGATGATATGACGAACAGCAAAAAGATTGACGTTCTGTTTTCAGTTTATACAGAAAGAGCCCGGTTCACAGAAAGTTCACTGATGAGTAACATCAAAGCCAATGTGAGAATATCATTTACTCACCCGGGTGACTTTTTTATGTGGATTATTATTATTTTAAGAGCGTCTGAGGTGCTCGGCTAGGGATCTGCGACCACAAAATAAATGTAACCCATCAAGTCTTCAGTCTGGAGAATGTACTCTTTATTCCAATTTCAAGCGGACTTTTAGATTTTGGTCAAATTACTTAAATATATAAGAAATGTGACCCTGGAGCACAAAACCAGTCTTAAGTTGCTGGGGGATTTAAGTAATAGCCAAAAAAACACTGCATGGGTCAAAATTATAGATTTTTCTTTTATGCCAAAAATCATTAGGATATTAAGTAAAGATCATGTTCCATGAAGATATTTAGTAAATTTCCTACCGTAAATATATAAAAACGTAAATTTTTAATAGTAATATGCAAATATTTGCACCCTCAGATGCCAGATTTAAAATAGTTGTATCTCGGCCAAATTTTGTCCGATCATAACAAACCACACATAAATGGAAAGCTTATTTATTCAGCTTTCAGGTGACATATACACCTCAAAAAATTACACTTAAGACTGGTTTTGTGGTTCCGGGTCACAAATAAACCATTTATACATTCACAAACAAAATGTGTACATACTATTTTAGTCTAAAACGACACAAATAGTTAAAGTGGCTATAGTTCACATTTAAGAGGCTTAACTGTTCTAGGCACCAAATTTTTCTTAATTGCTCCTTTTGTAAAAACAAATCGGAAGGGCCCATAACACAACATAAAGGTGAGCAAATGATTATATTCATTTATGCAAATAGACTGCCAGAATCCTGAAGATCAAAAAAGAAAAAAGGTATCAGTTAGGATATAAAACCAACAGAAATCCTGGGTCGAAAGGAATCAGCTAATGAGCAACAAACAAGCGGCGGCCTCGACCTCTGTCCATGTGTGTGTTCTGGACCGTCTGTGTCTGATTAATCAATCTCTCATCACACCAGGGACAGCGAGTAATCGGATGAGTCACAAACATCAGCGGGTGAACCTCACAAACACTGCAACAACATGCCCGGTCTTATTTCACTCGAACATCAACATTAAAGATACAAAGGATGATGATGCATGAAGAAAATGAAGGCTATTTTGATAACCATTCCAATTCTTTGCATTGTAATATATCCAAGCACATTAAATTCCCGTTAAAATGACAGTCAAGCTGACGCCATTAAATGAGAGGTGCACAAAACAAATTACATCAACACTTATTTTAGACCGTATTTAATCAATTCAATATTTAAAAAAAATACTTACTACATAATTCTAATAAAAGTATTTTGTTTTTATTTAATATAGTAATTATAAACAATTCAATGAAAGCAATTAAGATGCACACAATAAATTTAAGCAAAACGCATTTTACACAATATTTAATCAATTAAACATCTGAAATGAATATGAATTATTTACACTATATTAGCATATTAAATACTACTACTAATAATACATTTGTTGTTATTAATATAATGTATTATTATTAACAAGTTAATACAAGTTTAATAGTGTGCAAAAATATAAACATTTCACATGATTTCTTTGAGAAAATTAAATAGTAATAATAATAATAACAAATATTGATAACTAATAATAATAAAAATAACAATAATAATAACAATAAATATTAATTAAAAAAACACATTTTAATCTAAAACAATTTTAAATCCAAATTTAAATCCCTAAAAAAAAAAGGAAAAAAAAAAAAAAAAGAAAATAGGAGCCGGTTATAAAAGTTGAATAAGAGTTTAATTGTCAATGTTAAAATGCATAATGAAACTTAATGGTCCTAAAAATTGTCAATTTGATTTTTTACAAAATATAGAAATTTAAAATTATTATTATTATTATTATTTTTAGGTGTGATGTGACCTAGATATGTTTTTGTGAGATTCATTTAAGCACCGAGAGCCGCGGTCATTATCAATCCTGATCTTTCATCCTGTGCTGTGCATACATGAAGATGATGTAAGTACAGCTAGAGAGGAAACACCACTCTTCTGTATCACAAAACAAACCGAAACAGCCGCAGCAGCAGCGGGGGAAGCGGAGGCAGGTACATGATGGACAGTGACCACTTCGTAAATAATCCATCCGAGCAAACATTAACGATTAACATCCACATCAGACATCAGCCTTAACCTACAGCACATTACACCAGCGCCTCCCAAAACCAGATCAAATGAGAGCATTGTACAGTAACCCAAACAACACGTTACATCACAGAGGAGTCCGACAGTGCTAGAAAAGCAGACCAAGCCAGACCTCGCAAAGCTCAAGAACAAGCGGAGCACCCGGCGTGAGAGACAGACGGAGATAAAGAAACACATACCCATCTTGAAAGGTAGAAAGAGGCCATTATAGCACAGTTCCAGGCTGTGGCTGTCAGCAGCGCACATAAGACAGCAAAGGAAGATTTAAGAGCCTTGGAGTAGCTGCGGTACGGACGGCACTGGCTCGCCTGCAGGGAGGGTGAGCGAGGGGTGCAGCGCGGCCATGTTGGACAGATAAGATCGGGAGGGAATCCCTCCACACACGCACACTTGACACAGAACCTTCACTTGAGATCCCGAATGAATTATGGCCTCATAAACATCAACATAAAACTTCAAGTTTGCAGTGCGGTCCTTCCCACAGACAACTGACTCACTTCCTGTTTGAACATCTTTCAGGGGTAGAGAAAAAGCACACAAGCAACTACAACAATATATTCACCAAGATTTAAAAAGAAATTCCACTTCACATAATATCTGTGACATTTCTGCACAAATGTGTATTTGTATGTGTAATGCAACTAATTACTAATTATAACTAATTTAATTAAATCATTTTAGACAAAAGAAATTCATAATATTTGCACTATGGTTTGATAATTTATATTTTATACCCTGGCATTTTACACAAATGTGTAAAGGAAAATATTTCTATTACAAAATCTTTGTAGCTTAATATCTCTCTCTCACACACACACTTAATATTGTAAAATATTATTCCCATTTAAAATAATGGTTTTCAATTTTAATGTACTTTAAAATATAACTGATTTCTGTGATGCAAAGCTGATTTATCATCAGTCATTACTCCAGTCTTTAGTGTCACATGATCCTTCAGAAATCATTCTAATAATCTGATTTAATATCAACATTGGAAACAGCTGTGCTGCTTTTGGAGCTGTAAAAATAG
Source organism: Carassius gibelio (assembly GCF_023724105.1). NCBI lineage: Eukaryota > Metazoa > Chordata > Actinopteri > Cypriniformes > Cyprinidae > Carassius > Carassius gibelio. The sequence goes on from NC_068382.1 coordinate 22,712,549, forward strand.
CAGTTTTTGTTTGGGGGTCGTTGAGCAAGTAAAAAAAAAAAAAAGCATGTTACAAGACAATGAAAGTGTTTTTTGACCTTGCATGCATGTCAACCTGTAGTCGGGGACTCCCAAAATCAAAATATGAACCTTTCATAACACATAATAGGGGCACTTTAATGAGGCAATAAGAACAGCTTATGCTCAGGTTCCTGCTCTTAAACTAAAAAAAACAGCTAAAATTTTAAACCGGAAGTCTTTTCCCTTAGGAATTACTTACATGTCCAGGAGCCAGAGACTTTCTGTTCATTATGCTGAGCAGGGTTCAAATAACGAAAACTGAAAACGAATGAAATTTTGACATGGACAGAACCAGAAACTAAAATAAATTTTAGAGTACCAAACAGAATCGAAAATATGAAATGGCAATTAACCAGTTAATGATGTTATTTTATCGTTCCATTTAATATTTAAAGTTTGCTGTCAACCAATCACGAATTCCAGTAGTATGTTTTTGAAATGTGTCGCTTATGATGCGTGTAAAATGGCCGCTCAGCTGTGAACTCATCATAGGTAAGTCGCATTGGTAATGCACCGTTAGAGTTTAACCGAGGATAGTGTAAGATGGATTCAACAGATCACATGCACCTACAGCGCTTCTGTGAGAGAACAGAAAACTATAGGCTTACACAAAAAGGAACATATAGGCATATACACAAAATATAGGCTATTTTACTTAAATCATTGACAGATTAACAGAATGAAAGAATAAAATGTGCCAAATTATGGTTCATTGTGAAGTGTTCCAAAGTTCTCAGAAAGGAAAACGAGACGGCAAAGAGTAATTGTAAATATTTTGCAAAAGATTCAGTTTTATTTATTTTGCAAAACCTTTTTGAATCATGTCTTCTTCCATCTGTATAACCTACCAGTGTTGGTATAACCATAACGCCAATGCCTCAGCCTGTTCATTATCAATATTAAATTAAAAGAGACAAATAAAAAGTTACACTGCTACGTTGTTCAAACTGTTGCATTCAGCGTGACGAGTGTCTCACTGTGCAGATAGATATAGCCAATTTAAAATAGGGATGTCCCGATCAGATCCAAGACATCGGTATCGTTCAGATACTGGACCAGAACGCTAGATCGGAGGGGAGAAAAAAATATGATCCAATACCTATGTCCGATACTTATCCAACACAAACCATGGGAAAATCTATCTTAAACCATCACCTAAATGCTTGAATATTAGCATTTCACAAATGCGCAGCCTGTCATGTGAAAACAGTAGTAGCCAATTATAGTCGTACGAGAGTTAGCTAACTTACAGAATAGTCATATCAGCGTTGTGGAAGTATTTTGACCTTAAAGAGGAAAAAAGTCCAACAGTTTCTCAAAAAAAAAAAAAAAAAATTCCTTTAGTTTTGTATGTTATTAATGTATACGCAAATAACGATGTAAACATAATGATAAAAAATGCATTTTACGGTGAAGACAGTAGACAGACGAAGCACATGTGACGCATCATTCCTGCATCTGAATGCGTGCTCGCTCTCATCTCAGGTTTGCGTCTTCTGCAAATGATCATTACTGATGGACAACTTTGCCCCGGAAAAGACAACAGTAGTCCGGCGCCGAGATAAGAAAAAGAAAAAAGCCCAAGATGAGACCCGTGCATCACTTTTAGGTACTTTTATAATTCTGTTTGGATTATGATAACGTTAAGTTAATAACGTGTTTTAATGTCAAATCTGCCTTAATATCCTCTTAGAGTTTCAATGTTCCGTTAAATTAATTCAATTCAAACATCCATTTAATCTTACAATTTTTGGCCACCTTTTGGCGATAGAAATGCTAGCCTCTAATTTCTTCAACAAAGACATGTGGACATCACAGTCCTTACAAAAACGAATCCTTGTTTTTATTTAAAATTTTCTTGTGTGTCATTTATGAATGCCCAATACCATAAACTTATCAACTACATTATAAAACATTAATAAAGTGCAAATTCTGAGTTAATTGAGGCAAAAGTCATAGTTATTGGTTAGTTAATAGTGAGAATTTGACCTTAAAATAAAGTGTGACCGAAAATGCTATACATTATTATTATTATTATTATTTTCATGTCTATTATAGGCAACTATGTTTTTTTTTTTAAATAACATTATTAACCAGGATTCCTTCTACCCAAAGCAGTTTTGGAAAACTAATAATACAGAGGAACGCAGGAACAGAAACATTAAAATTTTGATTCTGCTCGGAGTGAACCGATTGATTTTTTTTTTTTTTCGTTTATAAGCCCAGGTGCTGAGTGTGAGAAAGTCAGAGCACATGTAATTCTATGTTTGCATCCTGCAAGCACACAGTCTGAAGGTCCGCTAAAAATACACACAGTTTAGACAATATTGTTTTGAATCCAAATTTCCATGCATCCTTATCACCACAACTCTAAAAATTCCCATTTCCATAGAATTCGACAGACAGAAAGAAACAATCATCACTCTGAGAAATCCCACCTCACAGTCTGGTCTCGAAATAACCTTCTCTTCCACATTAGGGCCACTCGGCTCAGATGAAATTACACCAGTCAACATGTGTCCGTTTCCTAGAAATCCGTTTTATTTTTCACAGAAGGTTAAAGCGGAGAGCGGGAAGACGCATAAACATCAACAACCAACTGCCACCATTGAACACCAAACAACACTCAACTAAATTACTAAACTTTTATTTCAACATTAAACATCCTTAAGAATGCCTCTGAACTGAATCATTTTTTTTTTTGTCTCATGTAACATAAGACACAAAACCATGGTATTTTTAGCAAAATAATGCAAAAACTAAATAAGAGGCATATAAGAACGGACGATTTCAACAATCCAGTAAACCCCAATTAGCTCTCTAAGACTCACAAGCACATCTGTATTCCCAAACCTCGCTGTAAAGCCTCAATCACTGATCTCTGGATGGAGCCGAGTGCACCATAAGACACTGCACATGGATAATGTGAGCTGGTCGGACCAGTTGGACGTGCTTTCCGCCGTTTCAAAGACAGGATGTGCTTCCCTACAGGAGCCCCAGAAAATGGCAAAAATGTTCACTGACGCACCCAGCAGAAGATCAATCCGCAGTGTGCCATGCCCTTTTAATACATGTTTTTGGATTTATTACTACTACATTGACTGCCCGTTTGCCAACAACTGCCTTCATGGGATTAAAAACTCATAAAATATTATGATGCTGTGTTCTTTCCCACGCTGCTATATTTCCTACTGAAACAGACATTGTTTTATAAAATAAATCTAGCCTACATACAGTCAAACAATTGACTGAACTGGTCACATTTTGAGATGTAAGACTATTTTGCAGCAACTGCATACCAACACCCTAACAACCTCCCTGGGTACCCTAGCAACCACCTAGAGTACCGTAGCAACCACATAACAATACCCTAGCAACGGCTAAGAATACCAATCTTCTTAACATTTAGTGGAGAGAAAGCATCCAAAATACACATTTGTGTGTTGATACAATTTTACGTCTGAGCTTTTATATTTCAATTACAAAGCATATATTTAAAAGTTGACGTCCAATTCTGCAGAACTTACTCCATACTTTACAGGTTTATTTCCATTTATATTCCAAAGATTTTTAGGGTGAGTGTGTTATTCTTTCATGTGAGCTTTTGATTGCTTCAGTCAACAATATTTTTGCCTTTGCAAAAATCTGGATATTATAAAAATGTCTATAAAATGGATAACAAAATAATCAAATCATTTAGCGGGTGTTCTTACCCAAGCAACTTAGAAATAAAGAACATCAAAAGCATTCTGTTAAATGAGCCAACAATATTTACAGCACTGCATTGCAAAGTCTCAAGAATAAGAGGTTGTATATTGACTTGCCTCCATAGAATTTATTTTAAGACTAATTACAATATTTAGGATGAGCATGTACATTTTCATGGATCTTCAACACTCTTTTCCTATCATACCTTTTGATGCATGCTTCACTATACAGAACTCCTCCGATGTGTTTATCACTCATGCATACTCACCCAGGGGAGTTTAAAACTAATGCAACGCGATATTTACCTTCTGCAACATCTTCATCTATGGCTCCTTTGACCTGGGAGAAGCACCACTGGAAATCATTGCCTCCACCAACCCCTGCAACAACAACAATAACACAACTGCATTGAAATGCATGCTCAGATCAGCCTCAAAAAAGCATTTAATCACGCAGAACTCTGAGCCCCGCCAGCACGAGCACGCATACTGAGATAAAGCAGTTGATGTGGGTTTGATTAGTTTGAGTTAAGGGGGCTGGTTTGATGTTTAGGCCTCACTGCTGCCGCTCGCGCCCCCGCCTACTAACACAAATCCCCCGCGCGGCGCGTTTACCTGCCATCATCGCCTGTGCCTGTGCCTGGAGCCTTCAATGCGGTTTATCCTCGAGCTCAGCCGGGCGGTCGGTGTGAACGAGCGCGGATTGAGAGCGAGCGGAGGCGCGCGGGATCTGCCCGTGATTTGGTTTCGCTTCAAGATGGCGCACGCCGCCCGTCGACATGACTCGGTGACGTCATTTAACCGAGCGCGTCGTGCGCCCGCTGCGTCCTCGCTGCGCTGAGGTTTGCGCAGACGCTGTGGAAGTTACGAAAAAAACCAAACGTCTTTGTTTGTTTATGGTTTGGATGAATGAATGATTGACAGGTGAAATGTTATCCAGCTAGCTGTGTTTATCTTAAGTATCTTTGAGGGTTTCTTGTGAGAATGTTTTAGTATTTCTCATTTCTAGCAGCAGTTTGGTAAAATGATGCAAAAACGATGTTAAATATTATGTAATTGCTTTCTTAGCATTCATAACATGCTAAATTTGACAGGACAAAGTAGTTAGACATTGTATTGAGAATTTAAAATCTATTTCTGCTGCCGGCATTTCCTCCAAAACATTAAACTGAATTTGGAAATGTGCTGAAAGTAACATTTGTTCATGAAGATTAGGAGAGAAAACGGAAATGCATATCATTAGACAATATTTATAAACTAGGCCTCTCTCTCTCTCTCTCTCTCGTAATTATACATATAATTACATTTAATTGAAAAAAAAATATATATATATTATTTTTAATATTATTAATTATTTTATATATTTAATAAAAAAATGTATTATTTTTACTACAATGTGAATGTAGCAATGTGAATTTATGTGTGTGTGTGTGTGTGTGTGTATATATATATATATATATAATGTGAATGTAGCCTACTTTATGTGTGTGTGTGTGTGTGTGTGTGTGTGTGTGTGTGTGTGTGTGTGTGTGTATATATATATATATATATATATACAGATATATATATATATATATATATATATATATATATATATATATATATATATACATATATACATATATACATACATACATACATACATACATACATATATATATATATATATATATATATATATATATATATTTATATATATTTATATATATATATATATATATATATATATATATATATATATATATATATATATATATATATATATATATAGCTATAAAGTAGACTACATAAACATTTTTTTTTTTAAATTAAAATAATAATATTGTAAATGAAGGGATGGTCCTTTGTTTTCCTAAGAATGAAAAAAAAAACATACTATGGAAGTAAGTGGGGACCACCAACTGTTTGGCTAACAACCTTCTTTAAAATATGTTATTTTATGTTCAACAAAAGAAATAATATAGGTTTGGAAAACACACACACACACAAACACGTATGTTTTTGTGTTTCCAAATATTTATATTATATTTAAGTATGTATGCTGAATGCTATGTGTGTGTGTGTGTGTAATAAGTACATTACCTATGTTGTGTTTTATATTGTAATATTGTTCTCATTCTTCATAAATTTCTCTCATCTTAATAATTTAGATTTTTTAAATGACATTACTGCTATATATTGTACTGTTGCACAGGACAAAAAAAATGATTTATTTAAATTTTTAAATGAATCCTCATTAAATGTAGTCTGAAATTAACAGTTTTAACACCGTTTTAACATCTTTAAACCTTTTCTCTGTGTGTTATGACAGTATAATCCATTACAGTGCTTTATTGTTATTGCATAGGTTTGCCACATAGAGGAGCCACTATCTTTGTGTGAGAACGAGAGAGAGAGAGAAAAAAGAGTATGTTTGAAAACATCAGATTTAGGGTTCTTTACAATGGCACAATATTAATTTGAGCAGTCGAGAACTCACATGACTTGTGCATTTACTCTTGTGCTAACCTGTGATTATAACATTAACACATATCACAACAAATAACTGTAAAGCCAATTGAACATTCATACCATATCTATCCATTACTTTATAGTTTATTTGAGAAATTCATACTGGGCTCTTCATTGAAGAACATAAATAAAGCATACAGAATAATACTGAATGAATAATTTATCTATTTGCAAGACCCACGTGGATATGGCAGATGTCTGTAAATCAATGTTTCACAGAGAGCAGCGCAGGACAAAATATCAACAGAGACATCCTGCAAAGGGGGTTCATTACCCTGAACCATAACAGCACCAAAACACATCATACCAAACTGCTAATGAGAAATAAATAAGCGAGGAGTGATTTAAAGTACACATAAGTGCTTCTCTACCACCTAATTCATGCATAATATGTAATTTATTCACCGATGATTTATTAATAAGGTACTGGCCAGCAGTAATCAGCTCTGCCATTCCTGTGTGTCAATCAGAAGATTAGGTTTTGTTTATATTTACGTGAACTTTCAACAAAGCTGAAGGATCCTCATGAATATTAATGTATAAATAGATTTTGTCTTTATGTATCTGAATGGCTTACTTTTTCTGAATGCAACCAAACATTTGTGCTTATATTATTTTAGGACTTTTATTGGTCACATTAAAGATGCTGCCAATCTGTGCGCGTTGACGTGTTCAGGTCTGAAAAGCTCCCATGAGGTTGGCTGCCACCCAAACTAGTCACAAAATTCAATAAATAAGGTGATTGGGCATTAGCGCCCTACTGAGGGACTGATTGCACTATAAATTAGTAGGCCAAGATTATTTATTATAATAAAGAAAGCTTTAATGACCAGCAGATGGCAGTCTTTTAATATAAAAGCCTCTTTTTCTTTTTAATATACTCTAACTGAAGCCAGCAGGCTTCAAATGCAGCTACACACTCTTCATCACGTCCAGCACTGTGTAAACGGTAATGTGTATAATGCGTCTGCCCCGGCGGCCGTATAGCTTCAACAGTAATTTAAGGGTCTGATTTAGCTTTCAGGAGCCTGATTTACTACAGTGTCTAACATATGCAGTGCTGCTTGTCTGCAGATAAGAGGCAGGTGGTGCATTTTGTTGTGGCTTTAAATATATATATATATATATATATATACACCATCTGTGTGGGATAGGCAGAAATAGGCAAATTCCACAGATTGACAAAAAATGACACAAAACTGACAATTATTTCTGAAGATTGTACCTGGCACTTTATAGCAGTGGTTTTCAACCTGTAGTCCGCAGCCCCCTAGTGGGTCGCGGTGGTAATTACTTTCTGTTAATTTCCAGTCCATTCTAGAGCTGTGCGATTAAAAAGAAATCATCATAAAATCACGATTTGAGCATGCACGATTTCTAAATCGCTTTATTGCACGATTTTCCGTTGCCCTGACCTACCGTAGAATGCTATCCGATCCAATTAGACTGCATTGCACCTAGCGCGAGAACAGAACAGACTGGGCACATGCCTAACTCCATGTCTGTTCTAGAGACGTTACAAATTTTTGATAAAGCTGTAATTGGTTTTCTTTTGGAAATATGTTTCAAATTAATCCTGAATGCATTTATGACTGTAAAAGCATATCGATGTGTGTCACAATCGCAAAACTGATCAAAGAAACCACAATAGTTTTTTTTTTTTTTTTTTTGTCCATATCGCACAGACCTATTTCATTCAATAAATACAGTTAACAATCTAGCTTCTGAGTACTAAGTTATTAACCCAACAATAGCGGGGGTCAGTTAATGTTTTTGAAGTGGGCCGCGCAAACATGTGTTTGGTTGTGTGGGCCGCAAGCTGAAAAAGGTTGGGAACCACTGCTTTATGGCTAAACTTGGATAAAAAAAATGGGACTTAAAATTTGAAATGTGAGTTTAGCTGAATTTTTAAATCTACAAAATAATAAATATCAAATAAATATAAAAAATTAATAATTATATTTTTATTAATATTAATAATAATTTAACAAAATAAAGAATGTAAATAAATACATGTAAATTATATATATATCATAAACTTATATTTTATTCACAATAGAATATAGATAACACATCAAGAAAGTGAGATATTTTGAAATGTCATGCCAAATATTGGCTCATTTTGGATTTCATGAGAACTACACATTCCAAAAAAGTTGGGACAGGTAGCAATAAGAGGCTGGGAAAGTTAAATGTACATGTAAGGAACAGCTGGAAGACCAATTTGCAACTTATTAGGCCAATTGGCAACATGATTGGGTATAAAAAGAGCCTCTCAGAGTGACAGTGTCTCTCAGAAGTCAAGATGGGCAGAGGATCACCAATTCCCCCAATGCTGCGGTGACAAATAGTGGAGCAATATCAGAAAGGAGTTTCTCTAAGACCTAAGACAGTTGAGCAACTAAAAGCCTGTATTAGACAAGAATGGGACAGCATTATCCTATTCCTAAACTTGAGCAACTTGTTTCCTCAGTCCCCAGACGTTTGCAGACTGTTTTAAAAAGAAGAGGGGATGCCACACAGTGGTAAACATGGCCTTGTCCCAACTTTTTGAGATGTGTTGATGCCATGAAATTTAAAATCAACTTGTTTTTCCCTTTATTTTCTCAGTTTTAAATTTGATATATCATCTGTTGTATTCTGAATAAAATATTGCAATTGGAAGCTCCCACATAATTGCATTCTGTTTTTATTCACAATTTGTACAGTGTCCCAACTGTTTTGGAATCGGGTTTGTACATTTTAAAATATATTCGACTAGAAAACAGGTATTTCAAATTGTAATGATAGGTCACAGTATTATTGTTTTTACTTTATTTTTTTTTTTAATCAAATATATTTAGGCTTGGTGAGCGTAGAAACTTCTTAAAAAAAAAAAAAAAAAAAAAAAATCGTACCAACCCCAGACTTTTCACATCTTCTTGCATATAGCTATGAAGTTCATTTTAATATTAATATTGGGCCTAATATTAATTAATTTCATTAGATTTTAAACACATTTTAGTAATATTTGTACACCAATGAATATAAGTGTTGGGTATTATAGGACCTATATCAGGAGAGAAACAGAAAAAAGGGAAATGCAATTGTGTTATATAAGGGAGAGTTTTTATATATACTTTAATGAAACAGACACACTGAAAATAAAAGCCTTTGCCAGTGATGTGCTGTATTGCACAAGATTTTAAGTGTAATGAACAAAATTAAATTAGTTTAGAAATCACTCTGAATATGCCGGCCACTTAGAAAGAGGAAGAAAAACACGCCTTCATCTCACTCACCTCAATTATACAGCCTTTATAGTTCATTTCAGACGTTATGTAAATTACACCACTTATATTGCATGAAAGCGATTTCTCACAATTCTGAATACACATTAGCTGAGACATGTTTCTTTCGAGCACTCATGAAGTCTATTACTGTTGTCTTCGGATCAGTATCCTTGGAATATTGTTTCTTTAATTCATGTAAGATCAGATGCTCAGTCAAAAGATTTAATTCTGTAAGAAGAGAAATACAAATTTTGATTTATTGGTGATCCATGAGCTCACTTGTTTTAAGACAGCTACTCCAGACTAACTTATTGGGAAAACATAAAACTAAATCATGCAGGTTTGGATTGGTGAGTAAATGATGACAGAATGTTAATTTTCTGTGTGAACCAAAAATCAAACCCTGAGGCCATCCAGCATGTAGATTTAGAGCTCATAATTTTTTTCACTGGAATAGATTTTGAGAAATGTATCATTATATCACTTGCTCGCCATGCAGTGGATCCTATGTAGTGCATGGGTGCCGTCAGAACGAGAGTCAAATCAGCTGGACTATAATCCATAATCAATTCACACGACAAATACAGCATTAAAACACTTCCATAATCCATAATAACGCTTCCTCCAGTGAAAAAGTCCATCACCTCTTTTCGTTTGTAAATAGTGCTTGATCTGTAAATATTTGAATTTGGTATGAATTTACATATTTAGCTGACGCTTTTATCCAAAGCGACTTACAATTGCTATATATGTCAGAGGTGCCACGCCTCTGGAGCAACTAGAGGATAAGTGTCTTGCTCAGGGATACATTGGTGGCAACAAGTGGATTCGAACCCAGGTCTCTCCGACCAATGGCTTGCGTTTTATCCACTCAGCCATCACCACCCTGTGACCTGATTCTGATTCGCCATCACCAACCTCTCCTGATTCAGATGAGACAAATTTTTCCACTAGATAAAGAAATATTATGGATAGAGGACTTTTATTTTGGTCAGAAGCAATGTTTAAAAAAAAATACGTAATGATGGATTTGTTTATCACAAACACACAGCTTTCGCTTTACAAGACATTAACTGATGGACTGGAGTGGTGTGGATTATTGTGATGTTTTCATCAGCTGTTTGGACTCTCATTCTGACGGCACCCATTCACTGCAGGGGATCCATCGGTGAGCAAGTGATGTAATGCTATATCTCTCCAAATCTGTTCTGATGAAGAAACAAATTCATCTACATCTTGGATAGCCTGAAGGTCATCAAATTTTAATTTTTAGAACACAGTTAATCATCACATCATACTTTTGTCCATCAGAAGACAAGTATCATGTACTACTGCTCCTCCATTTTCTTCTCTCTCTGGTGACCATCTTTTCTTTTATCTTCTACCCCTTTACTCTGATTTCATTAGCTGTATTGATATTCAGCCCTACTTTTCCATGTTCATGAAAAATTAATAACACTTTTTTCACGGAACTATTTATACGCAGCTCAAACTGAGTCATGGGAGTAATGAGAACAGGCCTTTTAAACTTTAGAATCTCAGCAGAATAAACAATTGGAAAGCAGATGCTCTGGCTAAAATCCCGAGTTATGATCTCTGCATTAAACCAGAAAAAGTCAGAATACATCTTTATCCTGTCAATGAATAAATGCACCAATGCTGTTGTGCACACTGTTATTGTCTACATAGGGAGCTGTCTTCAAGGACTGCATCCTAGCCATCGGCAGCTCTGTCTAGGCTGGCAGCTCTCTACTGTATGTTTTGGAACAATGCTTTTGTATTATGTTTGGTCGAGACATCTCACTAGTGTTCAGGAGGAGCAAGGGGAGATTGATGTTTGTGATTACATTGTGTTGATGAGATGGCTTTCTACACGACGGGGGAGAGAAAGCAAGCGATGATTCGTCACAGCAAGAGCAACAATAACAGGCACATGACATCACCTTCAAATTAAAGCATGCATGCAGTATAAGGCAGCACATTATTGAGACACTTACTGTAGATGTCATAACAGTGGTTTACAGTGAAGACATTGATTCAGAAAGTGTTATTAGTTTCAAAAATGCTTATTCTTCTGGCTAGTGCTTGAGGGTTTATTAACTGAATTTTTACAGTGCACCAAATATCACAGTAAAACAACTGAATTTCGTGCCTGACATATTTTGCGGCTAAGGGCTTGTGTGCCAGTGCTAAACACACCTTAAGGTGTGTTTTAATTCAGAAGGTGTGCACATGTGTTTTGGCTTGCACAGTTTTATTGCATAATCGTATATTGATCAGAATCTCAATAAAGTAGTATGTCATGGAAAAGTTCATTTATTCAACTCAAATTGTGAAACTCGTGTATTAAATAAATTCAATGCACACAGACTGAAATAGTTTAAGTCTTTGGCTCTTTTAATTGTGATGATTTTGGCTCATATTTAACAAAAACCCATACAATTCTAATTTACTGAGATGCCCCTGTACAGTTGAGGTCAAAAGTTTACATACACCTTTGCATGAATGTTTAATTTATCTAAAATATATACATTTATAACATATTTATTATTAAAAACATTTTCAATGAAAATATCATTTATATTAGATAGCTTAATAATAATCATAAACTCATGCTTTATTTATGACATTTTGTTATTTGTCAACTAATTACATTACAATTACATTTTCATTGCATTACATTAAATATAACATTTGTAAGATCGTAACGTTGTTCTGTTCTCTATAATGATGCATGTGACATGTATACAAAAATGTTTTGTCACAATAGACTGCACAAGGAATTACTGCTGACAAAAAGCCCTGGAATAGTCTTGTTGAATTATTTAGGACATAACAAATGCCGATGCTCTGCGTTCATTCCCCCAGCGCCCTTTCCAGGGCTATAAACCAGCCAGCTCAACACAAACCTGACTGGAGCTCTTTCCGTATGTAAATTGAACAATAACTGTTTGCTGACCTCCCAAAACAGTTAATTAGGAACTTGTTTGAGACAGTTTAGGTGGAGCACATTTTATCAGCTTAATTGTCTGTATTTCCAGTCAAGCGTGTCAGAAATATGTGGAAAAATCAAGGCTGATAGGTCGGAATGATCTCCCATCTGCCCTACTGAAGGGTATTATTATCCTTGTGCAAACACTGCAAACTGTGTTTTATACAAAGACTAAGAACAAGAGATGTAACATATTTTGTGATAAGGTTCATCCCTTGGGGTTCCCTGCAGATCCAAAGTGCTTTGAACTTTGTTTCAATAGTGCAAGACTGCCATGTTAATTTAATTATAAGGGAAGAGTTCACTCAGAAAGGAGAATTCTGTCATTACTGTCTTTTTCAACTTCTTTTATACAGCTACTTTAATGGTACTTTTGGAATAATAAGAGGTTGAGTAAATTATTAGAGAATTTTCATTTTTGGGTGAACTATTCCTTTAGGAAACTCATCCTCCGTATTTATACGGTAAAAGCTTTCAAAAACATAATAATACATCCAATTTAAGGGCAGTATTAAGGACAACATTTCTAACATTTGTGATTTTCAGATGACCGAGTTTCCTCACTGTCTGGGTGCATGGGTGACCTTGGGCAGTCTGGAGTCTGACAACTTTATCATAACATGATTTAGGACACCTTCACTTTTTAAAATTGAGTTGAACCCTGTCCAAACGCCTCGTATGACTGGAATTTCCTTCATTGTCAAAAATGTCGTTTTCATAAGTATATGTTCCATACAATGCCTGAGGCCAGAGAACATGTTATGACTTTTGTATTCCTGAGGCTGTCGGACACATTTAAGGACAGCTGCATTTCGGCAGTGTCCCCTGGCTCATCATAAACTACATTAAACTGGTACAGCAGGTAAAGACTATATCATAGTAACTAATCTGATGTCAAACGGTAAGAAGAACAGCAAACGTCATCTAATTAAGTCTATAGATGTGATTTACAGTGGTCAGAGTAATACAGAAGTAACAACAGCAGCAGGGTTGCCAGGTCTGTGTAACAAAACCAGCCCAATTGCGTTCACAATCATAATCCAAGTGGATGCTGCACACTGGTGGTGGTTGAGGAGAGACCCCCACATGATTGTAAAGCGCTTTGGGTGTACAACAATACACAATAAGGCACCATATAAATGCATCATTCATCTGCGTAACAAAACCAGCCCAATCGGTATTCAAAACTAGCCCAATCATGACCAAAACGAACCCAGTCACATTCCAAGCATCAAAACCATTGTTTCCTTCCTGTTTATACCCATTCACACCAACACGGATAACTATAAAGATAACTATATTAGCGTCCACACCAGTGGATGATATTGTCTGTTTATTATAAGCGCACACTCGTCTGCCGCTTTAAAATCTCTCACTTGTTATATCAGATTGATTTATTTGTATTTTTTTTTCAGCTTAGTTCTGGATTTGATTCCAATTATTTTGTTTCTTTGTGCCTTTATTGTTATAGCTGTGGTGTGGACTTTACTATTAATTAATATTCAGAATATCTCTATCATTATCTTAAGTTCTAATGAATAGAGCTTTTTTCAGAAAGTCTACAGAAACAAGTTACAACACAAGCACATTTGAATTAAAGAGCTAAAACAATACCATATAACCTGCCCTTTGAACAAAGTCTTTATTAATAGACTCGTTTAAACAAGACTTGTTGAATATTGCGAGGCTTTTCCCTTTGAGTTATTAAAATTACAGCAGGCAAAGATTCTGACACAGCAGTTTTATTACTCTTTGATATCGCTTTTCATTTTCAAAAGAAATGAACCAGAGAGATCTATTTGGTTTGAAGCGCTTTGCTGACTTCCATTCATTTGGGGTTATCATTTGTTCTCCGGGGCTTGTTGATTAAACATGTTAATGCCGAAAGATAAGAAAAAAGGCAGAAATATGCTTGCAGGAAAAAAAGTGAAACCACACAGCTTGCGTCAAGCTAAAAACTGTAGTAATAACGAGGCTTACATCAGCTTACATTAACGCTGTGCTGCTGCTGACACACTTTAACCCCTGCAATTAATTGCTCGTTCCTGTTGTATTTGGATTGCACCGGGCGTCTGAGCCCCTATCTGGAGCCTGCAGACACCAGTGCGAACACAGAAAGTGATTTTATCAGCAGGCTTACTCAGTCAGGACTCCACAAGCTCAGCTAGCGTTCACCCAGTAATACCACGCGACACAGTGATTTAACACAGTAAGGCTGTTGTCACCGGCTCCTAAATGAAAGCTGACAGGATCATGGGGGCTTCCTTTGCTGCCACACACTGCCTGAAAGAGGAAATCAAACACACAAAGTGATAGAAAAGCTAAAGGCATTAAATACTCGCCATGAGGTTGCCTTTTGAAATGGTTTACTCTTGAATTACCAACTGGTGTTAATGCTGTGCTAGCAACATGTCTTAATGTATCAACTTGTTACAATGATGTTTCAGTCTCTTTAAATGGCAGACCCACCATTCACAAACACTAATAATCTCCTCATAATTAATCATCTTGGTAGTTAATTTATTAAAAGTTCTCTGTGATTCAGTGGGGGAGAGAGAAAGCACATACAGAAAGGTAACATTTTATAAAAACACTAAGACCTCGTTTATGACAAAACCTGACCAATACAGTCCAGTTTTGTTAGTACCGTGACACCGATCTTCAATTTTCTCTGTTCACTGAGGCTTTGATCCTGAGTTTATGAAGCGCGTGCATTAAAGTGTGACATCAGTAAAGTCACCTGTCTTGAAACTGTGATTAACTTCTCACCAGAGAGTGCAATTCACTGCCAAAGATGAAACGATATGAAGAATTTGAACACATTTACAAAGCAAGATGAAAAGATTTATACATGAAAGAGGACAACTTAAAGAAAACATCTTGCCACATCAGTGCAAGTAGAAGTTTTGAAGTGAGTTTATACAGTTGGTTATATTTATAGGTATAAAGAGACTCAAAAATCTAAGCTCATATGTTTAAGGGTATTGCTTCTAAAGCTTATTTATATTACATACTGTATTATCTTTATATATGTATATGAATTTAAAATAAAAGCTTAATAATTATTATTAAACTAATATGGCTGGTGTGAATAGTTAAGGGCATAATAATTATATAAATCACATAAAATATTTATAATAATCATCATTAAGAGCTAGATTATTTTATATTTATTTTAGTGCTGTGAAACGATTAATCACGATTAATTGCATCCAAAATAAAGGTTTTTGTTTAAATAATATATGTGTGTATGCTTTGTATATTTATCATGTATATATAAATACAAACACATGCATGTATATATTAAAAAATATACATTTATATATCAAATAAATGTATATATAATATAAAATAATAAATATACATGTAAATATTTTCAAAATATATACTGTATGTGTGTGTATTTCTATATACATAATAAATACACACAGTACATATGTATATGTTGTGTAAACAAAAATTTAATTTTGAATGCAATTAATATCGATTAAAGCTGAGGTGGGTAACTTTTGGCGCTCGCGCCTGGCGGAAGAACGTTGTTTGACAAATAAATACAACAAAATAAAATGATACAACTGGCATAAAAAGTGTGACCTTCACGTGACCAAAATAAAAGATCCCAGCTCTTCTGGTCCAATCAGCGCAAGGCTGTGCCACAGAGTTGCTTTGTGTTGAAAAAATATATATATATATTGAGCGAGTACATCATGAATCCATTTTCCAAACCGTGATTTTGTCTTATTCTGAATCACTATGGTACCCCTATAATAAGTGTTTATATTCAGACTATTTTAGTCTGGTTGGGGTCGGCAACGCTGCAGAGTATATCACAGTACCTGCGTGACTCACCATAGATGTAAACAGAGAGAAGTAGCTCCGGCTACAACTTTCTTCCGCCAGACGCGAGCACCAAAAGTTACCGACTGCAGCTTTAATAACTTGACAGCACTTTTAGAATTTATTTATTTACCATGTAACGTTACCATGTTTAATTTGGAGCAAGAGATACTTAGGGTGTGACTTTATTGTGTCAGAGATGTGTCACTAAAAGCCAGATTTGGTGCAAACTAAACTGAAATTGACCTGACTAGCCAGCTAAACCAGTTTCATGGTGTAAACAGTGCCTAGTAAAGTGAAAGTGAAAGTGACGTGACATTAAGCCAAGTATGGTGACCCATACTCAGAATTTATGCTCTGCATTTAACCCATCCAAAGTGCACACACACAGAGCAGTGAACACACACACACACACACACACTGTGAACACACACCCGGAGCAGTGGGCAGCCATTTATGCTGCGGCGCCCGGGGAGCAGTTGGGGGTTCGATGCGTTGCTCAGGGGCACCTAAGTCGTGGTATTGAAGGTGGAGAAAGCACTGTACATACACTCCCCCCACCTCCAATTCTGCCGGCCCAGGACTCAAACTCACAACCTTTCGATTGGGAGTCCGACTCTCTAACCATTAGGCCACGACTTCCCCAAAAGACTGATCCTGCTGGAAATTAGATAAAATAACAACATAAAATGACTATTGCAACCCATTTCATGTGTTACTATTGCTGTCTCATTTAGAAGGCTGGGCTCTCCGAAGGTCGAATTCGAAGGCTGCATACGTCATCGAGGTTCATTTCAGAAAAGCAAGTAGCACACTCCGAATGAGACCTTCGAATGTGAGCTTTTTTCACAGGAATTCGAAGGATACATGAGGTGTATCAGAGTTTATAAGAGACATGCCACTTCCTCAGTCCTCAATACAACTATATAAGGAAACCCGTAACGGCAAAGATGGCGGTTGTGTGCACATGTTCCGCCCCTCCCGCTGGAAAGCCAATCAACCGTCAAGCCAGGAAACATTTAAGCCTATCATCTGGTTCCACTGACGTATGTGCACAGTTGAGGAACACTTGCGCTTGCAGAAAAAAGGTATAACCTGTAGGGAAAAAGGCGTTTTAAACCTTATTTTGGGGCAAAGTAATCAAAATTTTTCAGCGATTTTTATCATATTTCACTGCTGTTTCTATATATACTGTTTTTAAGTCCCGGTGACCAGTGAAACAGCAGTTCTGACTCTCTGCCCATTCATTTAGATAGGAGCTGGTCTTGTTATTCTGAAATAGCTGCCCGGAGGGGTTGCCAAGATGGCGCCCGAGTGCCACGACTTGCCTGAAAGGACTTTGGGTGTATCCTTCGCTGCTACAGATAACCCACAATTCTTTGCATCGCCATAAATAACCGTTGTTTATTTGAAAAAAATGGCGGCGGCAGATCTACACACAAGCGGAGATGTGGTGTTTAAATGTAAGTATTTTAAAGTTCTTTATTTTTTTTTTTATGTTGAATTACAAGTGTGGTAAACATGATTACAAGTGTAAAATAAAAGTGTAAAACACCACTTTTGGAGAGGTTTTATATATTCACTTCACTGCTATACTCATCTAATTTGAGTCATTTCACACGAAAAGCTAGCTCAGAATTTCAAGCACCAAATGCTTACTATAAAGTTACATACAAAGTTACTATAACATTTTCTATGCCCCTTAAAGAAGCACAAAATATTTCATACACTCATAAATATATAAGCTGGTGTAGTCAAGTTTGAGCCAGCATAAACACATCTGTGAAGGCTTTTATGTTGTGATCAGCTTTCTCCTGATATTTTGTCTCCAAACGTATTCACTTCTTTCTCCCTGCATAAAATTTAAAATTTAAAATTTCAATTTCAAACACAAATCTCAGAATAAGCTCATAACATTAATTGAGCTCTAATATTTATTCAGTCACTTACTTAAGACTTGTTCCTCGCACTTTCACTTTAAAACAGAACCATTCATCTGTGTGCTGTAAAGAATAATATTATATTATATAGAATAATATTAAAAGATAATTATCCCCCATTAAACTTTAAGCTTTCAAAACGTCATACTTTGTACCTGTACATCACCCAACATATCCCAGAGCAACATCTCTATTTGGAAAAGATTAGCAAGTCATTCTCCCATGAGTTCCAGCCTGTGGCATACTGCTGTGCTTGAGTGCAGTCATTTTTTGTATTCAGTTTAGCATGCGTCTCCTGTCGTGATGGAGCAAGCTTCAATATTGCCACAGAGCAGATGCACCATGTTAGCACCATCTCAGACATTTCACAGCTAGTAATGTTTAATTGCTGTGTTGTCGACCCTTTTAGTGCAAAGGTTCTGCTAACAGAAACTGCACATTTATTAAACTTTCTGCAGGTTTCTGCATTCACCTGCCTCACCTTTATTTTCAGGTAGGCGAGTGTTCCTCATGCTCAGTGAATGGTGAAGCAGTAGAGCTCTAATGATTCCCAGTGCTTATTAAATCAATGGAGATTCACTCCTGGGAGTGAAACACTGGAAAGAGACTAGCAAATGGTGCTCACATACTGTGAGTCTATTAAAACCCAGTGACAGAACACAATGAGTGAGAATTATGGGAAACGCCAAGCTAGCATTTATGAGCAATTCTGTGGCCTTCAGTTTTTGCATATTCCAGAGTTGTTTGCAAATGAGCAGGAAAGAAACACAAGTATTTCAAATTTGCTAGACTTAAGATTTGAACCTCATCATAAGCAAATGTTTTTTGCTTAACCCATATGATCTCAGTTGAAGTAACCTGAAAATATGAGGTTTATTCAATCTTTGCTTGCTTACTGTTTCAATTGTTTTCTTCTTGTTGTCGTTTTAAGTCCTTATTAAAGTATAAAATACTTACAGACCCCTTGCAGTTAACACATTTTCAAGCTTTTAAGTGGAAGAGGGAGAGCTTTACCTCTACAAATAATAACATTCATAATATATTTGTGGAAATACTTCCAAGTTCATTTGTTCAGTCTTGCAGTGTGATTCCTTCACATCCTGGAAAGAGATTTCCTTGGAGACGAGATGGGAGTCTGACTGCTGAAAACAACGCTAAACTCCATAGAAAACTTTGTGCACAATAATTATAATGCAATTTGAAAAGACTTCAGTAAGAGTTTGTTATGCTTTCTAACACTGCAGCGGTTTGGCGCATCACTTCCTGTAGCAGTCTTCTGAAGGCATAACTGGTGAGAGATGGAAACAACATGGTAAATTATAGGCAGCATGTTTTGAGATATTGTGATAAAAATGCAGTGGAGGCGGGAAAACTATTTGGTGTCATCAGGGGCGATTCTAAGATTTTGATTTTAGGGGGGCTCAGCCCCCAATAAGGGTATGATTAAAAAATATTATTTTACTATTAGGGTAGGGTTGTATACTACTAACCTTATTGCAATCCACTATTCCATTGTATTCCCTGTATTTCATATATGGGAGTAGGAGTACTGACTGAGCCATATATAACACTGTAAAAAAAAAAACTAATACAGTTTTTTTACATGTGACCAGTCACTGGAAAATTTTGAATTGGGAATGTAGATTTTTTTTTTTTTTTTTTTTTTACAATAAAGACTTCCTGATTCAGTATTAGGACATTCATGTTTATCCTTTGATGATACCACTGCTTTTTCTTATGAAATGTACGTGGAAATTGGCAGAAAATTAAAACAACATAAGGGTTCAATGACTGCAATGAATCTTGGGAATACAGTGGTATTGTGTGTGTGAGGCTGTCAGTTCTATTCTCACCTGACTGTTGCTCATTTGCAGACCTACTCCCGCACGACAAAAAAAAAAATGTTGTATATCCATCTACAATGAAATATAAATTATTATATTTTATTATTATTATTATTATTATTAATATTAATTTTTAGCTTTTTAGCCTTTATAATCAACAATACGGTTGGTTATACATCAAGTCAGCCCCTGAACATTTATTTCATTTCAAATCATTTAACTAACCAGCTAATATTCATTAAGAATATAGTCAAAACATGTATTAATGTAATTGTCTATTGCCAATATGTTTAATCTGTTCTATATTTATTTATATTTATTAAAAATAACATCATTATCAATTTGCCACTTCTATAAATCAATTACTTAAAAAAAAAAAAAAATCACAGATCCCTTTAGCCTACTCTTACTCTAATATATGTATCATGATACACTAATGATTAATTATTACTTAATACAAAATTATGTTTAATAATAGAAAACAAAATAACTCCACATGATGTTTCTCTCTCTGTGCCATTTAGTACTTTCAGACAATGATGTGTGTCTTTAATCATTTCTGTGAATGGCTGCATAATGTAATGCCGAAATACACAATAATATGTTTTCAATTTCAAAAAGTAAATTAAAATAAATCATGATCGTTTTCTAAAGTATGTTTTCATGGGTGTTAATCGCTTCATTTTTGTTGGAAGAAAAAAAAATCTGTCACACTGTGATAAAGGCTGAAAGTGAACGCAGCGAAGACGTACTGGTATGGGATGCGAGAACACACACACCACACGCACACACGCACACGCGCACACGCACACACACACACACACACACACACACACACCTTGTACTCTCTGATGTTCGCTCTGCTCGGCGCCCCTGTGGATTGAAAAACGCGCTGAATCCATGCAGACTCAGATAAGGGGAGGAGCCGGAACTTGATGCAGCTTGCCACCGTCTCAAATGAGATTTTAAAGGGGACTGAAGCGATCACTAATTAATCAAATAATTTTTAGGGGGGCTGGGCATAAGTTTAGGGGGGCTGAAGCCCCCCTAAAAAGGGCCTAGCGACGCCCCTGGGTGTCATGATTCAATTTTCAATTTTAAATCCATGCTAGTTCTCTCTCTGGCTATCAGCTTGTTCTGAAGAAATGTTCAACAAAACATCGATTTTAAAATAGAACAAAAATTTTTTGGACATCCAGTATTTTTCTTCTGCCATGTGAATGTTTATGATATAATTTTAACTCTAGTTAAACTCTAGTTTAATGTTTACATGAATAACAGATGCTTATACTGTGGCTGTGTTCGAGAGCAATTGTAAGGCAAATATATGAATATAAAAACATCTAAAAAATTAATAAAATGTAGATACTTTGTTCATTTTTGCTGAAAAAAATAGCTTAAATAGTTTAAAGCAAAAAACCTGTTAAAGACCACTTTAACTCATATTCATATAAGTTCACAAACACATTTCTGACAACTAAAAGAATAGTAGTAAAGCATTAAAGCAATGATATTACTTTAATGTGTGCTCATATTTGAGATACATTATGAGTACTGAAACAGCTAATTTTGGCACATTAAAATATTTCTTAAACCAAAAGAAGGCAGGTGGATTTGTCTGAAGGGAGAGTTATGATGCACATTATTTTAAAAACGCTCCTGGTTATAACATGAGGTGTGACAAGAACAGGCATCCCAGTAGTTTACCTCTATCAGTCAGTCATTTTACTAATGACTGTCCTGAGGGGGCTAGCTCACATGAGTCGCTGTCCTACATTCAGATACGAGCAAGAACGAAATCAATAGCCCTTACTAGAGGTAATATCTCTCACAAACAAGACTTGATTTATGATAGAAAAAAATAAATAATTGCCGGACATTATAACATCAAATGACCTAAATTTGTCTTTGTAATATATGATGGTCTTAAAAAAATCATTCCCTTAAAAAAAGATAGAAAATAAGATTGATAAACACATGTGAAACCTTGGCATAATCTGCATGTGAACCACTTCCTATTTTAAACTCCTCTATGGACACACAGTGTTGTTGAGCACTGAATTAATTGGTTTCCATTGACTCAGTTATTTATAGTAAACATTTAATTAAACAAATCTTTGGGGTGTGTTGACAGCCAGGGGAATTAATCCAGAATGCTCACAAGAATCCATTGTAAATAAAGCATCGGGGGTAAAGAACTACTAATTGCAACGTAAAACTGGACAGTGGTGACATGCTGCTAATTGCAATAGATTTTTCATAAAGAGAACCAGCATAAAGCTCTCGGTTCCAATATGCATATGTCAGTGTGAATGTTATCATTCCAAAGCTTTTTAGACCTTTCTACAGGAATACATAATAGAAATTATAATTTATTAATACAGTTTTGGATTGAATTTAATAACATATTTTTTCATCAACCAGTTTACTGTGACCAAAACCAATAAAGATGCAATACCAATGCATCATGAATATTTAGATTAAAGGATAACTGCTATATAGATAAAATAATAATAATAATAATAATAATAATAATAATAATAATAATAATTAGTTAGTTGCATTGATAGTGCCATGCTTAAATATGAATAATTATATTTAAAAAAAATCTCTTGTTTGCCTTCAAAAGACTTGTAATATAGAACACATTTTGTATAAAATCTATTTCTATGCATGGAGAAAAAAAAAAAAAAAGAAAGAAAAAAAAAAGATTACAGTAGTGTTTTTGTTCTTGGTCCCCATAGCTCAATAAAATATGACAGACCACTAATAACAGTTTTCCGATATCCCCACCTACTCTCATTTAGGCTTATTTTGTCAGAAAGGTGTTTGTATTTCTAGCGAGATCTGGCAACACTGACATGTTTACCTGTTCTTTTCACAATTGTGATGCGGGACTGAAGTATCCGTAAGAAGCACTCACCTCACCACACATGAATCAGAAAATATACCCTAATGGATTTGTTTGAACTACTCCGGATGCACAGAAAACTGATCTCTCCAAACTCAGAGGCAAGACTTGATTCTCAGCCAGCTTTCAGGACTCCTGCCCATTAGTGTTGTTTACCTTAATACCTCCAGAAACATGCCTGACATCTTCCTGACATCAGCTTCATTCTTTTCACGTCTCCAGACATAAATGGGCTTTCAAACCTGCCCAATTATCATGTCCTGCACGTGGTGTCAAGGGATACAACATTTTTTTTACTCCACATTTTAACCCACATTGCATCCGCTCTCAAAAATCTACTAAATTCCATCGCAGGCATTGAACGGCCTAATTAATTAGTTTTAATCACGGTGTGTGATGATAATAATCAGAAATCAGTGTGCATTTTCCAATACAGTTTGCAGAATAATTATAGATTGAAAGTTTTAAATTAATATTTTACCCCAAAATTAAAAATCTCTCATTATTTAATAAACCTGCTGTATTTTTTTTTAATCTGTTTTCCACACAACAGAATCCTAGTTTCCAAACAAAAATTAAATAAATAAATAATAATAATAAAATACCATAACCATAAATGCAGTCAAAGTGACTAAGTTGTATACTACAATGCTTCTGAAGTTGCACAGCATGTTTGTGAATAATAACTTCTCCTCACACAAAGCTTTCATACGACTTCAGAATACTTGTATATATTATAGTATTCACAACTTTTATATTGCTTTATTTCCAGGAGTTTCGTTTGCAAGCAAACTATTCCTTTAAGAAAGTTTAGCATTTGATGTTGCAGAAAAGCATTTTCTACTGAATCTTTGAACTTGTATTTTTCTAGTGCGTTGTGTTGTGATGTGCACATTTATTTTTAATGAGCAGTTCCTATTGTAAATTTAGACCTGAACAGAGGTGGGTAGAGTACCCAAAAACTTTACTCAAGTAAAAGTAAAAGTAATTCTAGAAATATTTACTCAAGTAAAAGTAAAAGTACTAGTCTTGAATAGTTACTTGAGTAAGAGTAAAAGAGTATCGGATAAAAAATCTACTCAAGTAGTTAGTTACTAGTTACTTTGGGTCATATATACGGAGCCTTTTTTTATATAGATATATAGACAAAAAATGTATGTAATGTATGTGTGTGTGTATAAATGTATATATTTCATCAGCCTTTAATCCAATTTATGTAATTTATTATAAAACCCTGTCTGTTTATTTAAGTAACAAATATAGGTGTTATGCCATAACATATTTTTAATACGACTGACTTTATTTTAAATGTGAATTTAACATTGAAAGTCAATGTGATATAAATATTGCTACTAATCTTTCATTGTTCAGAAAGAGAGCAAATAACATTTACATTATTAAACATAATTTTCACTGACAGTCTAGATTTCATTCACTCTCAGAAACTACCATTAAAATCACTGAAACTGTTAACACTGTGAAATCAATATCTTAATTATAGATTCGTACACACATCTGCACTTTGTTGTTTCTGACGAGAGAATTCGGCAGAAAGAGGTATTCAGTAAGTGAGCGAGTGAAGGAAGTGCCGGCATTTCAGCGATGACTCATCGGAACACCTCTGATTGGCCTGATTGCATTCAAAAGCTCAATAGAACCGTGTGTGATTGGTTAATGCGCAGCGCTGTAAAAACGCGTCTGTCTATGGCTCAGCGCCAGCAAGCGATCACAGATCTGAATTTAGCAGCTGATGATATGACTTGCTGAACGTACTCGCACTGGTGTGATTGTATTAAAATTAATAAAATCTTAATCGGCTATTCTTTGTCTTTTGGAAGCTGCATTCAACCTGTTATAAGCCACACACGTACAACAAACTAATGTCACAGTGGTATCGTGTACTGTAATCGAATGTAGCCCAAGTTATTACCTGTTAAACAGTAGACAGCACACGCGTTCATCTAATAAGGATGTCCATCGCAAGCAAATAATAGTCTTTGCAGATTAGCTTTCAATTCAGTGCAGTTCCATAGCCCCGTTTTCAACGCTGCTAATATTCTTAAACGTTACAATTCTGAGTGAACCGCTTCAGAGCTCAGCGCGTGCAGCATGGAACTGAACGACTCAATCAAACTGATTCATGAACCAATTCACTCGTTTGCCAATTGGTTTGATCAAGCCTTTGAACAGAGTTGACTCAAAAGAATGAATCATTCGCGAATGGGCATCGCTCATTGCCCAGAGAAAAGTAGACGGCGCGTTTGGAATAGCATTTATTGCATTAAGATAAAGTAACGAGAGGGGCGTCACCCACAGTAACGAAGTAAAAGTACAGATTTTTCCCAAAAAATGTACTCAAGTAAGAGTATAAAGTACCCATCTTTAAATATACTCCGAAAAGTATTAGTTACCCCGAAAAATTACTCAAGTAAATGTAACGAAGTAAATGTAACTCGTTACTACCCACCTCTGGACCTGAACAGTTCAGTTCATTGTGCTGGGAGCATGAAAGCACCTCTAAAAAAGGAAAGAGGATGAAACACACAAAAAAGACACTTAAAATCAGTCCATTTCATTCTGAGCTACATTTACTGAAGCTCATTGAGAGCCCGCTGCCGATCTTGCTGATATGTCCTCTCATTAGAGGAAGAAAGGGTTTCTACATGAAACCGATTAGAAGATTATTTTAGCATTATTATCCATTTCTGTCAGGTGGACACTTTATCCGGCAACCCTGCATTATTATTATTATTATAATGAAACACTGCCATCAGTTATCTACATTTGTTGAAGAATTTGCAGATGTAAAATATCATGTGGCTGTGAAAGACTCTGGATAGATATTGGCCTATCAGTGCTCCACCAAATTTAGTTGCAAATCATTGTAAATGTCAAAAAATCTTAACTTTATTAATAACTAGACATATCTTATGAAGAGAAAATCTAACACTATGCCTTGTACTAAAACTGTACAATTAAGAATCTGTAAACTTTACAGTCCTTAGGAAGCACAGCTTACTGTGTGATAGACAGCATTAACAATATAAGTAAACGAAACAGACCTTTTTCATCCCAAGCGGCTGTTTCTGTAAAGATAAGAGCAAAGCTGATGGTCATTGAAACTGGGAAAGCTTTTGAAAACAAACCTGGGTATTGAACATCGTTTTCACTAGAAAATCATCATGCTTTAAAGGTTTCTCACACCATATACAGAGCCACAAATTATCTTTCAAATGTGTGGCTGCTTTTGAAAACTAATTGGAATGCAGTCCTGTTGTTTCCCACAAAGAAGTCTGTCAGAAGAAAAGAATAATGCTTACACACAGCTTCAACAACAAGTTAGGAACGGAGGAGAGACGAGAACATCTTGACATTTCTGGCTCCCAGCCACATCCAGACCAGCCAAACACCTCCGTGAAGCCATGATATCGGCTGTCTTTGCTCAGAGATGTTTTTTTCTGCAGAAATCTTTGCATTGTCCCCACAAACCCTTGTTGGAGCTTTTGAAAGGACGCATGGTGGGTATGAGAGCTGACCAACCATTCAGCAGAGCTGGGAAACATCAGGATCAGCATCACTGTCTGTCAGGGAAAATGAAAGCAGCTTAACTAAAATATGTTTGACTGCACTGCCTGAGAAAAGAAGAACATTTCCATTGATACATTATTCTTTTCAAAGATAATATAAGAAATATTTGTTATATAATGTAAAAATAAAATTGGTGTTAACTGTATAATCCACCCTGATACATCAAAAAAAACAACAAAAAAAAACAACGTACAATAAAATAAACTGGATTTATCGTTCATACTTAAACGAATACAAAATATAAATGAAAAACAACAACATTTAAACTAAATAAATTCTTCACTCCTATTTTGTTGCAAAACCATAAGACTTTTGTTCATCTTCAAACCATGAATATATTTTTAAAGGAATAGTTCACCTGGAAATGACAATTTGCTGAAAGTTTACTCACCATCAGGATATATAAGATGCAAATGAGTTTGTTTCCTCTTTAGAACAGATTTGGAAAAATACTGCATTATTGCTCACCAGTGGCTCCTCAGCGGTGAATGGGTGCCGTCAGAATGAGAGTCCAAACAACTGATAAAAACATCACAATAATCCACACCACTCCAGTCTATGTGAGAGGACAACTGGATGGACCTTTTTCACTGAAAAAAAAAAAAAAAAAATGATGGATTTGGTATTTTTTTTTAACCAGATGCAACAATATGAAAGGTACTGTATAATGGTGGATTTGTTTCTTACAAACACATTTTGTCTTCACAAGACATTAATTGATAGACTGGAGTTGTGTGAATTACTGTGATGTTTCTGTCAGCTGTTTGGACTCTCATTCTGATGGCACCCATTCACTGCAGAGGATCTACAAGTCATGCAGTGCTAAATTTCTGTCAAACTTATCTACATCTTGGATGACCTGAGGGCAGGGTTGCCAGATTTTCACAACAATACCCACCCAATTGCTATTTAAAACTAGCCCAGTCGTGTTTTTAGGGAGTTCCAATAGTAAAAATCACACTCCGGGGCTAAAATACTTAATTAATACTTTAATAAAAAAAAAATTAGGGGCTAAATATCACATTCTTGTGGTCGCTTAAACCTGCGGACCTGAAAAACAAGTTTTAGAGTTGCCCAGTTTTTTTTTTTTTTAAATTAAGAGTTTTTAATGAACTATTACTTACTTGAAAAATTAGAGATTTCTGCCTCCTCCCTGAAAGTCCATTGTGTCAAATTATTATTTTTCAAAAAGTTTAAAATGCATACTTAAAAAAAATTGAAGTGCTTTAATCCAAGTCTCAAAGAGAAGGCCGACCCCATAGTGAAGACAGAAACTCTCATCATACCAGTGGAAGCCCATGATGATGAGTTTGACTGATATCTGTCTTCTCTCTGTGCTTTCCTCAGCGAGAGAGTCACATTAGGAGATGAAATCTCTCTCTTGATGGGACGGAGAAAGAGATGGATGACCCAGTAATGAAATCTTGACTTAAGTGAGAGCGATCGCTCACTCTGGTCCACATGCAGTGCTGAGAGCAGAGAGATTACTCCTCATGATCATCCTGAGCCATATTTGTGGCAAACATTTGTCTTTATTCTCTGTCTTTAATCCCGTAGAGTCAACTTACATGGAGAGGAAGGGCTCAGGTTAAAAAGAGCTGTGAAATGTTAATGTATACTCTGCACTCGTAAAGAAAGCAGATGTGTTATATGCTATGCAGACATGTCCTTATTAACACCCGGTTTCCAAGATAACATCTGAAATATGAGGATTTTTGGAGGTGCACAAGTACAAGATCAAGCAACTAGCGAAGAACATTTTGATCATGTATAGTGTTGGGGAGCGATGAACTAGAAAAGCAACATTACTAGATTGTTCAGGGGCTTAGATGTTTACAAAGCAGTGTAGCTTCTCCGGTAGCTTCCATTTTTAATTGGCATCACATTATTATTTTTAATAGTTTTGTTAGTGTTTTTGTTCAAATTTAATAATTGTAAAAATAAATATAGCCTTACTCACTTTTATTTAATATGATATTGCCCCCCTTAGAAAGAATAGTTTAATCCAAAAAAAAAAAAAAAAAAAAAAAAATTTAATCATTTACTCACCCTCATGCCATTCTGACCATGTTTTGGAACACAAAAATAATACAAGAATAATGTAAATATAATAAAAAATAAGAAAAGTCCAGTGTTGTTTTGGACACTTTAACTTTCCTTGCATTGTCAAAAACAAATAAAACATTCTTCAAAATATGATCTTTTGTTTTCTGCAAAAGAAAGAAAGTCTGTCATGTTTTGGAAAGTCAAATAAATCAATTTTGATTTCATGGAACTATTTCTCCTTTAAATCAATCAAACCTAATTAGCTACTTTTCTTTAGCAGCTTGAGTACATCACTACTTTTTCAAAAGAGCAGCTTGATGTTAATTCAACTACTTTAAATGGGTTTGCTTGTATCTTCCCCAGCTCTGATGGTGTAACCAGCTTGTCCAAACCAAGAGAGAATCATAGTTTAATATCTGGAGAGCTAAAGCCTCTCAACTCTTCTGTTCATGTTCTTAAATAGCTCTTGACCTTGATGGCATAATCTACGTGTGTTAGCCTATTATAAGAGTTATGCATAAGAGTTTACGTCATTGCCCGCTCACCTATGGCTGGTTCTTTCTTTTTCAGAAGAGGTGTGTGACTGTCCCAACAGAAAGGAGAAATGACCTTCCTTTCCTTTTCATATGGAAATATTATACAGCCACCACCATGGGCTTAATGGAGAGCATCTATTTGATCTGAAACTTAGCTCAGTACAGTCACTCACACCGGCAGTGAATAATCTCCACCATTTCCCTTCTCTCATATGTTTCTTTAGAAGAAGTATATGATTACGCGCTTATTTTATCTAGAGGTTGACAGAGAATGAATGAGTTGTATCTGCCCAGCTACAAAACAATGTCTTCACAGTGAGTTTTATTTCTCTGCAAACACCATATCATTAAAAAATAGCTTTATATTATGTAGTGCACAACACTTATATCATACTTTTACATCCAGTTTAGATAAATCTCCATCTAAATTAAATGATAATACCAGTAAATGACTTCATGTCACACTGTAAGATGTCATAAAGCCTCATTTAGAAATGCCAAGACTGGAGTGGAATTTGATTACAGGACCATAAAACTGTTATTTATGGCATAATAATATAGCTCTTTGGATTCCTGTCCTCAGTCGTCAGTGCATCTTCCACTTAAGCTGTCACCTGGAGCTGGGATGACAAGAAAAGCAAAGCAAAACAAATGATTATAATCTTAATCACAAAGTCCCGCCGCGTCTTGTTTGATCTGTCGTACGGTCAGTAGTATGCAAAAGCACTCATTGCGTTTCTTGTCAAGACACTATTAGATTAACACACAGCTTCTATGTGTTCTCAAATATTAATGATTAAACAACAAACAACTCCATAAACACACTCCTACGGACAAAATGATGCATACATGCAGTTCATCCAAATGTAATGTGTCTTAAGCAAGTTTACATTTTATACACAATGGTAAATTGAGGATATTTACATATGCATGCTAGAGAAAATAAGATATGGCCACATAAAGGTCATATTTTAAATCCTTCATTATGATCATAAGATATTTCAAATGAACTTAAGAAGCTTATGTAATGATGTAATGTAGTCGGGTTGATTATTCATATTAAATCATATTTTTGATTTAAATTTATATTAAAAAAATACAATTTAGTTACTACATAAAGCACATTTTAGTTTATGTAAGAGAACATTTTTTTTTTTTTACAGAGTGAATGACAACGGAATAAGAAAGGATAAAGAAAAAGGTTTATTTAAAAATGAATTAAAATGCATATATTTTTACATTAAGCACAGAAAGAATAGGTTGAAATAAAGCAGCCGCTGATCATCTGAGCTGGAGTCACAGTGTGCTTCAGTGTTCTTGGCATTCCCGCAGGATTCCCTTAAGCAAGCATCATTTGTGTCAGTGTGTGATTTACAGGGTGGGAGGAATATCATTTCCATATAAATGTGCGAAATCATACACTTTCACTTTCAGAAATTACACGAAATCTGCATGCAAGTAGTGCGAATGAGAATGAAACGATGGGAAATAAGCCATATCCATTTTTGAATATTTATTTTTGGATTTTGCCACTATCTCATTTTCTCTCTGTTTTTTTAGCCCAAAACATTAACCCAAAAATGCAGATATCCAATTTTTAGCTATATTTTCAATATTAAGTTGTCTTTATTAACCCTCATATAGTATGGGAGAGGATGAGAGTATTTTCTTCTTCTTTTTATTATTAAATATTATTATTGGTATTATTATCATTATTATGAAAATTATTTTTAATTTAATATTGTTGCATTATTGGACTAAAATGTTAAGTCTTTGCTTACACAGGTTATAGCAACTTCCCAAATATTTTCAGTACATTGTTATACATTATTACATTTGTGGGGTTTGTGGGCATTTGTGGGCATTTTTGGAACTGGTTAATTGTCAGTGTCATTGCACAGCACATGGGTTAAATCAATTCAAACTGAAAACGTGCATTAGCCAGAGACAAAGTTTATCTTCGGTTCTGACACATTTTTACCATTTTTCACTTTGAACAGTTGCCAGTAAACTCATAACTTAAAAAAAAAAAAAAAAAAAATATATATATATATATATATATATATATATATATATATATATATATATATATATAGCCTGGTCAATATGTAACAAGTTCATATATGTCTATTATTATTATTATTATTATTATTATTATTATTATGTTAGATTCATAAACAGTATTTAAAATGTAACCACAAGCAGTTTTTTGATAAGTAAACTGTGCATGTGGGGATTGGTCAATATGGTAGTGATTTACAAAAATAAAATTGACATTTCATGTTAAAAATGCTTGCCATGCAGAAGGGATCTGAAAGAGTTCAAGCCTTTACACTGATGTCATTGGCTTTTCTGGTCACTGATTGGACACTCACATATTTCTCAGCAAACATAGCTAACTGTGCTAAGAACTGAAATGAGATCAGTCTGATCCAGTCTATAGCAAATGGAAAACTGGAGAGATGGCCTAAATACAGGCGAGAACAGAGAGAACTTCCCTTCATGAGCTCCTAATCCTCAGAGAAAGTTCCAGAAAAGTCCTCTGCCTCTCTCCGCTTTACTCGCTCCAGCCAAGACAGAGAACCCAGGGTACTGATGTTTGTGTGCTGAAACACATTCACATCTTCACAATCTTTCTCATCTTTGTCTTTGACGTTTTCAGTCTGTCACACATCTTCGTCTCTCTCCCTCTTTTCTCTGATTTGATTCACTTCAGTTAGACAGAGGGTGACTGGAATAAGCATGTCACACCGATATTCTAGGCCAGGATTACTTTTTTTTAAAGCACAAAGAGGAAAGAGGAATAATGATCCAAAAAAAAAAAATAAAAATAAAAAAATTAATAGACATTATGAAGTGAAGTATATGTGTGTGTGTGTGTGTGTGTGTGTGTGTGTTTTTGCTGAAAACCAAAAATAAACTAAATATTGATTCTAAAGCCCATAATAAAATAAAATAAAATACCCAATATTAATATTCTAAATTACATAAACTCAGAATTGCTAAATTTAGAATTGCTAGATATAAACTTAGCATTCTGATAAGAAAATTCAGAATTGTGAAATATAATTGCACAATTGTATTATTATATATTTTTTATTCTATAGTGTATGCAAAGAACAAAATTGTAAGATATAAAATCCTTTAAAAAATTTAGAATAGCAAGAAAAAAATGTAAACTGGAAGATTTTTTAATAAAAAAAATGTTTTTATTATTTTTTTTATTAAACAAGCTTCCATGGTTTTCTTATACCCACTGATAAATAAATATTGTTTGTCTCTCATTTTAAGTATAAAGCACATTAAATGCTGTTAGATTTATGCTTATAATAATAATAATAATAATAATAATAATAATAATAATAATAATAATAAAACAATTTGCCAATGGGGAAGAAAAATACTGTAAAGTTAATTTAAGAGATGTTCTTGTATCAGTGTCTCATGGGCATGACTAATCATTTTATCACATTATTTTCCTTCTAATGAATCACACTAAATAAACATGTTACGCTGACAGCTCTAGTTATTATTAGCGTTGCAGAGGCCTGTGTGAGTGCTGCTGATAAACCACATAAAAATCCCAGTTTCCTCTGATAGCAGATGACGGTTTATTGGTTACCGTGGCCTCAGCTGGAAAAGAGGAGACTCTGTAAATTTGTTCATTCTTTTCTCTTTCCTCCATTATCCAGGTGTCTCAATATTTCCTCCTCCTCTATGGAAACTGTTCCCTTTGTGCAGCATGCATCGCGCATCGTCTGTGGCCAGCTGATAGCACACCATCTTCCTGAGATGGATGCCATCCTGTACTGTATTCACGAACAAGAGCAGATGCCCTTGGGAAACTACAGAAGTTACTGAAGAAGAAGAAACACGGTTCTTTGTATCAAAAGTGACAACTGGAGGTGCCACGGGTCGCTCTGTTACATAAAAAACATACATTTTTCAGTAATTCATTAGTGTTACAGTGCTCTCAATCCTCTCCAACGGCAATGCTGTTAATCAACATAGTGATATCCCAAAGAGTCAATCCCTGTGGCCCTCCACCTGCGGCTCAAGATGTGGAACAACTTTGCTAATTAAAATGCAGCCTGAAGTCAAGTAAATACACTCCACCCTGCTTTAGTTCAGAGAGGGCTTCAATTATGGTCATTAGCACATTTTAGCTCGCCTTGATCCATGGCGTCTTGGATTTGAATGGCTGGTCAACCGAGTAAGCTTATATGAGACAAGTCCTGAACCATTAGACGATGTGCATTAGCATCCAGCAACAGTAATTAGATCAAACTCCCAGGGTTTTATCCCTTCTTGGAATCTGAGAAGATCTCAAGGCCTGAAGGTCCCCTTACGAAAGGAAAATATATTTACCAATATATTTCTTAAAATATATTGTGATATATTGTAATATATTATTTTCCCTTTTTATTTTCTAATATTTTATATATTTGAATACATTTAATAATATATTGATGATACATATATTATATAATTTATAGCAAAATATACAAATGATTGCCACTTTCAATATATTGCAATATATTGGAAAAAAATAAATATATATAATAATATATGGTTAATATATTTCATGATATTTTCCAATATACTGCAATATATTTTTGTTTCATAAGGGTCGTTTCTTCAGATGCCAATTAGGGCTGCATGTCAATGGTTAAACACTAATCACAATTATTTTACGCAATAAATAAATACATACAATAAATATCCTTACTATTGCCATGCAATTTTATTATAAAATTGTGACATCATGTGCATGTGTGTATTACGTGAATGCATAACTATGTGGCACGCAAAGTGACATTGGCAACTACTGGCCCGAGATGCATAATGCAGTGTTTTCAGTCATTTTCGAGGATCCGTGTGAATGGGAATCATTTTGACAGTGTTTTGAAACTGTGTGTGATACTTTTCAAAACACAAAGGAAAAACGTTTGCATTTTTTTAGTATAAGTCTTTGTTGTGTAAACATACCCTCACATATTTGCCAGTATTTTTCAGACCTTCAGTACTTCATTTGTCATGAAGAAAGATAAAGTAAAACACTGGGAAGAAAATGTGTTTATTTCTGAAAAAGCTCTGACTGGTGGATTTAAACTCTTGACACCTGGCAACCACCTCAGCCATGAAGGCTTGTGGAGGCTTGTTACCAATGCAATAATGCAAATGCAAAATTACATTTAAACACCTTCAAGATAAATAACCAGCATATCGGAGACAATTAAGCTTCAAATCACAAATCACAGAAATCATGATCACAATTAAAATATCACAGAAATCATGATCGCAATTAAAATATGATTCATTGTTTAGCCCTAATCCCAATAATAGAATATGTAATAGACAAAAAATAATAATAATAAAAAAATAATAATGGTGTAGCTGTAGGACATTTTTCACTCTTAATATTCACACTTAATTACAAAGAAACGGCAAGTAACAATTTAAATTTTGAAGTAGAGAGACCAAAAAGAGTATTTTTATGATCTTTTTTCTTTCTTTTCTTTTCTTTTTTTAGCTTCAGACTATGATTTCTTTCAATCATAAGTTTCTGTGTGAGTTTGTTTTTATCTACAGTATATCATACAGAGCACTACATCTCATAAAAAGCTTTAAAAGAATCATCAAAAAAGAGCCAACAGA
The DNA here is from genome assembly GCF_023724105.1 of Carassius gibelio. Classification (NCBI taxonomy): domain Eukaryota; kingdom Metazoa; phylum Chordata; class Actinopteri; order Cypriniformes; family Cyprinidae; genus Carassius; species Carassius gibelio. Next base: position 22,747,451 of record NC_068382.1, read on the forward strand.
TACCTAAACTAAAACATTGACATTTATCTGCTCCATGTTATTTAGCATGCTCTCCTTCACACTTTCTCACATGAATATTTCAGAATGCAAAGTGGACAACTCTCAACTCTTCTCACTGTTTGAATGCATTTCCCACTGAGCCATGACGTTCTCCATCTCTACCTTGACTCTACACTGTCTTTATGCTTTTCTAAAGAGTTCCAGGCCCAAGAGCCAGTGGGATATCAGCCAGCTCATTCCCTCTCAGCCTGCTTTTGCGAAGAAAGGAACAGCTGTGCTTTCCCTGTATGTCATAGCAGTGCTCCAGCTTTCTGGGTCAGGTGGATGGATGGAGGGATGAGTGAATGAAAATAAGGAGGCAGCGGGTAGTAGCTATGATGTCTGGCTTGCAATTTCCCTTGATATCCGAAATCTTCATTTTCTACTATTTGGCATCCGGCCCAGCTGAATTCAACACATAATTGGCAGGTGCTGTGTAAAACTCATATTTGCATCACTTTCTAATAGTTCTGCATAAGTGCTGGGGACTCAACTGCTTTCACAATACAGCAACCATTCCAGTAACAAGCTACGAAAATGTATGTAACATAAAGTGATCTCATCAGCAGTTTCTACATGAAGTGTGGTTATATCACATACGTTTTCACAATTTTGAAGACACTGAACCATTACTAATGCACTGACAGCTTATAAAACCAAGCTTTTTATGCAACAGCAACTTTAAAGATAAACATTTAAGAACCTAGATTAAATATACATAATTTTTTTGATATCTACACTACCATTCAGAAGTTTGAGTTCAGTTCAAAAAAAAAAAAAAAAATTAAAAAAAAAAAAAAAAAAAAATATATATATATATATATATATATATATGTTATATACTGCACAATACTAATAAGAAATGTTTCCTGACCAGCAAATCAGCATATAAGAATGATTTCTGGAGGATCATGTGACACTGGAGAATGCAGTAATGATTCTGAAAATAGCTTTGCATCACAAAAATAAATTACATTTCAAAATTTATTCAAATGGAAAATAGTTATTTTTAATTCTAATCATATTTTACAATATTACTGATTTACTGTATTTTTGATCTAATAAAAGCAGACTTAGTGAGCATAAGAGACATTCAAAAGCATAAACTGTGCTTTTCTCAAACACTGGCCAGCGGCTAAAAAATAAATAAAGTAACTGATAGCACTGATAGCAAAGTAGAAATAAAACAGGCATTTAAACAGGTTTTCTTGCATATTCATCTCAATCGAATCAACGTCTCTGTAGGTACTCTGTCTGTTAATATGGGTGCGATGCTTTCGTGTACGGTAATGAAACGTACAAAGAACGTCCTGGTGAAATCGGCAGGTCTGGCTATATCTACAGAAGATGAACATTAGCCGAGGAGCTCTCCCTCAACAATAGACCATGACTCATTCTTCTGAATTGTATTATTGTTGTTTTTTCATGGATCTCTCTTCTCTCTCACTCTATCGGTTCCCCACCTTTTCGCTTTCCATCTCTGTTATTTTTCAGTAATCTATTTGTGTCGTCCAAGCACATATACAAGCTGTACGTCACTAATGGACAGGTACAGGTACAGATTTTCTACAAAAACACTCTGTGATTATGCTTTTTGTCACAAAACAACCTTAATAGCTAATGCTGTGAAAAAATACTTTCAGTAATGTAGCCTACTGTGCTATGCAGACCCAGATTAAGAATTCAGAGAACACCCCAGAGTCTACTGTCTACTGGAGAACTAGACACGTCTTGTTTTGTAATTTTGAGTCTACCAGACATTGGTGGGAGAAACTAGTGTGAACTGCATTTGCCAACAAGTGAGCTATTTGCACTAAGCGTAAAGGCTCTTTGAAATTTTTCGGATTCTCTTGCTTCACATGCAACTTTTAATTGTTATATTAGTTCATATATATATATATATATATATATATATATATATATATATTCATTAAACATCCATTCAGTTAGGCGTTAAACATCCAAAATAAAACATGAAAAAGTATTTAGGTCTACATATTTTTGAAGTATACTTTCTAAAGTTATAATAACTTTTTATGCTCCTATTGTTGAGGCTTTAAATTAAATTAGCGTCCATTTGACAATTCCAATATTTTGATATAATAATCATAATAATAATAATACTATTAAAATTACCATATAAAATATTAAAGATATAATATATATATTTATGTGCAATGCCCACCCATTATTACATTTATTTCTGAGGTCAATACAAATAAACATGTTCATATTTATATAAGTAGTAAGCTGTATGCTGCCTTGGTTAATGAAGAGCAGTGTTGTTTATTTTCATTATTTTCTGTCCACCCATGCTGTGACCTTTCATACTGCCGCACAATGTCACTAAAAAGCTCAGGATCCTGCAGTGGCTGTTCTGACAATATCCTTATCAATATCACCTGTCAATAGCAGGTGAGCTAGAGCTGCACATTAATGCCAAACAGTTTCACCAGCTCCATATATAACACTTGTTTTTCCCAACATATCTGCACACTCAACAACGTAGATATCAAATAGACATTAATGCATGCATGCATATGATTTACAAAAACACAGACTGCATGTTTATATGCATTTTATATTAATTAAAAAGTTGCATTTTAATCAGTATTAATACTGTAATTTATGATTAAAATGACAGTAGTGAGGGTTTCAAGTCACTTTTGTTGTCAATATTCATTATTTTTTTTCCCTCTTGCCCAGTCTGTAAAACATACGTTTTAGTTAAACTTTCATGAAACACAGTATCTTAAAAGCAGATGTTGAGTTACACGGGGGTATTTGTGCATCACTGTGGTACTGTGAGGGCCTTCTTTATTCCACATCATTGCTCAGCCGTAAGATAACATTTATATTTGACAGCGGTATATCCACTACACCGAGAGCAAACGGAGCACAAACCTCTGCCTCGAGAGCAGCCGATAAAGCAATAGCTGGAATTAGACATGCTACACTACAGATTTACCATTATGTCATGATCAATTCAAGGTATTTTGACTGTTTTATTGATTTAGGAATGCTCTGTTCTTCTGCAGGTGAAACAACAAAGTCTAACCTCAGAACAGTATTGGGAATTGATGGATTTATGTTTGGATGAGTTTTCTAGATTTGTCAGGCTATACCAGAGATGCTCACAAGTCTCTGAGCTAGAGTCCAAGTCAAGTCTCAAGTCTCTGAGCTAGAGTCCAAGTCAAGTCTCAAGTCTCTGAGCTAGAGTCCAAGTCAAGTCTCAAGTCTCTGAGCTAGAGTCCAAGTCAAGTCTCAAGTCTCTGAGCTAGAGTCCAAGTCAAGTCTCAAGTCTCTTTATTATATTAAGTCTCTGGTTATAATAAATGTTGCATCACATACAGCGACCCATCCAAGCTGCTTAGAACACTGCATAGCTATATATAAGGAATTCAAAGCATGTAATATGTTATTATGACAACTCTATTTATTAGCATACAATATCAACTTTGATTTTGGTATATAATCAGTGTAAACAGGCTATTGCAACATGACAAAAACACCAAGAATGCTTTACTTTTAAGTTAATATCTGTATTTTGCATTTATGGATTCAGTAATGGCCTTCTGTCTATCCTGGCTGTATAGCTGCACACCTCTTGTCTGGCTTAAGAATGAACAAAGCTACGCTGACTTATGTTATTCATACAATACCTACTCACAAATAAACATCAAAAACAAAGCCGGCTGCAATGAATTTCTGTGCAAAACAGCTTTTACTACAAACACTTCAACACAAGAACATTGTTATCACACAAGAACATTTTGATAGAGAACCAAAAATATTTAAAGTAGATAAAATTAGAATAAATAAAATGGAAATGTCTACATACTATTACTACTGTAAACTTTGCAAATAGGACATCAGCCCCTTCAAGTCAATGAACAATAACAAAGTGGGCTGCAATGAATATCTGTGCAAAACGTCATGGCTCCGCTCCTACCCAATGACAGAGGCACGCAGGTTTTTTTCCACTGGAGTACTCACGTGAAGGATGCGTGCACAACTAATAACTAATATCATCATGCTATAAAGGGTTGGCCTGCGCTGGGTGCGCCCCTCCCCCTATAACTGTTCTGTCTCGCGGAGGAGCTCATTTGTGTGCATCTGTGTGAAACACGCTCTCTGAAACACGCATAGGAAAAAAGAGCGACAGAAAGAACGGCTCCCCTCCAGCCGTGACTCGGCTCCCATCGTTCATGTTTATGAGCCGTTCAAAAGAATCGGTTCGTTCGCGAACGTCACAACTCTAACAGCGAGCTCATCTGACGTTTACTAAAAATTAACATTGTTCACGAGTCCCGGAGCTCGAGTCCGAGTCGAGTCTGAAGTCTTTCGAGGACGAGTCTCAAGTCGAGTCTGAAGTCACTGTTTGTGCGACTTAAGTCGCACTCGAGTCCGAGTCTCAAACTCGAGTCCCCATCTCTGGGCTATACAAACTGATTTGCTGATTTAATTTCAATTTACAGAATATTTAGCATCAGTTATATTATGGTCATTTGATAAATACGGCAACATTATTTCATTAAAATAACCATTTACACCATTTAATTCATTACAGTTTATACAGGATTGTAAAAATTCATTGATTTTCTCAAGGCTTAGATTAAATATCCCGCTAATGAAACAGCATCAGTCTTTAAATATGACTTGGCACTATAAATTTCTGTCAATATTCAATGCATTCATTTGAATAAACCATGACTTATAGCTTAGTAAAAAAAAAACAAAAAAACAACAAAAAAAAAACAAAAAAAAAACTTCCATGCAAAAAATACGCAAATTATAAATAATAAAACAATTATGTTATGTTTTATATTATATTGTGCATGAAAAAAATGTTAATCTTAATTTTAAGTAATTAATCATTTCTACTGGATCATATTTTAAAGTAATATTAATATTTAGCTTTAGTCCAAAAAAAAAGTCTTAAATAGATTGTTGTTTCTTTTTCATTTTTAAGACTAATCGAAGTTTTATGAATCTTTATAAATCCAGTCAAATCAGTGTCAGAATACACATTCACTGCTGTAGATATAACTATAATGTGTTTGGCCTTTTAGGCACTTATGAGGAACAACACTTCCCAGACATAACATTCAAGCATCTGACAGGTTGTTAAAAGGCTGACAAAGAAGAGAGCATAAAGAGAAAGTTTGGTACAATCATCCTCCAGGTCATATCTGTGCATCTGAAAACCAAACACAACCCTTTTATTTTAATGCAGAAAACACATAGAAAGTGATTCTTCTTTGAAATGCTCATAAAAGAGTCGATATTTTTGAAGTCCTGTTTGGTGCTGCAGCAATCACTTCTCCTTTAAAAGACTTTTTAAAGTACTGCTATGGATTTCTTTTTCTGTTTTGGACCCATGCAATACTTAATTCTGGCAGAAGTATCTTCAGAAATACTGAAACAGGACAGTTGTTTGCAGACTGTCAAGCTGTACAAAGCCACATAGTGTGGTCCTCCCTTCCAAACAATGTGGCACTGAAAATCCTCACACACTGGCACCATGAAAGCCTGCAGCCCAAGCTGCTGGCCGAGTGATTGATGACACTATTGGGATCCAAATTTACTCCCAGGCAGATGCATCTTTGTGCCTGGGTCCAGAAAAGGGCCAATTAGGTGAGGTGAAACTCTGAATATCACTCTATATAATCTGTTAGTGTCAAAGGGACTTATGTATTGTAGACGAATTGACCATACCGTATGGTCTTATATATTTGAAGATGCAGCAGACACAATTTATCGCATGTATCTTACTGATACTCCATGCAACTAATTACTGCAACTTTGTGCCTGTGTTTCTCAAAATCGGTTGTGTATTTTTGGCTTTGCAGCACATTAAAGCAATGAAAGAAACCATTTCTCATTACTGTGCACATTCTGAATCACTTCAGATGTAAGGAGAATGATAATCCATATACATGCATATCAAAGAAATGTATTTGAAACGCAGCAGTGCGATTCTAACATATGCAAACCCCTAATTCTTAAATCCCCCGTTTCTGAGGAGCCTCCAAAAGAGAGCCTGTCACCTTCGGGTAGATTTTCAGCATGAATCTGTAATATAATAGAGGCGGTGTTTTAAATCTGTGCCAGTGGGCTAGTGTTAATCATGAATGAATGGTTATTCAGGCAGATATCATTGGGTTTTGATATAAAAGGCTTTAGTCTGTAATCTCAGACAGAGCTTTAAAATAATAGAGTTGAATTTATTCAGTTTCTGTCTCCTGACAAACTCAACTGCTTTTAATTAGGAAGATGATGTGCAATTAAGTCTCATTTAAATCAGTGGGACAGCTGAATATGGTGTTTCAGTTGACACTTTGTAAAGCTGTGTAAATCAAGTGATTTTTGGATTGACACGTTGAGAACAGTTTTAAGACTGCAAAGTGTAGATTACAAATTGTAGTATGTTCCTGTTTGCAAATTGCATGACACAAACTGTAGTTAGTAGCGTAATCCATCACATCACATATTTTAGGTATTATAATCAGACTATTTTTTGATTACTTTTAGATTTCTTTTGACCTAACTCGTTTATCACATTGATTTAAATATTATAATTGTAAAACACAAAAAGGTACAGAGAATACGTCTCAATAAATTAGAATGTTGTGGAAAAGTTAATTTATTTTAGTACTCAAACAAAAACTCAAATTGTGAAACTCGTGTTTTAAATAAATTCAGTGCAAAGGAACAAGTATGGAAGAAAAAGATGCACATCTAACCAAGAGAACGGCATGAGGATGGGGTCAAGGTATCAAGAGCCACCACAAACAGACGTGTCAAGGTATTTGGCTACAGTTGTCGTATTCCCATTGTTAAGCCACTCCTGAACCACAGACAACATCAGAGGCGTCTTACTTGGGGCTAAGGAGAAGAAGAACTGGACTGTTGCCCAGTGGTCCAAAGTCCAGTCCGTGATGATTTGGGGTGGAATGTCATCTGCTGGTGTTGGTCCATTGTGTTTTTTGAAAACCAAAGTTACTGCACCCGCTTACCAAGAAATTTTGGAGCACTTCATGCTTCCTTCTGCTGACCAGCATTTTGAAGATGCTGATTTCATTTTCCAGCCGGATTTAGCACCTGCCCACACTGCAAAAAGCACCAAAAGTTGGTTAAATGACCATGGTGTTGGTGTGCTTGACTGGCCAGCAAACTCACCACACCTGAACCCCAGAGAGAATCTATGAGGTATTGTAAAGAAGAAAATGAGAAACAAGAGACCAAAAAAAAAATGCAGATGAGCTGAAGGCCGCTGTCAAAGAAACCTGGGCTTCCATCCCACCTCAGCAGTGCCACAAACTGATCACCTCCATGCCAAGCAGAATTGAGACAGTAACTAAAGCAAAAGGAGTCCCTAACAAGTATTGAGTGCATGTACAGCAGTGATGGGAATAACGGCGTTATAAATAACGGCGTTACTAACGGCATTACTTTTTCCAGTAACGAGTAATCTAATTGATTACTCTTCTCATCTTAATAACGCCGTTACCGTTACTGCCAAAAAATGCGGCGCGTTACTATAACTGATGATGAAGCTGTTTTTTTTTTTCATCAGACCAACTAGATCTCTGAGCGAGAGGCAAATACTTTTTTTTTACTGTTCTTCCTTGGTTAGTGGGCAGAGCACGAGACAAGCGCATAAATGCTGACGATTGGCTGAGGTAAAGTAAAATTTCATTGTAACCCAATCAGAGGTAGAGTTGGGTGGGTGTTCGAAAGCACGCATAGTAGTGATGGGAATTCGGCTCTTTTGACTCAGCTCACTGAAAAGAGCCGGCTCTTTGGCTCACAAACGGCTCTTTAAATGACTTTGACTATAACATTTCAATTTTTATTACATAATTATTTAATTTCTATTGGCTAAATTTGAAAAAATAGAGCTGGCTCTTCAGATATGCGAGCCAGCTCCCGAAGTTCAACTAAAAAAGCCGGCTCTTAGAGTCGGCTCATTCGCGAATCGCGAACGACTCATCAAAAGCTCATTCGCGAACGAGTCGATCCATCATCACTAACGCTCATTCGCGAACGACCCATCATCGGACAGGACAGGACACACTACGAACAACACAAGCCAGTCAGTCAACGAGAGACAGGTATGGCGACGAGCCCAAATAATCCAAAAGTAGCCTTCTCTAAATAGAAGTATATACATTACTTTTTCCTTCAAGAAATTAAAGAAACAATAAAAGGAAATATCAAAAGTTCCCAAAAATCTATCGTGTTATTTGCATTGATCCACTATATAAACATAATATCTACATACTTGCCATTTGATTGGAGGCTAGTCTCACTTTGTCCCACAGCAACTTTTTTTTTTAGATGTGTGTACAATGTTTCATGTTTCTGTTAATAATGTATTGTATTAAGTGTCCATTTCATTATAATATTCAGATTTATCATAAATAATTGAACATGCACATGTATTTTAAGTTCCTTTAAAGAGGGGTAGAGGTGGGGTCACATTTGAGCATTTAAAATTTAATTTTACTTGAAAGTAACGCAATAGTTACTTTCTTAAGTAACTAGTTACTTTAAAAATTTGTAACTGAGTTACTAATTTAGTTACTTTTTGGAAGAAGTAACTAGTAACTGTAACTAATTACTTTTTAAAAGTAACTTGCCCAACACTGATGTACAGTAAATGAACAAACTTTCCAGAAGGCCAGCAATTCACTATTTTTTCTTTCTTTCTTTTTTTTTATTGGTCTTATGAAGTATTCTAATTTGTTGAATTGGTGGGTTTTTGTCAAATGTAAGCAAAAACATCAATCAGTTAAAAGAACCAAAGACTTAAACTACTTCAGTCTGTGTGCATTGAATTTATTTAATACACGAGTTTCACAATTTGAGTTAAATTACTGAAATAAACAAACGTTTCCCACAACATTCTAACTTATTGAGATGCACCTGTATATTCAATTCAGATTCAAACCATAAATTAGGGATCATGTGTTAATATGTAATCAATAAAAAAAGTAACTTTAGCATGATTGCGAGTATTTAAAAATGTAATGCAATCTAATTACAAGTACACACACACACACACACACACACACACACACACACACACACACACACACACACACACACACACACACACACACACACATATATATATATATATATATATATATATATATATACATATATATTAATCTGATTAAATAATCCAGATTACATGTAATCAGTTGCTATAGCACTGGCTACTACAAACATGATCATTCTGAAATGTAATTCACATCAGTATGATAATTAATCACACGGCAAACCCCAAACTGTATTTATAAACTGCTTACATCTGAATTCATGTTTGATAAATGAATAGCGAAAGTGTTAGTCTGTCTCTGCATGTGGACTGATAAAATACTTCATATCTAACATATTTTCTGATGTGTGGCATGCAGCAAAAAGAGGTTCAGTGATGTTCTACTCACAGTGGCGCTTCTGGGATGCAGTGTGAATGCTGTAAAACGTTTATATAGGGACCAAAATAGATATGTGCCACTCACACAGCAGATGCATGATGTGTGAAACAGGCCTTAGAGTTTGGCATCCAATAAAATGAGTGGAAAAAATACTTAATCGACTTAAACTGAAAGAGGGACTTAAGCCATCTAAGCACCAGAACTAGACTGTGGCGGTAAGTACGCACCTAGCAACCATGCAGAACTCCTTGGCAACTAAAAATGATTGTGAAGACACTGACATCTGCAACACTCTGGCAGCCACCATGAATGTCATAGCAACATCCAAACATATTGATCAAACCAAGTACTGTATGAGCAAATATTAAGATTGTCTTTATAGTGGGGTCTAATTTAACATTGATTTCATTCTCAAATTAAATGTGGAATGTGCAATGTGCAATCACTAATTTGATTTGAAACAGATAACAAAAGACTGTTGGATATAAAGGATGGTTACGTGGTTAAGGCTGGAGAATGTTGGAGGAATTCACCTGACATTGTCAATCATTCAGCATTATTTGTGTGGATGTATAGACTCCGGGTTATGTAATTTATTGTTCTGTCTCTGTGTTTCGCTTCTCTTGTCTTTCCTTGTTCGCTTTGTCCTTCACTCTCACTCTCTCTTGTGCCTCACTGACTGCCAGCAGACATCTGAAACTAATCAGTACGGCCAGCACACAAAAACTGCTTCCTTGAGTCAATCACAGTGGATTGCATTTCCCATACAATACACTCAGTGGAAGCTCAAGAACTGTATGTGTTATTGGACGGCATTAGGGAAATTTCACTATATTGAATTACAAATTATGAAGATAAGCCTGTGCAAAATGGATATTCTTAATTGACTAGTTGGTAATCTCTAAACAACTAGCTGACTTATTAGGGCTTGGAATTAAAGTTTTCATGGTTTCTCATTATGTAAAAGTCACTTAAGATCAGTTGCTTAAGATTAGTTAATTCAATTCCTATGTTGTAAAAAACATTCTGAGTTTCACGTTGCTCCTGTAGGGCTGGGTTTTCACATCATAGCTCAGCCACAGGCCAGGCATCAGGCCTGTTTTAGGCTTGTCCATATTTTTAGATTTTAGACATCCATCAATTATGGTGATAAAAAAAAAAAAAAATGCCATGCTGGTGGAAACCACCCGAAACCATGAACTGCACCAGTGAAATGGTCTCTTCCTGTTGTGTTAATAACGCTTTGGGGAAACTCCTTTTTCTGAAGCCTGATTTGATCATGTTCATACTGCACAAACTGCATGAAACAATGGCTCTTCAACCCGCCAAAAGGGTGGCTTTCACAAAAGGTGCCATTTCATCAGCAACGAAGATCATCTCCTCGCTGACTCTGCAAACAAGGAGCCAAAGAGAAGAGAATAAATAAGCACGGTATTTGTAACTTCAGGATAAATGCATTCATGTCCTGCATTGAACAGAGTGTGTAAATACATCTAAATGTCAACTTCCATTGAAAAGATTAATTTTGTTGATGGTAATATCTCAAATGTCTTAGTATTCTAAATAAATAATTCATTAAATAAAAAAATAAAAAAAAAACTAGTTTGAGATTAATAGGCCTACTGTCCCATTTATGCCTCCCTCCCAAAGTTAAAATGTAACTAAGTAATTTGTACTTTTTAAAATTTTAAATTAGCTACTATTTATTTTTACTTAAGTGAAATTTTATTAATGTAATGGTACTTTTACTTGAGTAGAATATTTTTGTACTCTTTACACATCTGGTAATAATAATAATAATAATAATAATAATAACAATAATATATATATATATATATATATATATATATATATATATATATATATATATATATATATATATATATATATATATATATGCCTACAATATTTCAGTTTCACATCCCTTTGGTACCTCTGAAATGTGTTGCCTGGAGACAGCACAATACACTTCAGGGTAAACCAAACACACTCCAGGTGTAGCCATTACAAAACTGCCCAGGAAAAAGACAGATGCTTCCATTAAGGGAAGCACAGATGTTTAGAAAATGGTATAAATGGAATAAACAAACAGTCATTCAATCTGCATATTTACAAAAAAACAAACAAGTTCTTTGTTACAGCAATTAAAAAATGTACTTTGTCTGTAGATCATTAAAAGCTGTGAATGAATCTGTCCTATAAAAGCCAACCCACATGGCAGCAGTACACATATTTAGATATCAAGTGCATAATTAATAACAATTAGGAAAGCAAATGATGTCCCAAGCAGGGGACTAATATGGCATAAATGTCAAGAGAAAGAAAAATTCAAAAGGGCCATTTTTTTCCTTAGAAAAGGCAATTTATTCACCAGTCTATGAAAACAAAACCTAAAGGTTAATTAGTCCTTCCAAACAAGCATTTTCTCATTTTTGAAATTGCAGAATTAATCGCGGTAAGCAGAACAGTATGTTTATGCAAATTTGTAGGCTTTTTATGTTATACTTCCTACAATTATGGGTTTCATTTCATATTTCACTGTGATTTTTCCCTGGGTACCAATACTCCAGAAACTGATTATCTCTCTATATCAGGACACGGACACAGTTTTATGCTCATAAGATTTTGATGATGCTTCTTTATGCATCAGATCCTCCAAATACTGCTGAGATTCGTTTATTTCAGCCTGAACATATGTTGTACTGTTTCTATTCACACATGACCATCCTCCTCTCATTGGTATTCGAGATGTATGAGGACATCATATATTTAAACTAGTATTCTGTAAGCAAATCAATGAATTATGATGAATTATCATGTTTTCTGTCCAGCTGTTCACTGCATAATATAAATTATTATAATGATTTTTATTCTGTATTAAAGTTCTGAATTACTGTTTTCCACCCAATTTTACTTCAATGGTTTAATGCATTTCCAAATGAAGCAAGATGTTTATTGTGAAATTACTTGTCAAACTGACAAACAGTAATTTAACTGAAATGAAATTTCAGTCAAACTAGACCCATATTACTAAGCTGAAGCTAAATGTAAGAAATGACTGGTGTAAACATCAATTTGGCAGATTTCATATCTCACAGTATTTCTATAAACTGAAATGTATGCCAACAGGAGGACTCTGATATATCTTACCCAGCAGTCTTTCACTCCAGGAAATCAGTTCAGTCAACATCTAACACATACTAGCCCTAAAAAGACTTCACAGAAAGAGATTGGATGCTTCTGCTTCTTGACTGGCCACTTCTTGGCGAATGCTGCTTAATTGTAATCAATGAGTTGAAACAAGGTTAGTAGCCCTGGGGATTGAAAACAACTGCTAAAAAGGAAAAGGTAGGGAGGCCAATTTGGACAACCTGGTCTCACAGAATTCCGTGAAATGTCCACGGGTCCTTAACTCAAAATCCGTGAAGCCATCACGGAATTGCCCCAAATTCCGTGACCCGGCCACGGATATTTCTCCAACGCAAGTCAATGACACTGACCTCCCGTGATCCACACACGGATACCCGTTTCAATGACGGAGTACAGAACTCGCTGAACGGACGTGCTTTCTCATTTGGAAACGCAACATTTGAAGTATTTGTTTATTTTCCAATATCAAATGCCATAATGACATTAACCAGACAGCTGTTGTAGTTATTGCATTGTCCTGTCATCATAAAAATTACGTTTGTTTCAGTTACAAAAGTCCCGTGATGGCACGGACCTCCACAACCTGACCTCACTCACTTGTTTAGGAACTTACAAGCTTTTCGTCGACACTGTTGCAATGGAATGTAATTAACTTGGCATTTTTTTCTCGTCCTGTCATCATAAAATCCAGTTTGATGGCGTTTTACACACATTTTGGCTATAGTCAGAACTAAAATCTGTGATAGGAGCACGGAGTGAGTCTGTGCTTAGATCACGGATAAATCTAACGCAAGTCAATGACACTCATCTTCCGTGGTCCGTACACGGATCGTTTCAGTGATGGAGTACAGACCTCACTCAATGGACGTGCTATCTCATCTGGAAACGCAACATTTGAAGTATTTATTTTTTTCAACACCAAATACCATGACCAACCTGACTGTTATTGTAACTATTGCATTGTCCTGCCATCATACAGATTCACTTTGATTCTGTTAGCCTAACTAAAATCTGTGATACGAGCACGGAGTGAGTCTGTGCTGAGATCACGGATAACTCTAACGCAAGTCAATGACACTCATCTTCCGTGGTCCACACACGGAAACCCAGTCTCACGGCAGTTCGTGATTTTGTCACGTAATTTAATATATTTATTCGTGGCAGGCACACGTTTATTTCCTTATTTTCATGATTGCAGCACGTTTTTTTAAACTAATGCATTTCAACTGGAGGCATCTTTCGTGCATCAGCACAATATTTTCTGATTAATTATTATTATTATTATTAAATTTTTCACAGGACAACAGAAGAAACTCACTGAAACTTGAAAAAAAATCGGAGCTTAACTTACTGTACAAAACTGAGCAACATACTGTATTGCTGGTGACAAAAACAAATTTTTTAGCTGTGAAATGCGCAATGGTTCTTTTTTTTTTACTTTTCATTGATTTTTATTTTTTTCATAGGCCTAGATTTAATTTTTTTTTATTACAGAATTCAATATCAAGTCCTTGACACATAACTGTAACACATTTTCACATTAAGAAACAATTTAGTTTAAATAAAAAGAACAAAAAATATCTAAAAATAAATAAATTATTTATTAGCGATAGGCCTACAGATTTATTTTTTTTATTTATTTTTTATTTTTTTACTTTAGACTCTAAAGTTAAAAGTTTTTATTAAGGCTATTGTAAAGGCTTCTTAAAATGATGTCGCTGATGAGCCTCTGATCGCTGTCAGATTCTGTGATATGAGTGTCCGCTAATGGGTTTAGAATGAGCCCCGCTCGGCCTGTGTTCTGGCTTACTGTAATATTTCACCTGTAATAAGAACGAAATAATATAATTAAAATAAAGAAACATGATAATATGATAACATCAAAATAAATGTTGATAGATTTAGCGTTATAGTTTTAAAAATATTAATAAACAGCAAATCAACACAGAAAGACCTAAATAATAATAATACATAATTAATAAACAGCGCCGCCCCTCCCACTACGCGCATCACGCGCTGTGCGTCAACCCCAAAGCGTCAAAAACTGAAGCGTGGTCAAGCGCCTCTAGCGTCACTGACATGAGATGTTTATCGCTTTGAAATCACGTTCAAGAAGTCTCATTCAGCACACATCGCGATACTTTCCATCAGTTTGCAAGAGCCGCAGGTTGGGTGAGTTATACAGTCTATGGTGAGTAGTAGTAAATATGCTCTTTTAATGCCTGTCCTAAAACGTATTCTGTCTTCTTTATTAATCAGATGAGCGCCTTATGTTTACTCTCTGTATTACATCGGTCATCCGAGGCTGTCTTTGAGTTTCATTGTGTTTAACTAAATGAACACAGCTGCTAACTGGTTAAACTCTATCGGTCACGTGACGTGACGTGACGTGCCACAGACCTGGGATCCGTTTTATATTAATTTCAGGTTCAAAGATGTAATTTGTATTTGTAGTAAAATCATGGTTACCATGACACCTACAAAAGTAGGTAAAACCCAGTAAACAAGACATTTACCATGTTTTTTTTTTTTTTTTTTTTTTTTTTTTACCACAGTAACTGTAGCTTTACTGTAGTATAGTAATGGCACATTAATCACCAAATTAACTATAGTTGTACCACTGTAATGGTAGTGTTTTAATGTGCTGTTATATGACTTATTTCACAGTAATCACATTTACTGTACCATGCTTGTAATACCTTTTTAATGTAAAAAAAAAAAATAGTGCTCACAGATCACTATTAACATTCTGTATATAATTCTGTTTTATTTTCTTTCCCCTTGTATTAATCTTTTAGCTGAAAAGACGTAAAGTAAGCAGTCACCCCAGTGGTGTTTGTGGAGAGGTATTCCTTCAGAAATGGAGAAGACAGAAAGCTGCAGAGGCAGGTTGGTCTGTGATAGTTTGTCCCTTTTATCAAACATTCCTGTTGTTATCATTTGCACAGCATTTTGTTGTTTCTTAAACTGTTGTACGGTCCAAATACCCACACTTGCCATCTTTGCACATTTCCTTTATTTGGCCCAAGTGAGCATGAAGGTCACAATGTGTGTCGATCTTAACATGACAAAGTTCGTTTCAACTTTGTATTTTAAAAGAAACTTCTAAATGTCTTTTCAATAGTCCCTAATAATACATTTTAATGCGCTTTTCTAGAACCCAAAGCGCTAAAATTAGCGCCCTATTAACCCTATTAAAGATGACAATTTATTTTGTGGTGCTTCTAATTAAGTGATAAAAAGAAGTTACAAATGATGTACAAAATAAATATACTTTTCTGTGCACCAAGAAAACATGCAACACTTTGTTTTACTACTAAATTAGTCTCAATTTCTAATTATTATAATTAATATTTCACAAACATTGGAAAGTTGCGTGACCTCTTGTTAAACCCCTGCAAAAAGTCTCACATTAATTCCAAAACATGATGCATGATGGGATACACTAAGCGTTGTATAGCGCTCCGGAGCAGTATTGGAGAGGTTTAGTGTGTGTTAAGGACACCGTGCTTTGGCATTATTAAGACCGGGGACAGTCTCATAGTCACGTACACACACTCTCAAGTGAATAAGACCTCAAGTGTGGGTAACTGGAAAGGGGAAAAGTCTTTAAAATGATCCCTAAATACAGTCCCACATCAAAGTCTTAATAATTCACTAATGCTTTCATGGTCTAAAAAATAATGTATGTAAGTAATGTATAAGTTAAGGTATATAGTAATGTATAAGTTGCATGTAATGAAATAATATTTCCTTTCTTTCTGTCTTACAGGATTGTTTGCAGATAATGCTGTTCTTCTTTTTCAGAAGTTTTTGGGGAGCCAACCCTCACAAACCTTCCTAAAAACTAAAAGAGCTATTACTGAGTCTCAGCAACTCTTGCCACGATCAGCTCTTCCCAGGTACATTTGTTTACTCATCAAATGCTCTGGTCTGAATCTTACTTTAAATTAACTTAATTATATGTTTAATGAGAAATATTGCTCATTGCACACAGAGTAAGATTATCTTGTTTCACAGAAGAGAAGGAAGACCAAGGAAATTATTTGCTCAGGATGAGAAATGAAGATGGTCATCTTGTGCTCAAGCAAACAGAAGTCCTCTGGTATGTGTGTGTTGAAGCAATGCTGTGTTACAGGACTTTATGATGATCTCTCACAGAACTGGTCATGTCAGCCGTAATTATTCTTTCCAATGTTTTTATATTTATTTTATTTTATTTGATACAGCTATAATAATTATAGCATGTTAGCAAAGTTTGACTGGAACATTTTTAATCTAAAGTAAAAAAAAAAACACCACCTGTTATTCTTAAAAGCATACAAGTGTCATAAAAGTGGTTTAATTGATATAAACACCAATTGACATTATCTCACTGTTTTGTGAATGTTGTGTTATAAATTGTGAATTGATAGTTGATTGGTTTGAGCAAAGCCTTACACTGCACAGACTAAAACACATTTGTGAGAGAAGTCATTAGCTCTGGAGAAAGATTCTAGAGGAAGAAAACACATTTACTGCAACAAAAGATGAATTCTAGAGTCTCTGAGAAGTACACATGCTAATGGAGTCTCATGGGCAAGTCCTTTGCCTCTGTAACTTTTTCTAAATTCTTGCATAATGAAATTGTTTATTGCAGTATTTTAACAATTTTACTTTGTACAGATGATCTCATCAACCAAATGAGGGGTTTTGACCAAGTGATGCTCTTGAAAGGAGTGAAAGAAGAGGATGTGGTAAATTGTCTTCAGAGAAAAAGCTTCTCAAAAGATCTTAAAACAGCTTGAAGAATGGTAAGTGTACAGTACTACAAGGGTCATAGTTACTCATAAGATGAGCTCTATGTCCATTAAACAACTTCATCTGGATTGTTTGTTTCACTTTGACCAGGTCTGGGATCTTAGGACTGGGAGATCTCACTTGCACCCAGTTAACCTCCATAGAGAACATTAATCAGAAGCGCTGTCTGGGTAGGGCAAGAAACATCATCAAGGATGCCTCTCACCCTAACCATGGACTTTTCACCCTCCTTCCATCCGGCAGGCGTTACAGGAGCCTACGCTCTCGCACTAGTAGACTCAGGAAGAGCTTCTTCCCCGAGGCTGTGACACTCCTGAACACCGCACCACCAATCTAACCTGCACCTGCTCTTTTACTGCACTGGTCACAGTACTTTACATACATGTATTGCACTACTCATATTTTGCACAGACTGCACATGGTTAAATCCATTACACTATAAACTGTCTAAAGCTGTTACTGTACAAGCACAGTAAACTATTTCTACAATAAATATAATTGCACTACTATTATTTTGCATATAATAAAAAAGTTCAACTATACTTTTGCACACTCATTCAACTGTATTTATTACCACTGTTCTCAAGTTCCTGCTATTCATAATGTATATATAATTCTTCTTTGCTCTGTTCATAATGTACATACAATCCCTACATTAAATTCATATTTATATTCTGTATATACTCTGATCAATATTGTATATAGCAACTCCACTGTAAATTCTGTATATCATAGCTTTACTTACTCTGCACTTTTATGTATATAAAACACTATATTCTTGCACTTCTGGTTAGATGCTAACTGCATTTCATTAGCTCTGTACTTGTACTCTGCATAATGACAATAAAGTTGAATCTAATCTAATCTAATCTAATCTTCTGGCTGAGAACAAGCTACACCACATCAGTGCTGGATATCAACCAAAAGCTGTTTCCAGACACGAGAGAAGATCACGATGAAACCAGTTTAGATGTGTTGATAAGGAATCATTATTTTCTGAAACAGTATCCAATGTCTTATATGTATCACATGATCTGTATCACAGTTGACTGAATGGGACTGTGACTTTTAAGGACATTTCATCACTCATCTGTATTTTTGATGATGAATAATTATTTTCCTTGAATCTTATTTGTCTTGATGCTACTTTATCATCTTTATAGTATATGCTTCAATAAAATGAATATGATGAATATTGTGTTCTGAAGATTCTAGGTAAATACATCATTTTACTAGGTAGGCTCATATGTGTTTATTTTAGACTTGGAAAAACTACATAATCATTATTGGGATTATTTTTTACTTAAGACATAAAAATATTTGATCAGATTAATGACATCTGGGACATCAGTACACCAGAAAGTTATTATTGTTTATATTTAGTAACAAATGCCAATTGTTTTGTGAAAGAAAGGGAGTTACGAGATTAATTATTTTGCATTACAAGATGGTTCCATGGGCTTTATAGTTACAAACACTTGAGGGATAACTGAGAATGTAGCAGGAATGATCAACGTGGATCTTGTACTGCATTAAAACCAAGAGCACACACATTACCGATGTCCAGCACATGAGGAGCAAGAGACAGGGGTGAGAGGACATTTTTACACTGATTTTTGCTAATTAGTTATTAGTAATATATATATATATATATATATATATATATATATATATATATATATATATATATATATATATATATATATATATATATGAATTAATTTGTCCTTGTGTAATAGTGAAGTATCACAATGTGTATACATTGTCCTTGATTACTGCTTAACAGTGGGGAATAGATAATGGTATGTTGTTGCAGGTTCATCCATTATATTTATTGATGTTTACTTCAAAAATCAAATAAATAATCTATTATTTTTATTATCAAAACATTTCTTTATAATTTTTCCATGTTTCATCAGATGGCCTCACAATGTCCTGTCAAAAGGTATAATAGCAATGATGTAAGAATTAGAAAACAGAGGACTGTGAAAACTGTCAGATATAAATGTGACTCAGCTCAGTTTGTTGTCCATGATGAGGAGAATACATATATGTAGGTTTTACTGCCCTTCTACCCCCAGGGGCCCAGTAGCACCCCCCGGAAGAGCCAAAAACTGTACATTTCAAATGGCTGTAAATCAGAGTCCAATTAACATATCAAAGCGAAAATCAGCATGATTACTACTTATGCTATGCTGATAAAATAATGTTGGGCACAGTTTTCAGAAATGAATGGAAAGGTGGCATAAAGGCATTTTACATATTGCATACTCTAAAATACTAAATTTCACCATGCCTCTCAAATAAATCATAGTTGTTTACACAGTGAACATATTTATATGTCTAGTTTACCATTCAATATATTATTTATTTCATTTCGTTAATAAAACTTTTTAAACTACATTACCCATAAGCCTCCATCGTTCTATCTATGGAAAGGGAATACTAGGCGCTGTTTTTTGTAGTTCATTGAAGTTATTCTTAGGGTTAGTGTTAGGATCTCGGTAAAAAGGTGATTTTTCTCAACATAGAAACACCCAATGTTGACTTAATATATTTACTAATGTGATAATAGCAGCAAAACATACTTTTGTAACATGATCCGCTGTTTAATATGGGTTAAAAGATAATCCAACCACAGACAGTCCTGCGATGACAAGGGACATTCACAGCCAATGACATCAAAGCTGAGCAGCGTCATCACACTTCCTTAACCATTTATTGTCATTCATGAACGCTGTTTTCCGTTTTTCGGCTAAAGGGATAGATTGGTTAACAATAAATTAAATTTGCCACCTATTAGATAGTGTTTTATTAACGTCTACACCTTCTTCCAACAATAATGCAAATACAGAAATTATTGTTATTCAGCTTGACAACAATTTGGCAATATCGATGTGTACATGTGTGTGTACAACACGTGATGTGAACTGCACAGTCACAGTTGTATCTTATCTAACCAATAGATTCATTTCATTCAATTTAAAAGATAAATTTTTTCCTGACCAAAGACAAGAGCATTTACTAATAAAAAGTAAAGAGTGAAATTATTAAGTTATTAAATTATTTAAATTTGTTTCTGTGATTTGCCTTGCTTTACCAATTAATCTCTAGGAATAAAAACTGAAATAAAGCATAATGAACATACATAATTTTGTAAGAGTTTTCCAGTATTTATAGATATGTCAAACTCATTTAAAGACAAAGTGCGCATATTACTGCACTGTCACCAAGCTCGTTTTTAAAGAATAAAACTATGAAGAAAAAAAAAGGCAGTTATGTTGTAAACGTTAACATTTTTCAGTGTGCAAATTCTTTTATTAAAAAACAAAACATTATAAATATGGTATATATCTTTCAGAGAACACCGTAAAAATATACATTTTCTTAAAAGATTCTATTGACCAAAAAGTGATACAACACAATGTAAATGTTTCAAACTCACAAAAAAAACATCATGAAGACATGCATGTCAAGTGTGCAATATCATCTATAAAACTCAATCAGCAGAGCATCACGTAAACACTGATTGTCCGAACAATGGAAGAAAGATAGAGTGTTCAGGAAAACAAACACCTGCTACATAAAAATGCAGAAATATAACTTTAACAATAACATCATTCACTTCATGACTGGAACTAGGGGATTGCTGTGCATGAATATGTCCTTTACTAAAACTCCTGATGAGAACTGAAGCTTTTTTATGATAAAAGCACCAGAAGTAAAGTTTACTGTATGAAGCTTGACAAAGAGAACACAATGCTTTATCAATATGATAAATGCTATTCTTTAACTATTGTTGTCATCACTGGTTCTGTATACAGTACAGTATATGGGTTGCTGGAAGGTCACAATGTATTCATTATAAGGTTAATTAAAACAAAGTTACATCTTCTACAGAAATCAAACCACTGCAAAGTCTTGAGTCACTGATCCAGGAACCATTTCTCTGTGTGTGTGTGTGGCGGGGGGGGGGGGGGGGGGGAGTTAAAGAGGTGAATCCTTGTGCATGACGGAGAACTACAGTGTTATCTGGAAACAATCCTGTAAGACAGAAAGGATAGAAATATTATGTAATTAAATGCAACATTACTGTGTTTTTTTTAGACCATGAAAGCATAATCTGCAAAGATGCTGTATAATTAAATGTTAAATGCATCCATTATTAAAAGCAAGTCATTAATAGCAATATCTAGTCATGGAGATCACGTATAGTGGGAACATTAACTGATGGGGCTTATTTAAAGTAATTTAATGAGAAGCCAATGAACAATATAAACTTTCTGACTGTGTGGGGCAACTGATTTTCCAATATTGTGATAGTGTCAGATGAGATTGTCCAGGGGCTTGTACAATACCATACAAGTGTTAAATTGAATTAGTGAATTATTAAGACTTTGACGTGCGACTGTATTTAGGGATCATTTTAAAGACTTTTCCCCTTTCCAGTTACCCACACTTGAGGTCTTATTCACTTGAGAGTGTGTGTACGTGACTATGAGACTGTCCCCGGTCTTAATAATGCCAAAGCACGGTGTCCTTAACACACACTAAACCTCTCCAATACTGCTCCGGAGCGCTATACAACGCTTAGTGTATCCCATCATGCATCATGTTTTGGAATTAATGTGAGACTTTTTGCAGAGATCTCACAGGAGGTCACGCAACTTTCCAATGTTTGTGAAATATTAATTATAATAATTAGAAATTGAGACTAATTTAGTAGTAAAACAAAGTGTTGCATGTTTTCTTGGTGCACAGAAAAGTATATTTATTTTGTACATCATTTGTAACTTCTTTTTATCACTTAATTAGAAGCACCACAAAATAAATTGTCATCTTTAATAGGGACTATTGAAAAGACATTTAGAAGTTTCTTTTAAAATACAAAGTTGAAACGAACTTTGTCATGTTAAGATCGACACACATTGTGATCTTCATGCTCACTTGGGCCAAATAAAGGAAATGTGCAAAGATGGCAAGTGTGGGTATTTGGACCGTACAACAGTTTAAGAAACAACAAAATGCTGTGCAAATGATAACAACAGGAATGTTTGATAAAAGGGACAAACTATCACAGACCAACCTGCCTCTGCAGCTTTCTGTCTTCTCCATTTCTGAAGGAATACCTCTCCACAAACACCACTGGGGTGACTGCTTACTTTACGTCTTTTCAGCTAAAAAATTAATACAAGGGGAAAGAAAATAAAACAGAATTATATACAGAATGTTAATAGTGATCTGTGAGCAAAATATGTAAGATATAAACCAATATGAATTTAACTACAATATGGGAAAAATGTTTTTTAATGTAAAAAAAAAAAAAAAAAAAAAGGTATTACAAGCATGGTACAGTAAATGTGATTACTGTGAAATGTCATATAAAAGCACATTAAAACACTACCATTACAGTGGTACAACTATAGTTAATTTGGTGATTAATGTGCTATTACTATACTACAGTAAAACTACAGTTACTGTGGAAAAAAAAAAAAAAAAAAAAAAAAACATGGTAAATGTCTTGTTTACTGGGTTTTACCTACTTTTGTAGGTGTCATGGTTAACATGATTTTACTACAAATACAACTTACATCTTTGAACCTGAAATGAATATAAAACGGATCCCAGGTCTGTGGCACGTCACGTCACGTCACGTGACCGATAGAGTTTAATCAGTTAGCAGCTGTGCTCATTTAGTTAAACACAATGAAACTCAAAGACAGCCTCGGATGACCGATGTAATACATAAGAGTAAACATAAGGCGCTCATCTGATTAATAAAGAAGACAGAATACGTTTTATGACAGGCATTAAAAGAGCATATTTACTACTACTCACCATAGACTGTATAACTCACCCAACCTGCGGCTCTTGCAAACTGATGGAAAGTATCGCGATGTGTGCTGAATGAGACTTCTTGAACGTGATTTCAAAGCGATAAACATCTCATGTCAGTGACGCTAGAGGCGCTTGACCACGCTTCAGTTTTTGACGCTTTGGGGTTGACGCACAGCGCGTGATGCGCGTAGTGGGAGGGGCGGCGCTGTTTATTAATTATGTATTATTATTATTTAGGTCTTTCTGTGTTGATTTGCTGTTTATTAATATTTTTAAAACTATAACGCTAAATCTATCAACATTTATTTAGATGTTATCATGTATTCATTCATTTCTTTATTTTAATTATATTATTTCGGTCTTATTACAGGTGAAATATTACAGTAAGCCAGAACACAGGCCGAGCGGGGCTCATTCTAAACCCATTAGCGGACACTCATATCACAGAATCTGACAGCGATCAGAGGCTCATCAGCGACATCATTTTTAAGAAGCCTTTACAATAGCCTTAATAAAAACTTTTAACTTTAGAGTCTAAAGTAAAAAAAAAAAAAAAGAAAAAAAAATTAAAAAATAAATAAATCTGTAGGCCTATCGCTAATAAATAATTTATTTATTTTTAGATATTTTTTGTTCTTTTTATTTAAACTAAATTGTTTCTTAATGTGAAAATGTGTTACAGTTATGTGTCAAGGACTTGATATTGAATTCTGTAATAAAAAAAAATTAAATCTAGGCCTATGAAAAAAATAAAAATCAATGAAAAAGTAAAAAAAGAACCATTTCGCATTTTACAGCTAAAAAAGTTTTAATGTGTTTTTGTCACCAGCAATACAGTATGTTGCTCAGTTTTGTACAGTAAGTTAAGCTCCGATTTTTTTTTCAAGTTTCAGTGAGTTTCTTCTGTTGTCCTGTGAAAAATTAAATAATAATAATAATTAATCAGAAAATATTGTGCTGATGCACGAAAGATGCCTCCAGTTGAAATGCATTAGTTTAAAAAAACGTGCTGCAATCATGAAAATAAGGAAATAAACGTGTGCCTGCCACGAATAAATAGATTAAATTACGTGACAAAATCACAAACTGCCGTGAGACTGGGTTTCCGTGTGTGGACCACGGAAGAAGAGTGTCATTGACTTGCGTTAGAGTTATCCGTGATCTCAGCACAGACTCACTCCGTGCTCGTATCACAGATTTTAGTTAGGCTAACAGAATCAAAGTGAATCTGTATGATGGCAGGGCAATGCAATAGTTACAATAACAGTCAGGTTGGTCATGGTATTTGGTGTTGAAAAAAATAAATACTTCAAATGTTGCGTTTCCAGATGAGATAGCACGTCCATTGAGTGAGGTCTGTACTCCATCACTGAAACGATCCGTGTGTGGACCACGGAAGATGAGTGTCATTGACTTGCGTTAGATTTATCCGTGATCTAAGCACAGACTCACTCCGTGCTCCTATCACAGATTTTAGTTCTGACTATAGCCAAAATGTGTGTAAAACGCCATCAAACTGGATTTTATGATGACAGGACGAGAAAAAATGCCAAGTTAATTACATGCCATTGCAACAGTGTCGACGAAAAGCTTGTAAGTTCCTAAACAAGTGAGTGAGGTCAGGTTGTGGAGGTCCGTGCCATCACGGGACTTTTGTAACTGAAACAAACGTAATTTTTATGATGACAGGACAATGCAATAACTACAACAGCTGTCTGGTTAACGTCATTATGGCATTTGATATTGGAAAAGAAACAAATACTTCAAATGTTGCGTTTCCAAATGAGAAAGCACGTCCGTTCAGCGAGTTCTGTACTCCGTCATTGAAACGGGTATCCGTGTGTGGATCACGGGAGGTCAGTGTCATTGACTTGCGTTGGAGAAATATCCGTGGCCGGGTCACGGAATTTGGGGCAATTCCGTGATGGCTTCACGGATTTTGAGTTAAGGACCCGTGGACATTTCACGGAATTCTGTGAGACCAGGTTGATTTGGAGCATTTCCAAGTTTTACAACTGGATTTTCTGTAAAATATAAACTCCCTCAGGCACAAGGCTACATCTGCAGCTTACGGACATGGTGACACACTTGGAGAAAAGCAGAGCCTCAGTGTTTCTTCTGCTTTTTATTCAAAAGTCAGGAGCCCTGACTCTCTCTCTCTCTCTCTCTCTCATGACAAACTCTTACTGTGCAACACACAAGAGCTGTCTCATCACTGGACTCTGTTCACAACACAATATTGACAAACCAAACAAGAAATGATGGGAGTATGAGGGTTTGCTTGCTTTTTTTAAGCAAAGGAGTAGTAGGAGTAGTTAAGGATGTTAAGGAAGCCTAGACACTGGTTAAGGGAATCTGCATTATTCCACCAAAAAGTAAAAAAATAAAAATAAATAAATAAAACATTTTAAAATTAAAAATTATTTTAAATTTAAACACAATCTTATTTTATAAATGAAGACCCACTGTAACTTATTGAATACAGCATCTAACATGTAGCTTAATTAGAACAAAAAGGACTTAATTACAATTAAGCATGCAAAATATTATAATGATACTGCCAGTTACATGGCAAATTATTAATAAATATTCTAACAAAGTCAATGGGAGTTTATGGATAAATTGCAATACATATTGGCAGCATCTATTTATTTATGTATGCACAGTTTTAGATACAAAATAATAATAATAATAATAATTATATTTAAATTGCAAATATATTTGTCTAGCTACAGTACATTATACTATTATACAACTATTTTGTAAATATTTAATGAAATATAACTATTGAATTAAAATGTAAAGATTACTTAAAGTTTAGGACCACAAAAACAACTGAAATTCTTCAAAATTATCTATAAATCACACAGAACAGAAGAATACTGTTATAATATCAATCAAAAAGTTATTCACATTAAATAAATGTGATGGCAATAAAAAATAAAAAATTAAAATACAATTTCACTGG
The DNA here is from genome assembly GCF_023724105.1 of Carassius gibelio. NCBI lineage: Eukaryota > Metazoa > Chordata > Actinopteri > Cypriniformes > Cyprinidae > Carassius > Carassius gibelio. Next base: position 22,773,695 of record NC_068382.1, read on the forward strand.
CATTGAAAAAATAAATAAATGAATGAATAAATAAATATTAATTATATGCTTTAAATATTATATTAACCCAAGAAATATTATATTACCCAAAGTAATATGATATTAACCCTTAAGTAATATGCACATTTCTTAAGTTTAATTTTAAAGTAATTAAATCATAGATGCTGTCAGATACATTTAAATTGTAAAAATATGTTTACAACCACAATTTACATACTAATAACTACAACTAATAATAAACAGCTCAGTTTACTAGTTAAAAAAAAGAGGGTTTGTGCTTGCTTACTTTATTTATAAATCTCCATTATATTATGGTCTGTATTTGATTTGACTTGGCATCCTCCTTTACTTACATTTTTTTAGCTAATTTTCACTATTTTAATCACTATTGAAACAAGCCTGATGTTTGAGGTATGTTGGACGAGTTATGTGACCAAGTTTAGGGGATTCAAATCACAAATGCTAAGTAACACTCAGCTGTGATGATCGAGATCTTCTGCATTACGTGCCAATTAAAGTGGGATGTCCTTGTGAGATCTGATGAGGGACAGGAAGAGAGCAGGCCTGCTAAGAGGAAGGCCATGTGCTACAGGCGGGCAGCTCATTAAGGTCTGGTTAAGTGTTCTCTGCAAATTTTCATAGATTAATTAGTGATGCATGGTTTGAAACACTGCAGCCGTCGAGCGCTTACTCAGTGCACCGTCATGCAACCTTTATTTTGCCTCTGTTTCAAACATTTGCTGAAGCTTTAGTCACCCTCAGGCCATCCAAGATGGAGATACATTTTTTTTTATTTCGACTAATTAATATTTTCATATAACATGCTCACTTAATGGATCCTCAGCATTTAATGGGTGCCATCAGAATGAAAGTCCAACCAGCTGATAAAAACATTACAATAATCCACAAATAATCCACACCACTCCAGTCTGACAAGAGCTGCAAGTTTTTTTTCCTTAAAAGCTGTTGCATCTTGCCAAAATATAGTAGTTCATAACCCATAATTGTCTCTCACATCAAAATCCACTAACACATTTGTTAAGAACCGTTTTGGACTGTTTTCATTCATAATTTGTTTTCATTTGTTCATTCATTTTTTTTAATCTTATAAACATGCAGCTTTTCACTTCACAATACATTAACTGATGGACTGTAATGGTGATTTCTTGTGGATTATTGTGATGGTTTTATCAGCTGACGGCACCCATTCACTGCAGAGACCCATTGGTGAGAAACTAATGTAATGCTACATTTCTCCAAATCTGTTCTGACGAAGAAACAAACTTGTCTAGATCTCGGATGGCCTAAGGGTGAGAATTTTCCTTTTTTTGGAGAACTATTCCATTAATGATACAGCAACATGACATTCATAGCCAGACAGAAGCTGATGGTCTTATCTGCATGGTTATTTAATTTGTGTTTATATGCAATCCGGTAGTTGCTTTTTTTTTTGGATGCAATTATTTTTCTACAGACTTCATCACATTATCTGATTTCCATTCCACCAATCTCAATGTTATGAACATAGGTTCTAAAAAAAATTCAATATTTTATTGATTTCTTCATGCCGTCTGGCAGGATGTGCCATGCGTGAGCTCTCAGATGTTCAGCAGCTGATGTTTGAAGAGCAACCTTGCGATCCTTCATTTCCCTTGCATTGGTTTGTTCTGGACTGTTCTGCTTTTGTACACTTATCGATCTGTTGACCTATACAGTATTCTAAATCATTCTGGGAAATACTGCCTAAATTATACTATGTGCGCTGCTATTAAAACAGATCACAGGTAGTCTCATCCCGTACAGTCACTTTGAGAAGTACCTTTAAAAGGACAGAAATGTTTTAAGCTAAAGTGACATTAAATGCTGGGAGTGCTATTGAATTCATGCCGTTTGTTGGCACAGCGAGCAGTATAGAATAATGTTAGCAATTTCAGAAGCAAAACAGCATTTCTATCATGTGAGGTCTATAATTCTATCTCACATAATATGAGATGTACGGCAGGTTCTGTAAAGGTGTCTGGAAATGTGTGTGGAGAGCAACAATGCACAGAAGTCATTAAACTCACGCTTACAAAAATGAGAGACGAGACATATTCCTCCATTCACAACTCATATATATTCTGTAAACGGCACTGTCAACAAGTGCATCGATTTTGACATCTTTCAGAATTCAACAGATAATAGTTCTGTATTTCCATAAAAACAAAACTCTGACTTGAGAGACAAAGAGAAAGACAGCTTGAGAAAACTAAAGTGAAACATATTCAGAATGATAGCCTACCATATATTTGCAAACATTACCTCGATATGCATGCACTAAAAAACACTGTTCAATAGAGGCAAAAGAAAAATGAATAAAGTTTGCAATAAATATTCATGTACATATTCCGTACATATGCAAACATTTTAACACCATAGCTCCTCAAATATCACAACCCCAAATGGCTTTGCAACCCTTATTTGTCTAGGACAGGAAAACAAATCAAGTAAAAGCAGCTCACAAAAACATTCAGCATGACCAGTGTTGTCCAATTCCCATACAAATTACTCTAACGTTACCAGTGTATTTTGATTCCTAAACAAATGACTGTTTGAGAAAGTTTTTTAAAGTGAATCAAAAACATCCAATGTGACCAGTGTATTCTGATTCCTAAATGATTGTCTGTTATGAGTCTGTTCTTCAAAGTGAATGAAATCGCATGTTCAAAGCTTTTTCAAGTCTGTTCTCCAAAGTGAAAGAAAACTATTTATCACAACCACTGTATTCTGATTCCTAAACTATTGACTCTAATGAGCCACTTCTTGAAAGTGAATCAAAACATGCAACACAATCAGTGTTGTCTGGTTTAATCACTGTCTGAATCCTAAGAAAATGACTCTCATTAGCCAGTTGCTTACAGTGATTTAAAAACACGCAATGTGACTTGTGAATTCAGGTTTCCAATCCAAAACTAGAATTTAATGTTCATGTAACAGTTTATACATTAAAGATGCACTTAATCAGTTATGTTGCATGTGTGCAGTCAGTCTTTAATTTATTCTGCAACCAAAATTGTCTGGTAACCGGAGCTTACTGAGATAAAGCAAGTAGTGAAGCTAAGCAGGGCTGAGCCTGGTCAGTACCTGGATGGGAGACTTCCTGAGAAAACTAGGTTGCTGTTGGAAGAGGTGCTAGTGAGGCCAGCAGGGGGCGCTCACCCTGTGGTCTGTGTGGGTCCTAGCACCCCAGTGTAGTGATGGGGACACTATACTGTCAACAAGCACCGTCCTTCAGATGAGACGTTAAACCGAGGTCCTGAATCTCTGTAGTCATTAAAAATCCCAGGATGTCTTTCGAAAAGAGTAGAGGTGTGACCTCGGCATCCTGGCTAAATTCACCCATTGACCTCCGACCATCATGGCCTTCTAACAATCCCCATATCTGCTGATTGGCTTCATCACTCTGTCTCCTCTCCATCAGTAAGCTGGTGTGTGGTGGGCGTTCTGGTGCAATATGGCTGCCGTCGCATCATCCAGGTGGATGCTGCACACTGGTGGTGGATGAGGAGATAAACCCTGACTATGTAAGCGCTTTGAGTGTCTAGAAAAGCGCTATATAAATGTAAGGAATGATTATTATTATTATAGTGTTCAGATGGTCATGTGATGTCAATCTGATCCCATGAGGCCACCCACTCAATGCAAAATAAAATCGGCATTGTGAGATTACATGATTTCAAATACATTTTTCCACAAGTAATAATCATTCACTTAGGTACATTTTAAATAAGGACAAATTACACAATGTATTTTTTTATTTATTTTTTTATCTATAAGCAACCTCAGATACCCTGTCTCTTTTTCTCCGCCTTATTTTATTTTTCAGCCATAAATAGCACATTTATCCTGCTCCACAACAAAACATAATAACAAAATTTTCGTTTGTTATTCATGGTTGTACTTTACTTCTAAAACGAAGCACTAGGGAGAAAAAAGCTTTCATTCTCAAGAAAAAAAAGAAAGAAAAAAAAAATCACTGGGGACCTCATATAAGTGTTGTCCTACGGAGAAAAAGAAAGGGAGAAAAATCTGTGCGAAATCTTAGGATGTGTGAATGTGTGCATACTTGCCCTGTTCAAAGCAAATGCAATTGCTGTCTTGGAAGAAATGTACTTTTAGATGAGGACAAGGACAACATTTACTCCTGAAAACACATTAGAAACTTCACCAAAGTTGACATGTTTCTTCAGCAACTTTTTGCTAGATTTCTACCCTTTCCAGGCACCTACATTACCTGATAGTCACCAATCTTCACACTCTTGTCTTTTTTCAGTTAGTTTGGTAGCATTCACAGCACAAGCCAGATATTTTCATCTTTTAACAGGTGTTTTAAGTGGTCTAAACTGGAAACACTTCTAAACTGACCAACATGAAAAAAACATCCTACCTCTGCATGCTTATCAAAAATATATTTAAACAGTATTCCTGTTGCTAAAACAGCAGCAGTGCCAAGGTCATGGGCTTGATTCTCATGAATGCATGAACTGCTAAAACAGATTTCTTGAATGCATCCTAGGCATCTGTCAAATATATGCACAAATAAATAAATAAATAAAGCAAAGGTGATGTGCTTTTAAAGTAAAGCAATTGTTTTTTTTCTGTGAGAGGAGTATTTCTTAAAATGCTAATTTATAATGGTGAAAAATTGAGGTAGCAAACAGGATTCAGAATTCAATTTGAAAGTAAGGCAGTAGGATTAAAATGAACTGAAATAAGGAAAGTCATCTAACAAACTTGTAACTACAAAAACTAAGTTGTCAAGACATAGATAGATAGATAGATAGATAGATAGATAGATAGATAGATAGATAGATAGATAGATAGATAGATAGATAGATAGATAGATAGATAGATAGATAGAGACTGACTGATTGATTGATTGATTTGCACAACATGTGAGGGGGGCAAATATCAATCTGTAGCCATAGTTAGTTTTCTAAATCATGCAGCTCTGAGACTTATGCATGATGATTCTGAGTAATCAAAATTTCTGCTGTGAAGATTTTCAGGGATACCTTTAGATGTAAGATTCAACCAAATATGTTATGCATCTCTAAAGGCTTACAGTGGAACTGTCACGGCTCACAGACTGTTTGTGAAGCAAACCACTAAACTCAGGGGACCCTGCCAGCTTGCGCCTTACAAGAACTCCACAAAACTGGTACAGCAAATAATAATTGTCATTTTGTTCGTTGCCTACATGCTTCTCGCTGGACATAAAGGTTGTAACCATCACAAAACAGATTTGGAGAGGTGTAAGACATGAACATAGCCTGAGGAATAAAAAACAGCTACAGGGCATGACATCTCCTGGTTCACAGAGCCAATGTTTATATGTATGCCCCGAAACAACACTATAAACTTGTTTAATAATTTTTAATCTGTGCTTTTAAGCTCTGCCTCGCTATCTACAGCCTACATGCAGTAGGCAGCTGTCTTCTAAGACTGAAACTAAACCTTGAAAGTGACCAATTTGAAACACTCTATATAGGCAGCAATTCCAAGCATCGAACAAATACTGTAGCACTTTTCACATAGCACTCAACTTAGAATTTTAGCAGAGTTTGGTGTTTCTAAACATCAACTTCCACTCTAACTTTTTGTGTCAATAAGATTTTTTTTTTTTTTTTTGAAAGAAGTCTAGAATGCCCAAAATAATATACCCCCTACACTAAAACGCAAATACGGTGTTGCACCAGGTGAGCTACCAAGCAAGTTTACAACATTGAAAAAAACAAATGTAGAGAACTGATTATAAGATGCAAAAATCCAAATGTATCAGTTTACAAATCATGCACACGGGGGAAAATGTTTTGATTTCATAACATATTTATACATATAGTATTGTGCAAGAAAATGCAGAAAATAAGCCATTATCTGCAGATGTAATCAGAATTAGTGTGAAAAGGAATAAAAGTTGTTGGTGTTTAACTGCCACTAATGGACTTTTCAACTGAAAGCTGCAATGAACCGTATGAACAAGGGCATAGATTTGGAGTTTTGCAAAAAATAAAGAGGAATTATTTTCCAATGAGCCAATGAAGCAATTTCATAAAAATAAAATAACAAAATCTTACCCCAAGCCTAGGTAGTGGGTTTTATAAGAAAGCATAATAATGTTGCAGCTTCCGCAATGGGACCAAACCTACAGTGCCTTAAAATGCTGCAAACTGTATGTAAGCTGTTCACCAGATTGTGGATCGGAGCCCCAGTCATCCAGATGGAAAAACACAGGTTTGAATTGTTGAAGAGTTGTTATTTAGTGTATCACATCAGATATGACATTAGGACCCACAGGTCTCCTGGGGTTCACTCAGAAACTGCTGGATTGAAATTCTGTCGCTGTAGAAATTAACTGCTGTTGTGTTTTCCAATTCCCACACACCAAACTCAAATCCTGCACCTATTATAGTGCATGAAGAGCTTTGGTTGTTTAAACAGCACCAACAGACAGCACAGTTATTAAACTGGTTGCCATGTAACAACATGTATAGCTGGAGCATGGCATTTTGATGAATTGACAATGAAATCTGTGAACATAAGCTCTCCAGGTCTCTATGCTGGGCAGAGACGGAGAAACAGAGGAATATGCTTTTGTGTGTGTTGATGGATCGATCCATGGGTAGAATAACCCTCAGAGAGAGAAACTACGAGAGGTGAAACTCACACACAAACACGAGGCAGATGGCAATTGTTGCTTTTCTGTTTATGAGTTCCCAGTATTCACTGCTGCTACTGTGTAAGATGCTCTCCAAAAACTGATGCTTTCTTTTCATCTGTTCTCGTTCTCTCTTTTCGCATACATGCATACAAACCTGCACTAATCAGATATGCAGCCTTCCTGTTCAAAGAATAGTTCACCAAATAATATGGTAATTTTGTTTGAGGTGCACACTGAAATTTAAAGATGCATTCTGTATTCCCCTCATTAAAGATGTTTTACACATAAATGGTTTACCCATACACAAATGTTCAAAAGTAAGTTTAAGTATCTTATGCTCATCAAAGCTGCATCTGTTTTATCAAAAATACAGTAAAATCAGTAATACTGTAAAATATTATTACAATTTAAAATTGCTTTCTGTTCAGCAGCCATTACTCCAGTGCATATCTGTTTGTGAGAAATGTCTTCGGCTCTGTGTGAAACCAGACACAGTACTACAATGTTTAAGACACAAGCTTTTCTATTGCGTGAAAAAAAAAAAAAAAAAAAAAAAAAAAAAAAAAAATTATGCTAAAGAAAAAGTTAACAGGAAAGCCTGCCCTATAAAATATAGATGTGAACAATCTTGGCAATATTTTGAAGTATTTTAGATGCCACTAGGGGTATCGCTATACTCTTTTTACTGTGGCACATTCTCTTTACATGCATATCTGATATCTGAAACTCCCAACAACTCACATATGTCATGTAACCAATTCAGATTCCACATCATCCGAAGCAAGTTTCACATAACCAAGCTCAGTAAGTCAGTAAGTCATCTCTCCATAAAAAGTCAATTTCTGACACTTAAACAGCCAGCTGCTCACTTCTGGCAAAGAGACATAGACAACTGACTGTTTCTCATGTCTGTTTATGTGAGAAAAAAGTTTGTGAACATGTCAACTAACAACCTTAACATTTTGAAGGCCAACCCATTGAATGTACATTTAAGTGTACCAACCTCAAAATTACTGGTACGTTTTGGCCTCTATACAGCAGTTTTGTCTGTGAAATTAGTAACAGATAAACAGATAAACAGATTGTGTTGACTCATAATTGTGATGTCTTGTTTAATTAGCCATACTTCAGAGTTTAAATCGACAACATAAACACATTATTCACTCAGAAATGGCATAGCATACGACACACTTCAACATCTGCTGAAGTACGGTATTGGTACGGTAATTATATTAAAAGGGACATACTGAACATTTTTGCAGCTTTTTTCCCTCATTTTCACTTGTTTTGTTAGTCAAGGCTTTTTGCACTAAGACAATAATCATTTCATTTTTGCATGACTACAGTAGTTTCATACCTCACTCGGCTGATCTCAAGAGGCACATTAGAGGTACTTGTTAGTGTGCCCACCTCACATGCCGGAAATGCTGGTTTGAATCCCGCTCGGAGCAAGAATGAGGTGAGTAGAACCAGAGATGTTACATTTCGTGACCCAGATGGGAGTGAGTTTTAGGAGGGTGAGTGCTATGGAGGCTAGCTGGTAAGAGCTGTGCTGGTGAAAATTACTTCCCTGATCTCAAGAGGCACACTACAGGCTGTGGTCTTGTCAGCATGGCCGCCTCACATGCTGGAAGCACCAGTTCGAGTCCCGCTCAGAGTAAGCGTGTGGGTTACATTGGTGCCGTGACCCGGATTGGAGTGAGGTTTAGGGGGGTGAGTGTAACGGTGGTTAGCCGGTAAGAGCTGTGCAGCAAAACCTCACTCAAGGGGCCCACCAGAGACTGATACTAGAAGCTGTGTTCTTAGTTAGTGTGCTTGTCTCACATGATGGAAATGTCAATTCAAATCCTGTTTAGAGCAAGAAAGAGGGATATAGAGCTGGAGGAGTTACATGTATATATATATATGTGTGTGTGTGTGTGTGTGTGTGTGTGTGTATATATGTATAGAAATATGAAACAATCAAAAATGTGGAAAGATCACATGTTCTAAGCGTTACAGTTGTTAGGCGTTTGAGTTCTTTGAGGAATCATTTTGCGGTGGTCACCCTGTATGATTTTGACACACATTAAAAGCTAATTAATTGATTGATTGATTAATAAAAGTATTTCAGAAACCTAAGAGGTTTTTTTTACATGACAACTATATATATATATATATATATATCAAAAAGGGGAAATTTTGTCCTTTGCATTTTTTTTTTACTTTTGCATACAGACAACAATGTTATCAAAATGATCCCCATTCTCACAGAAAATGACTAAAATGCTGTATTATGCATTCCAGGCCAGTTGTAGGTGGTCACTTTGTGTTAGCAATTTAGCGCATAGCATACTGTACCTATAAATTGAACACATAATATGCATATGCTTGACTTCACCGTTTTCACAAATTTGTCCATGAACAAACCATTAACATCATTTGCAAAGTGTTAGAATCTAAGCAGATGCATTATGTTCATGAATACTGAGCATTTGGACTGTGTTTGAATACTATGTGTATATAGTCTAGGCTACAAAGGACTCATGCATATTCTTACTGTGTATATTCTTACTATATTCTTACTTGGAGTTTGTTAGAATTAAAGTTAAATAAGGTGGCTAAAGCTGAATCAAGAATGCCACATAAGTTGGGGTCCCTAGGAGCAGGATTTAGAAATAGGGATCAATATGAATTGCTCTTGAGCACTGAAAATGGCAAGAAGAAGAGGAGATAGAGTGTGTGGTATGCTAGGGGTGTATTAGACCAGAGATGTCATTAAGATTATTAGCTCTCTAGACACAAAACACAAGCATGTCCCTTGTGTGATCTATAAAGACAATGTTCAAATGCCATATTCCACTGTGCAGCACTCCTTTTCCTAATTTCACTGACACGATAATGTGAAAAGCAAGGAAAAAAAAAAAAAAACATTAGCAAAGTTAATTACATGGTGTCTGGAAAATTGTGAAAAGTAATAATTATATGCACATCCATATGGACAGGTGCTTGTTGCAGATTTTCAGCTTATGGGAAGATTTAAAATCCTGCCCACTGACAATCTGCATCTCAGAGTCTCTGGGGTACTGAAATATTGTATGTTCACATCAACAGTATGTTTGAACACGTTTGTATTTTATTATTATTATTATTATTTTTATTCATACGTATTAGCTAAAGAAGGACCGGTTCTTATATAGACTTAGATAGGAAGACAACAGGTGAACTTGTGGATTAGAATGCAGGAGATACATAGAAATCTTCATTAACCTCTCTCTCTTTGTCTCTAATTCAGTCTTCCATATTGCTGCCCTCCAGCAATGCTTAAGCAAGGCATAAAATGCAAAACGTGTCTTTAGAAGTAAATATATTGTTTTATTTGGAATTATTATAAGAAATGTATGCACTGGTAGTATTATATATCTTTATAATTAATCACATTACATTAACATGTTCTTTTGACAGTCCTAAAATTGCTATACTATTGCTTTCTCATGTTAAAAAGTAGGAGAGAAATATGCACAGATCAAACACCATTTACAAACAAAACGAGTTCTAAACAAATATGTTGGAGGATGGGGATGGATGTAATACTGCAGGGAGCATTATTATGGATTATGGACTTGTATTCTAGGCAGTCATCTACATCGCAGATGGCCTGAGGGTGAATACATTTTCCTCAAGTCTTCATTTTTAGCAGAGTGATTTAATGTTAGTTCATATGGCGAACTATTTTCAAATACAAAAATAATAAATTACTCATTTATCAAAACTTTATCCCAGACTTTAAATTTAAATCATTTTTGATGAAAAACTGCTTTGATGATATCTTTCATGGGATTGGCAGTTCATCATCTGTCCCAATAAATAAAACTGATTTACAGTTTTTACTTTATTTTTTTTTGAAAATGACACGCCGAGTCTTCCATAACAATACTATATATTGTGATTTCATTTTGTTGAAAGACCAGAAATCATTTCATTTAAATAAGGATTCTGTAGATGCTGTTAGCAGGGAAATTTCTGCAGATTGAGCTTTTGAAATACCTGTATATTACTGAAATATCTGTCAACAGAATGTGTTGGAACATATGAAATATGTCAGAGTTCCTAAGCAACAATTAGAAGTGTTTAAAATAAAAGGATTGCTGAGGTATTTAAAGACGTTGAGATGCACACATCTACACAGTTGAGGTTAGTAAACAGCTACTGTAAAACTGTGAGTGAAGCTGCAAATAACCTCCTGAGGTTCCAGCAGATGACGGAAAGGTCTGGTACTTCTGAAAGTAGCACTCTGGATGTTTACAGGACTTGACATTTCCGGCTCTGACCAAAGACGCACTCTTCCCCGGCACCGACTGACCATAAATGTGATTTCACAGCAGGTTTAAGCTCCACTCCAGAACAGAACCAGTAATAATATTATTCCTCAGGCACCCAGTTTTTGTCATTGAGAATGTTCGTCCATGGACTGCAGATTCTGTTAATTTGCGCATTGTAAGATTTATTTTGGTCCAGGAATTAGTGAGGCAACAGAAAGCTATAATTATAGTGCCACAAGGCAGCACTTTCTTCCTCAAACATTATTCTAAACTTCCACAATTAATTCAGCTAGAATTGCTTAGTGTACAGGCTTTATTTAGATCTTGTCTTTCACAAGCTTTGCAATCCCAAGAAGCTTGAAATATTAAAATAAGAAGTTATCCTAGAATGTTTCCTACTCCGATCAAACCATCGGTGATGCCAGTATCTGATCGGTCTTCTTGCATCTATTTGCTGGCTATATCTGAATATTGCATTCTTGCATCTATTTAACCATCTACAGCTGCCTTTACTCTGCATAGACAATTCTGTGTTGTTTTCTGGTGTCTTCAACACATATGAGTGTCATGAAAGTGCATTTCATTCACGCACAACTGAAACTGAATCTAGAAATGTAACACTACTGTTCCCTCCTAGCAATGCAAATTTAGCTTAATTTGTGTTGAAGCATATGTGTTAAAGCCTAGACTATAAAACATAGTGGAATGCAAAACAAAAAAGGTGTTTTTGGTGCCAAAGAAAAAAATTGCAAGATAGTTTACTTGTGACATGCATGTGGAACACATCTCACAGCGCTGTTACACAGGAAAATTATTGAGAAAGCTAGATGCAAATCAATCCAATCAAGGTGAACTCAGATGTAAAATGCAATATTAGCTATCCTTATATTGTTTATTTCTACATCACAGGTTTGATCACACAATAGAACAGTACTCTCATATTTCATTGCAGATCTTCTCGCGTGAAATAGTTTGGATTTACTATGATGAGTTTCTTCAATCTTATATAGCTGTGTTACTTCTTGTCAAGACCATCAGATATTTCTGAAAACATTTATAAAAGCAGGCAAAAGACAGTTAGCCTTCCCTTTTGGCATTTTTTCATCTGTTATGAGTTCAAGAACATCTCATAGGCACTAGCGAGTTATAGTTTTTATTCTTCTCATGATTATTACTCTCTGTCACCTAAATTGTGAAGATATTTTGTGAGATCTTTACATACGGAATTCCTTTTATTTTCAAATATTTATAATACAATTTTTGCTAGTGGCTCACAATAAAATAAAATAGAAATGTGGAATATTCAAATTATGCATATTTTGTCAGCAGCAAAAGTTTTCATATTTTCAGTGTATTACTAATATAAACCGAATAACAGATTTGTCAATGTTTATAATAGATATCTGGTGTTATTTGACGATTTATGTATTGACATAGGGATCGATCGATATATTTTTTTAAAGGGTTGATAATATCAATAGTTGAGGATGGTCAATACCGGTATGTTACTGTATACATATCACAATATGACAGAAAAGTTTCAAATTATGTATGTATATTGTTCTTATACTAATTAATGATAATTAAATATACACATTTTATGAAAAAATGGAACAAAACTGTTCCATCCAGTTGTAGGTAAATGTTTAAGTGATTAAAACAAAATACATTGCTTGTACTTGTACTTTTTGAAGTCATGCCACTTTTCTTGTAGCTTTTCCTCCCCAGTACTGAAGAATCAAGTACAGTTTCTAAACTTCTTTATTAGTTCTTCAAAAGGAAATATACTGTATGTTCTGCAGCATCAGGCCCATTTTCCTTAGATACGTCATTTTCCTCACGGATACTGCCAGGAGCCAATGTCTACAATAATTTTTCAGCTGTTGTTATGTGAAGCTTTTTCCTCAAAATTGACCACAAAGATTGGCCAGTAGCGCCACTACGAGTCATCTCAAACATCCTTTTGATGTGAGTCTCATTCAAAACGTCAGCTCTCTGAGTTAATTCCAATCTTTGAAGGTGGTGTGCACTTCAAAGAGAGGGAAATGAAGCAGAAAGTGCAAGGGAAGTCTTTCTTTATGGGTAGAAAAAAAATTATAAAAGGCAATGGAGACCAAGGGTGTCAGTAACATGTCGAATGTTCTACATATCAGTGTCTGTCAGAAATCTGCTTTCGCCATTCTTTGTCAGTGTAAATAAATTTGGTTGTAATTATTTTTATGCAAGTTGAAAGTCTAGTTTTGAGACAGAAAGGTGGTTATTCAAAATATTAACTATCACAGGTAAAGGTAAAGCAGACAAGCTCTTGTCTTCATGATTCACAGGAGTGAGTTTCACTCAGTCTGGTGGGAGGAGGCTATGAATTTTGATTTGGTAGATTATTTTGATGTTTTTTGACCGGAGACGCGTAGAACACAAAGAGCTTTTGGAAGTGTCTGTAAGAGAGAGCCATGATGGGGACAGGGAGACATTTACTGCTGTAAGATATAATATGACATGACACAAGTACACAATGCGAGATCTTCTTTCATCACCTGATGTGGTCTTCTGACCAATAGATATAAGATTTATGTATTTGAATTTCCTGTACATATAAAATGCATATTGGCTACATTCATACTGTCAGATTTTGGGACTGACAACCACAACATTTTTAGAATACTGTCTGTATGAACGTGCAACTGGAGTCAAGCCCCTATTCCTTATCAGTTACCATCGTGATAGTGACCAAAGTCAAATCAAAGATCGTGTCGTCCATAAAACTGAAAATTTTCAATTAATCTCCATTAACCAACAGCAGCTTTTATATGGAGAGCAGAGCATTTGAGTCGCACATAGAACACAAAACTGACGGGAGCGGCTTTGGTGGAAAACTGACGGGATCGAAAACGTTCAGGTGACACGCAGCTCATTTCTCTGTCACTGTACGTTACCGAAAACACGTAACACTGTAGACGCGGGTTTGTGTGGCAGAGCGGCTCTCTCTGAACTATATGGAGTGACAGACGAGTTGTCCAGTCCCGTTCCGTTTACAGCGCGTGTGTTCAGAGAATGCGGTTGGGAGTCCTGCAAATGCAGTTGTCCGAGCTGTGTGTGAACATAACCGTATCAAGTACTCAAAAACAGGACTGACGACTGATTCTGCTGCCATGTGAATGTGGCCAGTTTTTGTGTTTTTTTTTAATAACCTTTATGTAATTAAGTAAAATTAAATATATACACTTTTACTTTCACTCAAATATTTCTGGTTGTGTACATTGGATGGAGTATAAATTGACAGATATCTGCACTTTAACTTTTTTTGGTTAAAAATAATCCAAAATCAACATCTGAGCCAGTGTTCAAAACCATTGCGTTACTTTAGCCCGATTGATAGCACGATTTATTGTAATGCTTTTTTCCTCAGTTGGTCAGAACAAACGTGGCAGACTTGTTACTTTTCTTACTTCTCTTGAAAATTCTTATTTGGGTCATATATATTTCAAAACGCAGGCTAGAATCTGTGATTACTAAGTATAGACTCACACCGGTGCGGTGACTGATTGCAACACACACACACCTCAAAACATTAGATTAATCCGTGCTAGAGCCGTGCTTGAGCCATGCAGAGGACAAACCACGCAAGGAAGAAAATTCTGCGAGGAACTGCAAATCCAGATTTTCCAACAGAGATGGCGACAAAGAGGCATAATTTATGGACTGCAGCTTTAAATACTTTTTACAGTCCTTCAGTTATGTCAGGCAGATACTAAACCAGCAGAACAGACTCCACATTTCAGTAATTAACTTGATGTCCAATGCCTGCAGTGTTTTTCAGTTGTACTCCAGGGATCCTCCCCAGTACTACACATCTCGGACGTGTCCAACGTTTAACAAACCTGATTTAACATATCAGCTCATTAGTAGTGGCTCCATGAGATGAATCATGTGCTTCAGAGCTCCGCAGCATCCCCAATCTCTTTCATTATATGGAAAACAGGCTTTTGTCTAGAGGAATACATGTTTAGAGTAATATGAATGGGGTGATATTATTTATATACTACTAATGAGCTTTTATTTTCAGTATTTGTTTATTCATTTAGCATAGTTTTATTTCAGTAGTATTTTTAGTTCTTCAATTTATTTAGTTGGCAAAATTAGTGTCATTCTTTTTAAGTTTACGTTTGTAAATCTGATATATTTTATTTTAGTTCAGCTTTATTTGAACTGACAACACACACACACACACACACACACACACACACACACACACACACATATATATATATATATATATATATATATATATATATATATATATATATATATACATATTCATTTTTATTAATTATAACAACACTTGCATTAATGTATGGAATCCCGTTTTCACCATGGAAAAAATTAATTAGATAAAAAAATAAAATAAATTAAAACTCAGATATATGGGATATTTTGTATTTTGTGGTGGAACAGTATTGTGAGATGTAAGTTCAGAATTGCAAGAAAAAGTTCAGCATTCAGAGTTTATAAAAAAGATCATATCAGCCAAATCAAATTATATCAGAACTGAGAATTGCAAGAAACAAAGTCCATTTTTTTCTTTTTCTTTTCTGAGTGATCTGTCCCATTAAATCAAATCCCCTTCATATATAAATATTCCAGTCTGGGATGTCTGGTTTCTGCCTGCAATCAAATGCAAATTTACTTAAAATCACGGAGTGATAGCAGCACCTCATTTTTTTTTTGCCTCTAATAATCTTAGCTCTCTGACACTCATCTGAGATCTTGATGAGGAACATTTTAGCATATTATTTTACAGCACATATTTCCATTGATCAACTGTCATTATGTGCTAAACCATGACTCACTTACCTAAAAAGTAGGCCATCCCTCAGTTTTTGGCCAAGATGAGGTAAAACTATGTCATAAAAAAAAGAAGTTACTGATAAACAAGCAGACTGACAGTGATTTGATATGACAGAGCAAGCGTTTCAGGGAGAACCCATCAGATGAGTGATTGCATCTACTGCTTTAATCGTTTTCTTTTTTTCATCTTTGAAAAAAGTGCAACTTCATGCAATACATGCATCTATAAAAAAAAAAAAAAAAGGCCAATAATATTAGGGCATCAAATAATTAGAATGCACGCTATGATCAACAACACAGCATAATGGTGTTGTTTGCATGAACAAGGCTTATGAAGGTAGTTTACATAATCGGATAATTTTCTCTCCCTCCACTAAGTTGGTTTTGAGGAAGCCGGCTCTCTATCTTAAACTCAAGGTACCTTTTAAATCATAAATAGCTGTTTCTGACAATGTGCATGCCTCAACTCTCCAACCCTGGGGCAGTTTAACTAGCACAAATGCTTCAGTGGGCAAGACTTCAGGAGCAAGTTTTCTGATCCCTTCTGCCCTCGCTCACCGGCTTGTTTCGACTTTAACAGCTGTAGTAACATCTTTAAAACACACAGTAGGGATTTAGATCAAAGTCCATGTTATCGCTGTCAAGCAGAGCAGTGTGCTGTCAGTGTGGTGTGTGGCCAGTGGAGTTTCATTCCTCTGCGGTCAGTCAGATGTGTCACTTTGACTGGAGCTGGCCAGGGAAGAGTACTGATATTCCCGCTATCTGCGAGACTTTCAGCTCAGCACCACCTGAAGAGCTATTTAAAGACGAAAATCCTCAGATTCTTTTTGGCTGCACACAAAAATTTCAGAGGAGGCATTTGAACTGCATTTCATGTTTTTTTTTTCTGTCTTCTTCCTCACATCTGGGACTGACAAAAACATTCATTTGTGAGGAATTTCTGATAACTATGCCTTAATGAAAGCATGGTAATGAGATGTAAATGAGCAATCCAGTTATCTACTGTTTTTCATTTCAATTTTTAAGTGTCCTTGATTGAATTTCTTCCTCACCTAAAAAAATAAAAATAATTATAACTCACCTGATTTTAACACTTTTCTCATAAACAGATTTTTTTCAGCAAAGTTTTGAATTGTTGATAACTTAGAGGTCTTCGAAATTTCCATATAAGATATAATACAGTAGGCTTTACAGTGTTAAGAAATGGAATATATTATATGTTTTTAAAATGGCTAAGCAGTTCAGATTTCATTCACCTACTCAATTTCATAATTTCATGAAAATCAACCCAATATGGCAACACTGAACAGCATCATGCAAAAAGAAAAAAAAAACTTGGTTGAAAGATTACTATTCTAATACATGGAAGCTAATTTTGGTTTGCTCTGCTCAGTCTAATTAGAATTTGCTTAGATATAATACAGATGTTTCAATAAAAGGCATTAATGATTTAGACATAATCTACTTCATAAAATATGAACCCCAGGAAGATGTGTGATCTGCAGCAAATGTTTACCTGGGTGGGATTCAGAATAACAGTTATGAATAAACTCTTTCTCGAAAGTCCTTGCTGCTTTAGATTAGACTGAGTGTTTGACTCTGTGAATCTCTGAGCAAATAAAGGATCTTTATTTACTTTCAATAGTAACACTGTCATAGCAGCGAACCCCCTCGAGTGTTTGGATAGGCAACCCGAGACGTGTCGCAGATTGATTCTTCAACATCTCTATAATCAGAATAGCTGAGAGCCGTTTATACTTGACTCAGATCAAATAAAACTCAACAGAGCTAAAGCGAGAACAACAATATGCCACCGCTGTTGTTTTTAGTTGAAGTCAGTGCAGTCTTTTTGTTCTGAAAGTACATAATTGCGTGCCTTCTTTTATTTTCATTGCCACAATCCCTTGGTAGCGCTCTAAACCGAGTCTCAAAACATACTTCCTAAATGTTCAGTGAGTATATCAAAGGCTGCTCCACTTAGCTTGCGCTTTCAAAATGTACCAGACGGAGAATAATGGTGCATTCAGTCTTTCAAGGATGGTTTTAAAAGGCAGACGAGTATCATTTAAAATGCTTGGCTACAGACATGATGAATGTAATAAACAAAGTATCTAGATTTGATAATAAAGTCACCTTGGAAATACAGAATGTACATGGTTTTTAAGCCTCTGTGGTAAAATATATATATATTTTTTCAGTTGTTAGCAAAATGGCTTCTCTTGCCACGTTAGTCTTTCTTTCTCCTTAAAGGCAATTAGCATCACATAGACGCTTCAGATTCCTGACTTCATTCTGAAATGTGACACATCTCAGTTGCATATTTTCACTGCACATACTCCATATATTCCTAATTACTAGCAATAAACCTCATCAAGTATTTACCGTACAGCTGACCCTTGAAGGGCTCCTGGGAAGTTCCTACTTATGAGTTCAGAAGTCATATTTGGCACAAATAAAATTGGTGTTGGACAGTTTAATTTATCTGGTCAAAAAGCTAGTGAAGTTCTATATATATATATATATATATATATATATATATATATATATATATATATATATATATATATATATATATATATAATTTTGGATGGCACAGGGAATTATGGTTAATGTAGTTTTTGTGAGCTAAGTTAGAAGCTAGCTTCATCATTGTTCTTTGATTGTACAAAATGCATTTAAACTAAACAGTACTGCCAGCGTAACTATTATTATTTTCATGTTTTCATATGAGACGATTTATACAAATTCGATTTATACAAATTTGTTCATTGATGCGCAGATTCGTCATTTGAATGCTAACATAAGAGGCAGGACAAACGCATTATCATTTTTCTAGTAGATTAAAGCAGTGTCTCCTCAGAAAGTGGGCCACAGGCTCTCCAAGAGAGCATTATTGATCTCCAGAGTTGAGCTCGACTGGTTCCTCCGTTCAGCTGAGGAGGCTCATCACAGACTCATTCTTACCGGGTCTTCTGTCGTCTTGATGCTGGGTGCACAGGGATAGAGAGTCTGTAAAAAGCCCAGCATTTAGTATTCAGCATCAGCAGCGTTTGCCTGAAAGAGCAGGCAGTGGAGAGATGAGCTGGAATGGGATTGGATTATTTCAGAAGCATTTTTATGGCACAGAAATTTAATTTGCCTTGCTCAAGAACTCATGAGACATTAGATGCAGGCAGTCATCAGCTGAATATTATTATGCGTTTAGAACAGAAATGGCTAATGGGAAGCTATGGCTGCCAAAGGAAGAGTGCAAACTGCACATAGCCAATTATCTCATTAAACTAGCCCGCTTATTAAAGCAGTATACGGGCAAAACTATTTGTGCTGGTGCCGTCTGCATTACACCTGATCACCTCTGTGCTTTCTGGTTTTAGATCTGGGACTGGCTCCAAAGCTTGTTTGTTCCTGCAAATATGTAAGGCAGGCCATCTCATTCCAGATGGATTTTCTCTATTATAACAAGCCCTGACTCAATTCAATCACAGACAGCAGACAGATTGATCTGCTACATGATTGAGAGCAAGACTAAGATTATAGATGTAGACCAGATGGTCAAGATTCGACTGGGTGAATTGGGTTTGTCCCTGCTGGAAGTTTCTGGAAGTAGGTGGGCAAAATAATGTAATCATTGATGGCCATAGTTCAATTAGTCCTGTACTGTATGTTCTGACTAAGCTTTTCACAAACAGTGTACGCTGCCATTAATATAATATTTTTTTTTACATTTTCAATATTTTTTTAAACAATAATGCATCAAATTAATCAAAAGTGACAGTAAAGACAATTATAATATTACACATTAACAAATCTCTCTCTCTCTCTCTCTCTCTCTCTTTATATATTTATTTTAACTTTATTTTTGTTAAGCATTCGTTCTTTATTTATTTACTTATTTACAGTTTAGTTTTAATTTATCTCAGCTTTAGTTTTCATTTATTTTACAGTTTGTAATTTTAGTGCTACGACTTATTAAATAAACTTATTTAATTTAGTTGCCAAGGCAGCTTTTATTATATATATATATATATATATATATATATATATATATATATATTAAATGTAATACTTTATTCTAGCTTTATTTCAAATAATAAAATGGTTTATATATATATATATATATATATAATATAAGTTAGAATATATAGCAATGCAAGATTTTTTATTTCTTTATTTTCTGAGAATAGCTTTTTGCATCATTTGTTGCAGAGGCCAATTGCTTTGATATTTTAATCATAATGCTTTGATATTCAGACATTGTAAATGTGACTTAAGTGTCTTAATACTTCAGGCCACTGTATGCAATTTACAATGTGTAACATTTATATATATCTTTCATTTCATAGCCCTGGCAGCATAACAATGAAGCATCAAAGTGTCTTTTGATTATGGTTAAGATCAGAAAGGAAATGTAGGTCATTTATAATAACTGCAAACCAATAGTTTTGCTTTTGGGGCTTTTTTGGCGTAAAAGGAGCATTAGTAGACGTTTTTCGGCTCCTGCATGGTAGGTTAAGCTGATGCCTGCTTCTTTAGATGAAGTGTGACAGAACCTGAGCGAAAGGTATGAGGAGCTGATTTGATCTGAGGCTTTATGAGACTCTTGGGAGCTGAATCTACTCTGCCAATTCCAGGACCAGGCCTCCCATATGACCACTATCACAGATGTGGCAGGATCCACAGGGTATCACAGGTAATTGTAAGTGAAATAGAGCAGGCTGGCTTCATGATGGAGTAGCCCTTGATTCCACCGCATGTGATATAGACTTCAGAGATTAAACACTGATGGAAGAATGGAGCAATTATCTTTATTTACGTTATCAAAGCTGATGGTTATGTGGTACAACAGTCCAAAAAAAAAAAAAAAAAAAAAAAAAAAACATATTTTGTGGCCTGTGTCAAATTCATGTTGTACAAGACAATTCATCTATAATGATGCTGAAAATTAAAGTTTGAATATATATATATATATATATATATATATATATATATATATATATATATATATATATACAGGTGCTGGTCATAAAATTAGAATATCATCAAAATATTGATTTATTTCACTAATTCCATTCAAACAGTGAAACTTGTATATTATATTATATTAATTCATTACACACAGACTGATTATTATAACTGACAACTAAGGAAAATCCCAAATTCAGTATCTCAGAAAATTAGAATATTGTGAAAAGGTTCAATATTAAAGACACCTGGTGCCATACTCTAATCAGCTAATTAAGTCAAAACATCTGCAAAGGCCTTCAAATTGTCTCTCAGTCTAGTTCTGTAGGCTACACAATCATGGGGAAGACTGCTGACTTGAGAGTTGTCCAAAAGACGACCATTGACACCTTGCACAAAGAGGGCAAGACACAAAAGGTCATTGCAAAAGAGGCTGGCTATTCACAGAGCTCTGTGTCCAAGCACATTAATAGAATATGTGGTAGAAAAAAAGTGTACAAGCAATAGGGATAACTGCACCCTGGAGAGGACTGTGAAACAAAACCCATTCAAAAATGTGGGGGAGATTCACAAAGAGTGGACTGCAGCTGGAGTCAGTGCTTCAAGAACCACTACACACAGATGTATGCAAGACATGGGTTTCAGCTTCGCATTCCTTGTGTCAAGCCACTCTTGAACAACAGACAGCGTCAGAAGTGTCTCACTTCAAAAAGGACTGGACTGCTGCTGAGTGGTTCAAAGATGAAGGTAAATTGTGCATTTCCTTTGGAAATCAGGGTCCCAGAGTCTGGAGGAAGAGAGGAGAAGCACACGATCCATGTTGCTTGAGGTCCAATGTAAAGTTTCCACAGTCGGTGATGGTTTGGGGTGCCATGTCATCTGCTGGTGTTGGTCCACTGTGTTTTCTGAGTTCCAAGGTCTACACAGCCGTATACCAGGAAGTTTTAGTGCACTTCATGATTCCTGCTGCTGACCAACTTTATGGAGATGCAGATTTCATTTTTCAACAGGACTTGGCACCTGCACACAGTGGCAAAGCTTCCAGTACCTGGTTTAAGGACCATTTTATCCCTGTTCTTAATTGGCCAGCAAATTTGTCTGACCTTAACCCCATAGAAAATCTATGGTGTATTGTGAAGAGGAAGATGCGATATGCCAGACCCAAGAATGCAGAAGAGCTGAAGGCCACTATCAGAGCAACCTGGGCTCTCATAACACCTGAGCAGTGCCACAGACTGATCGACTCCATGCCACGCCGAATCGCTACAGTAATTCAGGCAAAAGGAGCCCCAACTAAGTATTGAGTGCTGTACATGCTCATACTTTTCAGTTGGCCAAGATGTCTAAAAATCCTTTCTTAAGTGTCTTAAGTGATATTCAAATTTTCTGAGATACTGAATTTGGGATTTTCCTTAGTTGTCAGTTATAATCATCAAAATTAAAAGAAATAAACATCTGAAATATGTCAGTCTGTGTGTAATGAATTATTATAATATACAAGTTTCACTTTTTAAATGGAATTAGTGAAATAAATCAACTCTTTGATGATATTCTAATTATATGACCAGCACCTGTATATATTTATAATTATAAATACTGTCTAAAGAAAATAAAAATATATTTTACCTGAAAATATGTTGTCTGATGGATTAATGTTCAAACACAATTTATATTTAACAGACAAATTTCAACATTTCAAAAGACTGCAAAACTAGCAATGCAAAACTGTCACGTTTAAACTCATGTTACTGCAGTCATGCTTTTGTCGTAGACAAAAATGGTAATGGCAAAGTTTAGTAATTTCTGTATTTTCATTTACATTTTTTCAAAAAGTACACATTCAAAAGTGTAAAAAACTAACTGTAAAAAAAAGTAATATTGTGAAATGTTATTATTAAAAAACCTGTTTTCTATTTGAATATATTTTAAAATGGAATTTATTCCTTTTATGCAAAGCTGAATTTTCAGCATCATTACTCCAGTGTTAGTGATTCTTCAGCAATCATTCTAATATGCTGATTTGC